>NC_084467.1:118214242-118517272 GCF_027409185.1 Cynocephalus volans | reverse complement strand
CCGGAGTTCCCTCTCCCACATTTCTGTCAAGTGATTATCCAGGCTCTGCTTGAACATCTCTTGTCAGGGAGCGCACCACCTCACCAAAGCAGCCATCCACCATTGAAAATGATTCCGCTCACCATAGACACGCAGTCCATACTTCTGAGTGATGGGAATCTGGGAGGATGAACGGTGTATCTCCACACGGTAGACACCTGAGTCACTCTTCTTCAGTTTGCTGAGCTGCAGGGAATAGTTTCCATGTGGGAAGTCCACCCTTTCCTTGTTACGATTTTGGGTCACAATGACAGTGGCTTGTTTGTCACCCACTTTGGGCTGTATAGTAACAAGAGTGGTTGTGTTGAAGGTCCAGACGACACTGTCAACTTGCTCTTCTGTGAACTCCAGAGGGAAAGTCACGGACCTACCAAGGGCACCGATCAGCTCCCTCAGGGCGCCAGAGGCTGCTGACTCTGCAGACACAGAGAAATATAAAATAAGCTAGAACCCCTGCCCTTGTCACCAATTACTCACCCTATTTGGGTCCTGGGAAGATCCTGAGAAACCTGCTCAGCCCAATACAAAGGTTTCCCTGGGAAACCTTTCAGGACCTCGCTCACATGAAAGCATTGAGATCAGAACTTTCTGCCTAAAAGGGATGATTGAAGGTGCCCACACCCAATTCCCAGAGATCTCTGGCTGAAAAGACCAAGCTCTGAGATAGACCAGAAAGCCCAGCTCCATCCTTGATGGGTTCCTGTGAGGGGACAAGTGGGGAAGTTACTGTCCCAGTGTCTCATAGGATTGCCAGATTGCTCCTGAGAGAGCTGAGTTTGAAGCTGATGATGAAGGCCTGCTTGACCTGGGGACAATGGTTTGCAAGCATGTATCAGGACACTGGGAGGTGAGCTACATGTTCCTAATGGTAGTGATAGCTTAGAAGTTTGAGGATGACTTACCCTTCTATTTTATGATGCATGAGAGTGAATTCAAGGTTATCTCCATATGGAGTTCTCATTTACTTGCATTCTAGTATGATTTACCGAGAGAGAAGGAAAAGGGTAAGTGACAGGGAGTTCTGTAATATGTCCAAGCTAGCTCATGCTTCTCATCACAAACTATTAGGAACTGTGGTAGGATTGTACTTCCTTCAGTTCACTCCAGAAAGCATGACTTGCAAACAACCATCAGTGGTTATGTGGCTCCAGTTGAAAAACAGTTAAGAATGATGGTTAAAGAAACTTCCAGAAATGGCCATGTCCAGTAAACAAGTGTGGAGAATGAGTCATTTCTACCTATTAAAATCCGAGGGACAGACTCTGGGGATAGAACAGGGCAGTAAGAGAATTTAGATTGAGACTAACAAATTAAAAGTACCTACTGTGATCTTGTTGAACTCTTACAACAACTTTTAGAGGAAGAGATTTTATATCCACATTACAGATCAGGAACCTGAGGCATAATGGGGTTAAGTGACTTACTCAGTCTTTCTAGTCAGTAAGTGGCAGAGCCCACATCAGTACCCACAGGATCAAGACCTTAAAGGGCATATTTTATTGATGAGACAACTAAATAGGAGAGACAGAAAGAATTTATTCAGGGCTCATAGAAATGACAAAACTAAAACTAAATCTTTAAAGATGTTCTTAAAAGTACAAAATCCAAAGTTATGTGCCCTTCTGCCTCTTAATATGTGTCAGGTTGAAATTTTCAAAAGGAATTTTATTAATTTAGTCACTGAAAGCACAAAAGGAAGAAACAGAGAAAATATTAAAAAGCCAACTAAACAGCCAACCTATAGGATCCTGATAGTTGTACTACAATGCTGCTGCTGCCAAGGCTGGCTATATCATGACTTTCATGGATCCTATGCACTTTGGCCATTGTTGGCCCTTCCTCCATCAAAAATATTTAAAAGCCTGTCCAGTTAGCTCAGTTGATTAAAGTGTGGTGCTGATAACACAAAGGTCTGGGGTTCAATCCCTGTATTGGCCAGCAGAAAAAAAAAAATTAAAGATTATATATTTTATGACTCTGTTGGTATAAAAGTGAATGTAATCCAGGTTAGGTTAATTATATTTCTGTTATTATTATTACTATATTTGTTTTTCTTCTGATTTTAAAAGAAATTAAAACTACTGTGGGTTCTGTGTACTGTGTCTCCTGTGCCTAATTGGCCCTATGAGATTGATCAAGCATCTAGGCTCCACTATATTTCACAACTTACTCTCTTACCGTAATATTTTCTACTACTCCATCACTAATGTAACTCATGCGTCTTCTAGTAAAAAGACAAATTCCTATGGGCTGACTGGTTAGCTCAGTTGGTTAGAGCATGGCCTTGTAAGTCTAGGTTCCCTGTACAGGTCAGGCACCAAAAAAAAAAAAAAAAAAGAAAAGAAAAAAAAAGGCGATAAATTCCTGTACTGATCTACATATTCACATACCCAAAATCACTTCATCAGAGATTTATTTCTTTGGTCTCTGTTAAAACTCAACTATCCTGGCAAAAGTTCCCAAGTAATAATAGTTGCCATGTATTAAAGGTTTACTCTGTGCCAAATATTTATCATAAAGATTATATCTAATACTTAAAGCAATTCTGCACAGTGGTTATAGCAACCTGTAGCTATGGGATAAACCTGGCCCACCATCTGGTTTTGTAAATAAAGTTTTATTGGAATACAGTCATGTTCCTTCATTTACATATTGTCTATGGCTGGTTTTGCACTACAAAGGCTGAGTTGAGTAGTTTTGAGACAGATCATATTGCCTGCAAAGCCTGAAATATTACAATCTGGTTTTTTACAAAAAAGGTTTGCTAACTCCTGGCTTGATGAGTGTGATATTGTGAAATATATATTTGGTCTTCATTCCTGCCTCCTGGTATACAACTCCTAAAATCCTTGAAATCTCCAAAGTAATGTGCCTTTTTGTATGCTAATAAATTGACTGGTGGCAGGCACATCCTACTTCAGGATGGGAGCTGGTTACCAAAAAGACAAAGGTAGGATCAAAGGGTTGGGTCTTATACCCCCCACCCCCAATCTCCAGGGATGGGAGAGGAGGGGGCAGGAGGTTGAGTTAGTCACCAGTGGTCAGTGGTTTGGTCAATCATGCTGTCGTGCTCTTTTACCTGCCCATAATCCTGCACCGACTGGGCCAATTGTCGAGCTAGGGCTGGGTCTGGAGCTCACAGACCCTTCAAGCCTGTTCACAGACTGGGTCACAAACTTCTCACATGCCAGTCTGGGTCCCCAGACCCCCTACATGCCAGGCTGGGTCACCGGCCCCCCCACATGCAGGTCTATGAGCCCGGCAACTGGCAAACAGGTGTCTGGAAGCTGTAGGTCAGAGAGCACGGCTGTGTGGGCGGACGCCTGAGGCAGATGCCAGCCAAGGTGGCGACCCTATGCATGCACACTAACTCCACCCACACACACACAATTTGCTTACGAAGAATGCACCACAACACCCCCAACTGTACGGGCAAGCGAGGGGGTCTGATTAAATTATTCTATTTTCCTAACACATGCCTATGTAATGAAGCCTCCATAAAAACTCAAAAGTACTGGGTTCAGAGAACTTTTGGATAGTTGAACACATGGAAGTTCCTAGAGGATGGAGCACCAGGTGAGGGCTTGGAAGCTCCATGCTGTTTCCTCCATACCTCACTCTATGCATCTCTTCATCTCTACCCTTTGTAATATCTTTTGTAATGGACCAGTAAAAGTTAAGTGTTTTCCTGAGTTTTGTGAGCTGCTCTAGCAAATTAATTGAACCTGAGTTGGGGGCTGTGAGAAACCAGATTGATAGCAGGTTGATAGAAGCACAGGAAAATAACCTGGGACTTGTGATCAGCATTGGAATTGGGGTTCAGTCTTGGGTACTGGGTTCTCAGTCTGTGGGATCTAATGCTAACTCCGGGTAGATAGTGTCAGAATTGAATTGAATTAGAGGACACGCAGCTGGTATCTGCTGCAGAATCATTTGCTTGCTGTTGGAGAGAAACCCCCTCACATTTGGTTACTGCTTTTGCAGTGTAAAAGTCTTCTGTGTTGATTGTGATGTGAGAGCTGAGGAAAAACTCTATTCTTTTTCTTTCTTTCTTTCTTTTTTTCTTTTTTGACTGCTTTCTTTCTTTTTTACAAAAGTTTATTCTTAAATGTATAACAGACTCCATGACAACAGTTCATTACAGCTGTAGGTGGCAAAAGATGTTATGGCAGGGAATCTAGATGTTCAAACAGGGTCACCATTGCCTCAGGCACAAGGAACAGCTTACTTTTTGCCAGATTTCTTAATTGCATCTGTGGCCAGGGGGCCCTTCCCCACTGCCTTCGCTTTCAGTTCTTCTGCTTTGTTCTGTTCCTCTTTTCCTTTCTGCCTGAAAGCCTTCTCTTCCTTGTCCATCTCCTTGGCCTGCTTCTTGGGCTGTTTCAGGGTCTTCTTCCTGCCACCTTCACAGCTGGACAAAGCACCTGCCAAAAAACTGTTTTTCCCACAATGAAAAAACTAAGATTAAAAAGAAACTAAGTAACTTATCCAAGGGCACCAAGCTTGTAGGTGATGATTTGAGAATTTAAACCAATGTCAGTCCGGCTCTAGGACCTGGACTCTTTCCACAAAGGCTTAATTTGAAGGCCCCCTGGCATTAGTGCCAGCTCCAGCCCTTTCCCTCACTCCCTGTCTCTACCCCCCTAAAGGGTTCAAGTGTCAACTCTAAAGCCCTTTCCCCTCACTGAACCTCAGTTTTCCTTTCACGTCCTCTGGTGACCTTCCCTCAAGCATAAGCTGCTCTACCAGTGCCCCAGGGTGGAGAAATCTGATGCTACAAAATGTTGAACTACTCCTTTGATATACAGGTCTGAGGTGTCTACCAACCTTTTGCTAAGTTTATCTCCAAAAGTACTGATTTCTCTTCATGGGTAAATATCTTTTAGTAGCTTGTTCCTATTTTCAAATAGTTTTCTTTCTATAATTTATTAATCAGTGAGTATATACTTTGGATCTCTTGAGCCTTTGTCAAAAAAACCTGTTAAGTAATATGATTTTTCAAAAAGCTGCTCTCCCTACTTTACTAACCTTAAGGCCAGTATGGTTTTTCAACTACCACCTCTTTGATCATCTCAAAGAGTGTCAAAATAGTCACAATAAGTGTTACAGACAGAATCAATTTTATTTTGAATTCTTGATTAATCAGCTAAAGTAATTGTTCTTTTACTTCAACAGCAGAGATGGAAGGGGAGAATATTTTGAGATCAAATAAAGATTGAACATCACTTTCCCCCAAGTTGTGCAATCCCTAGACTTATGACAACCTTCAAGTAATTTTATTCTCACATTAGGTTTTGGAGAGATATTTAAGGCAGGGAAGTGGACAGACTACAAGGATGTCAGTTTAATAAATCAGCATGTGTGCATGCATTTAAGCCATAAGTAATAATACTCTTTTCACCCTTCCACACAAATTATTCTATATTCTCAGGGTCAATGCCAAGAGATGTGAATTGTGTGGGGGTATAAGAAAATGTCTCCAAATTTCATTGTTCCTTGTTAGAATGAAACTGAAGGATGACACAGGGCAAGTTGCCAACAGGAGTATATTGTTCTAGCTAAGCGCATCTTCAGGGTGAAGACGAGTAAGGAAGGAAGAAAGCAGTTCCGTGCCATTCCCTAAATGTGGGTCCACAGGATAGGAGGCAGGGTTGGTGAGTCCTAACCGCTTTTGTGTCTTCTTTCCAGTTGACTGGGAGAAGGGATCCAGAAACAAGAGGCTTCTTTTTTAGCTGTCCAGGGCTGAACTGAAACTCCCCTTTCTGTGATAGCTTGGTTTTACCAAGTTTAAGCAGGTTATGCTGGTCTCATTCAGTCACTGCTTCCTTTAACAAGAATTTATTTAGTCCCATATTTATGCTGCGCATTGTTTAGGAGCCAAGGATATAACTAAGGAGTAAAACAGTCATGATTCTTGCACTCATGGAGCTGGGAGACAGTTGTTAAATAAGGATCAGAAGACTCTGCAGAGAATGAGTAGCTACCAACGTCTGCCTACGCCTGGGAGGACTGGGTTGCCTGCGGCTCATCCACCCTCCTCAGGTGTTCTCTTTTCCACCTAAATCCGTGCAATGAATGTTATAACTTGCCTGCTCTGCATCCATTTCACCCCTTCCTCATCGTGTAGCCGCCAAATGGTTTAGGTAAGACTGACTGGCATGGTAATAAATTCGGGGGGTGTCACATGACCAGGGTTGCTCGTAGCTGAGAGAAGCCCAGGACTTTTGCTGAGGCCAGGATTTCGATGTAAAGCTGTGAAAAGATACAAAGCCTGGGACTGCCACCCACTAATTGCCACCGGACAAGCAGCCAGGCCAACTCTCTCTCTCCTTTCTTGGTTCACTTCTTACCTCATGCCATCGTTTGTGCTTTATCCTTCTGTCTGTCCACCCAAATCTTATTCAAAACCCAAAAGCCCAGTTCAAAGCCCTTCCCTGAGGATGTTTCCAACTCTTCCTCACACCTATCCCCTGAAAATTCACCACTAATGTCGCTTCATTTTCACTTTAAATCTCCAGAAAGAAATATCCCCCTGGTGGTGATTGGACATATCATTTTGCTGTGAATTAGACAATGACTGATCTATAAGCATTAGGTTCCAGATCACCTGGTGATGGGGTCATGGGGTCCTGCCCAGAGAGCAGTGGAGATGGCCTCTCCCTACCCCAGCAGGCAGCAGCGTAGAAAAGCCTCTGGCCTGACTGGGCGTCAGGAGATCTGCTTCCATTCTGGTTCCTCTATAGTCATAACTCCAGCAGCAAACACTTGGTATCACTCTGTTGTTTGTAGACCAGTATAGGGGGCATTATCTCTCCTGATCCTTAGAACCTTAGAACAACATCAGGAGACAGAGGTGAAGCTCCACTTTATAGATAAGGACACTGGGGTTCAAAGAGGCTGGATAACTTTCCTGAGGCCCCCAAACAGAGAAGTTGCTGAGGTGGAATGAGAATTGTTAGTTCCTGTCTCAGAGGCCTGTGTTCATTTCACTGCTGGCTCACCACTGACCACTCTGAGTTTCAGTGTTCTAAAAAAACAACCTTTATTTGCCAGGAACTTAGGGGGGGTGAAGTGTGAATACAGATTTAAAAACATTTTGAGAAGCACAGAGCAGCCCGACAACAAGGTGGGAGGTGGGAGACCAGCACAGAGTTCTGGCATATGAGCAGGCCTTGACAAGGCTGCCCATTTTGATCTCATTTCTTGATAACAAAGGCTAAAAGTGAGAAATGGAGATTTTGCAAAGCACTTGTGGACTTCTCATAGCTTCTCAGCAAAGTGAGCCAGAAGGTTAAGATGGCAGTGAACATCCCCCAGCCAGCCTACCTTTGGAGGTGGGAGCTGGGGCAGGAGACCCTTTGCCTTCTGCCCTTGCCAACATGCAGATGTTTTGGGAATCAGGAGAGTCAGTTCTGAGATGCCCTCATAATGGGAGGGGACAACAGCTCCTCCCTTTGCCACTTGCCTTTCCTCTTGGTTCTCACCTTTTCTTGTGCTGTCCCTCAAAGGCTCAAGAGTTGAGCGGAGGGAAGTAGCCAAATCATGAGAAAGATACATCATCAGTGCAGCCAGAACCCAGGGATGGTGGCCCAGGGAGAAGACTTCAGGGTGGAGGATAGGGTAAAGCCCACCTCCTGCTCACTGGTCCAGTTCTCAAGCACCCCTCCAGGCACTTGGTGCCTCCGTCAGAATGCACCAGTGTACTGTGGCACTCTCCTCATGGAAAACAAGGACCGGAGCATCTCAGAGCTGGGAGGAAGCTTAGGGACTACTTAGTCCAATCCTATTTCACAGAGGAGGAGGCTGAAAGTTCAAAGGGTTATGGTGACGTGCCCCAAGTTAGTGGAAAGCCAGAATTAGGAACCAAAGTTCCTAAGGCAGGATTTTCCAAACTGTGGCCCCTGCCACTCAGCGTCTGTGGTAGTGCCTCAGTGTATTTCTTGGGAGCTCAGGGGAGGTCTAAAGGGTGGAGTATAGAACAGAGGGTGATGGGGCAAAGGCTGTGGAACTTACCCTCAATCAATGAGGCTTCAACTCTGTACATTAGAGGCATTTATGTGTTTTTGTGTAAGATTTCATTTCATAAAAGAAAACCACTGCTTAAACAAAACAAAACAGTTTAGAATCTACTACTCTTTACCCAACTCCTGCTTCACTAATGTCCCCTGGAAAGAGCATTATAAATCAATGCCTTGTGAGACATACATAGAACATAAAATAGATAGATAAATAAATAAATAAATAAATAAATAAAATAAATCAATGCCTTGTGAGACATACACAGAACAGAGGCTTGCAAAAGCCCCATTCACTGCACACATTTCCCAACACCCTAACCCTAACCTCTTTCTTGTTTCTTCTGGTTCTTTTCAACCCTAGCCTCCAAAATCTCCTTATTCACTTTTTCTGTTTTCCTTTTATTAATTGTCATCTCAACAGTACTGTATCATTTAATCATCATAAAATATGTGAGGGGGACAGATAATTGTGTCCATTTTCCATGAGAACTGCTCCTTGATCCCTCTAAGCTTGGCCAGGGCAGTTCCCTGTTGGTGCATACACATCCTGGAAACAGAGCCACCTGTTCTCTTGGGCTTTTCCAGTCCCTACCTTGGGCTTGTGTACCTGGAGAGGGGAAAAAATCTCAGCTGTTCCTCCCTGTGGAAGATTCAGCTCAAATACACATTTATTGAGCACCTCTCTAGCGTAAGGCGCAGTGTTAGGCAGTTTGGTGTGATGAAAAGAGCACTAGCTTTGGAAACTTAATGTCTGTTCTACCTCCTAAGAGCTGTGTAATCTTGCCCAAGAAACTTGACCTCTCTGAGCCTAAGTTTCATTAACTGGAAAATGGGGATAATGACATCTGTCTTACACAAAGACTTGTGAGGAGATCGTATAAAAAACACCTTGGATGTAGTAGAAGCTTAATAAATGGTGAATATTATTATAATTATTTTGCATTTGATATTTCATTTGAGATGTCACAATAATTCTGTGAGTTAGATTTCATTATCTATATGCACTTGAGAAATGTAAGGCTCAGAGGATGGGTATTTTTCCCACAGTAATACAGCCACTAGATCAAACCCAGGATATCCTTGTCCAGGGTCAGCACTCCTTCCACTGCCCTTGCCACCAGTCTAGGACAATCTCTGACTCCTTTCAGCCATGACAGGGATACTGCACAGACTGCCCACAGCCTCCTGGTGCAGGGCAGAGGAGGAAGCTCCAGCAGATTTTCACACTACAGCCCCATTGCCCACAGTTTAAGGTGGGCTCCTTAGGATTTGAAAAGCTCTCAATGCCCTCCCCCACATCACCTTCCTCAAGTTCCGCTTTTGATCACCATTTCCATTCAGGTAGTGGTTTTTAAAGT
Organism: Cynocephalus volans; assembly: GCF_027409185.1. Classification (NCBI taxonomy): domain Eukaryota; kingdom Metazoa; phylum Chordata; class Mammalia; order Dermoptera; family Cynocephalidae; genus Cynocephalus; species Cynocephalus volans. Next base: position 118,507,857 of record NC_084467.1, on the reverse strand, counting down.
GAGAGCCTATTCTAGGACCACCTGCTTAGGACCAGGTGCTTCCTCAAAATGCAAACTTCTGATGAATTCAAGGGGAGAGGGTGAGAGTCTCCTGATGCTGACCAGTTAGCAAGATGATTGAGAGAAAAGGATTGGGAGCACTAACTGCCTGTGTTTTCTCAGGCAGGTCACTTCAGGCAGGCTAGGGATACACGTAATGAACCTGTCTTCAGAGGGAGACCTCACAATGGTACTCCGTGAGTTTGATGACAAGAGAGAGATTTCTTACTTATGGGGCTCCTGATCCTTTCTGAGAATCCTGAGGATAGTAAAATCTTCAAAGACTAGAATACCTGTGATAGGTGTAGAAAAGTCCTTGACTCTCCATGGGATTAAACATAAAGTGCCCGCCGTATAAGTTGGTTTTCTAAGTAGAGACTGATGGAATTGCTTGTGTTAAGAGAGAAAATTCAATTGGTTCCCTCCATTGAAATCATTGTTAGGCATAACCCTTTAAAATATATTTATAAATATATTTTATATATATTTATATTTAATGTTTTATTTAAATAAATACACACCTGTCTAATCTCATTTTGCTTTTAAAGTTGCCCTCAAAAAGGGAGGGAGGGTTGGAGGATAAAGACTCTGGGGCTAAGGAAAGCTTTGACTTTCCTCATCTAATTCATGGCAGAATCTGGATTAGAACACAGATCTTATGATACTTAGCACTACTTCTTTCAGCCCTTCCTTCCTTGGGACAGTCAAAAGGGGAGTCAGTCCCCAGAGCCATTCCTTTTCCTCTCCCTCCAGTCTCTCCCTGCCCTTTGTGATTCAAAGACCAGAGGCTGATAAAAAGCAATGTTAGGTGAGGAGGCAGAATTTCCTGAGTTGAGCCAGAGGATCAGAGTGGACCGAGGAGCCTGGAGCTACACCTCAGAATGAGAAGACAGTCAGGAGAATGGGGGGGATCTAGCTGTACTCACCTGTGAGCTGGCAGAGGAGAGAGATCAGCATGAAGCGTGCTGGGGAACCAGCCATATTGTTCTCTGGATGTCAGTCACTAAAATGAACCTCGTTTCCTCTCCTACTCACATTTCTGTATCTGTATAGTAGTAGGAGTAGTCATGGTTTGACTGTCAGTCATCTCAAATAAGAATGAGTCATCTCATATTTTCTCATTTCTCTTTTGAAATTTACTTTATTTTTTTTTTTTTAAAATAATTGATGGTACATGTTTGCGGTGTACAGAGTTGAATATCAATACCTGTGTAAAATATGTGATGATCAAATCAGGATATTTAGTATATTCATCATTACAAAACGTAATCCTTCTTTGTGACAATTAACCGATTTCTTGCCAACTCCTCATCCCTCATCCTTTCCCACCTCTAATAACCACACTTTTGAAAATCCAACACATTATTGTGACCTTTCTTTCTCTCTCTTTCTCTCACTCTCTCTGTCTTTCTTTCTTTCCTTCTTTCTGTGCTCCCACTTATGAGTGAGGACATGCAGTATTTCTCTTTCTGTACTTGGCTTATCTCACTTAACCCAGTTTTCTCCAAGCTCATCCAAGTTGCTGTGAATGGCAGAATTTCATTCTTTTTATGGCTGAGTATTATCCCATTGTGTATATATACCACATTTTCCTTATCCAGTTGTCTGTTGATGGACATTTAAGTTGGTTCCATATCTTGGCTATTGTAAATAGAGCTGCAATAAACATGGGAGTGCAGATATCCCTTCAACATGATGATTTCTATTCCTTTGGGAATATACCCAGCAGTGGAATTGCTGGATCATATGACAGTTCTATCTGCAGTTTGAGAAACCTCCATACTGTTTTCCCTAATGGCTGCACCAATTTATAGTCCACTGACAGTGCAGGAGGGCTTCCCTTTCTCTGCATGCTCACCAGCATTCGTTATTCTCTGTCTTTTTGATAATAGCCAGTCTAACTGGGGTGGGATGATATCTCAATGTGGTTTTGATTTGCATTTCCCTGATGCTAAGTCATGTTGAGCATTTTTTTATGTATCCGTTGGCATAAAATTTTATGTATTCGTATATCTTCTTTTGGGAAATCCCTCGTCAGCTCCTTTGCCCATTTTTAAATCAGGCTACTTGTTTTGCTACTGTTAAGCTGTGTGAGTTTCTTGTATGTTCTGGATATTAATCCCTCATTGGATGCATAGCTTGAAAATATTTTCTCCCACTCTGTAGGTTGTCTTTTTGCTCTGTTAATTGTTTCTTTTGCCGTGCAGAAGATTTTTAGTTTGATGTGATCCCATTTGTTTATTTTTCCTTTGGTTGCCCGTGCTTTTGGGGTCATATTCATGAAGACTGTGCCCAGTCCTACTTCCTGAAGTGTTTCCTCTATGTTTTCTTTTAGGAGTTTTATAGCTTCAGGTCTTATGTTTAAATTTTGATCCATTTTTAGCTGATTTTGGTATATAGCAAGAGATACAGATTTAATTTCATTCTTTAACACATGGATGTCCAGTTTTCCCAGCACTATCTATTGAAGAGGCTGTCCTTTCCTCAATGTATGTTCTTGGTGCCTTTGTCAAAGATCAGTTGGCTGTAAGTACTTGTATTGATTTCTGGGTTCTCTATTCTGTTCCATTGGTACAAGTGTCTGTTTTTATGCCAGTACCATGCTTTTTTGGTTACTACAGCTTTGTAGTATAATTTGAAATCAGGTGGTGTAATGCCTCTGACTTTGATTTTTTGGCTCAGGATTGCTTTGGCTATTTGGGATCATTCACTATTTCATATGAATGTTAGAATTGTTTTTTCTATTTTTGTGAAAAATGTTATTGATATTTTGATGGGGATTGCGTTGAGTCTGTAGATCACTTTGGGTAGTATGGAAGTTTTCAGAACATTAATTCTTCCAATCCATGAACATGGAATATCCTTCCATCTTTTGGTGTTGTGTTTAATTCCCTTCAGCAGTGTTTTGTAGTTCTCATTGCAGAGATCTTTCACTTCCTTGGCAATTTATTCCTAGGTATTTTATTCTTTTGGTAGCTATTGTAAATGGGCTTGCTTTCTTGATTTCTATTTCTGATTGTTTGTTGTTGGTGTATAAAAGCACTACTGACTTTTGGTATTGATTTTGTTTATTGAATTTGTTTTTCATTTCTAGAAGGTTTTTGGTAGAGTTTTTAGGTTTTTCTCTATATAGGATCATGTCATCGGCAAATAGGGATGATTTGACTTAGTCTTTTCCAATTTGGATGCCCTTTATTTCTTTCTCTTACCTGATTGCTCTGGCTTGTACTTCCAATATTATGTTAAATAGGAGTGGTGAGAGTGGGCATCCTTGTCTTGTTCCTGGTCTTAAGGAACAAGGATGATATTGATGGTGGGTTTGTTGTATATGGGTTTTATTGTGCTGAAATACTTTCCTTTTATACCTAATTTTCTGAGAGTCTTTATCATGAAGGGATGTTGAATTTTGTCAAATGCTTTTTCTGTGTCTATTGAGATAATCATTCGGTTTTTGACCTTGATTTTTTTAATGTGGTGTATCACATTTGTTGATTTGCTTATGTTGTACCATCCTTGCATCTCTTGGATAAATCCCACTTGATCATGGTGTATAATCTTTTTGATGTGCTGTTGTATACTGTTTACTAGTACTCTGTTGAGGATTTTTGTACCTATGTTCATCAGAGGTATTGACCTATAGTTTTCTTTTTTTGCTGTATCTTTGTCTGGTTTTGGTATGAGTGAAGATGGTTTTAGAAGGAGTTTGGGATAATGGTCTGTGTTTCAATTTTTTGGAATAGTTTGTAGAGAAATGGTGTTAATTCTTCTTTAAAGATTTGGCAGGATTCTGCAGTGAAGCCATCCTGTCCTGGGTTTTTCTTTGTTGGGAGACTGCTGATTACAGCTGCAATCTCTTTGATTGTTATTGGTCTGTTCAGGTTTTCTGTGTCTTCTTGGTTCAGTCTTGGTAGTTTGTGTGTGTCCAGAAATTTGTTCATTTCCTCCAGGTTTTCAAATTTGTTGGTGTAGAGTTGTTCATAATAGTCTTTAATGATTCTTTGTATTTCCATGGTATCGGTTGTAATGCCTCCTTTTTCATTTCTAATTTTTGTTATTTGTGTCCTCTCTCTTCTTTTTTTAGTTTTCCTAGCTAAAGGCTTGCCAATTTTGTTTATCTTCTGAAAAAGCCAACTTTTTGTTTCATTGATCTTTTGTATTGTTTTTGGGGTTTCTATTTCATTTAGTTCTGCTCTGATCTTAATGATTTCTTTCTGCCTGCTAACTTTGGGTTTGAATTGTTCTTGTTTTTCTAGTTCTTTAAGGTGGAGTATTAAGTTGTTCACTTGCCATCTTTCCATTCTTCTGAAGTAAGCATTTAATGTGATAAACTTCCCTCTTAATTTTGGTATGATGTGTCATTATTTTCGTTGGTTTCAGTAAATTTTTTGATATCCTGTTTAATTTCTTCTTGGACCCATATGACATCCAATAGAATGTTGTTTAATTTCCACATATTTGTATAGTTTCCAGAGTTTCATTTACTATTGATTTCTAGTTTTAATCAATTGTGGTCTGAAAAAACACCTAGAATAATTCCAATTTTTTAAAACTTGTTGAGACTTGATTTGTGACCTACCATGTGTTGATCCTGGAGAATACTCAAATTTGTTGGTGTATAGTTGTTTATAATAGTCTCTAATGATTCTTTGTATTTCTGTGGTACAGGTTGTAATGTCTCCTTTTTCATTTCTGATATTTGTTATTTGGGTCTTCTCTCTTCTTATAGTTAGCCTAGCTAATGGTTTGTCTATTTTGTTTATCTTCTCAAAAAGAAACTTCTTGTTTGTTGATCTTTTGTATTGATATTTTGGTCTCTGTTTCATTTAGTTCTGCTCTGATCTTAATTATTTTTTTCAGTCTACTAATTTTGGGATTAGATTGTTTTTGTTTTTCCAGTTCTTTAAGGTGTAACTGTATTAGTCCATTTCCGTAGCTTATAACAAAATACTTGGAACTGGGTGATTTATAAAGAAAATGAAATTTATTGCTTACAGTTTCTGAGGCTGGGAAGTCCAAAGTCCATCTGATGGTGGCAACAGTGAGCCAGGGGTCTCACATTGCAGGATGATGGAAGCAGAGAGAGAAGAGAGAGAAAGACAGACTCTCCTCTTCTTTTAAAGCCCTCAGAACCACACCCCTTTCCACCATTTTTAATCCATTCACTACTGCATGGTCCTATAATCCAATCACCTCTTCAAGGCTCCACCATTCAACTACCATAATAGGATTTCCCACCCTCTTAACAGTCACAGTGGGGGCTAAGTTTCTAATACATAAAACTTGGGGACACAACTCAATTTCCAGTGAGTTTTAGGGGGATATAATTCAATCCACTACAATAACATTAGGTTTTTTGAAGTCTTTCTATTCTTTTGATATAAGAATTTATTGCAGGCCGGCCCCGTGGCTCACTCGGGAGAGTGTGGCACTGGTAGCGCCAAGGCTGCGGGTTTGGATCCTATATAGGGATGGCCAGTGCGCTCACTGGCTGAGCGTGGTGCAGACAACGCCGTGCCGAGGTTTGCGATCCCCTTACCGGTCAAAAAATAATAATAATAATAATTTATCTCAATAAATTTCCCTCTTAGTACTGCTTTTACAGTATTCCAAAAACCTATTGATAAGTTGTGTTTGTATTTTCATTTATTTCAAGGAATTTTTTATTTCCTGCTTTATTTCTTGTTTGACCCATTGGTCATTTAGGAGCATGTTGCTTAATTTCTGTGTATTTGTATTGTTTCCAAAGTTTTGATTGTTGTTGATTTCTAATTTTATTCCATCGTGATCTGATAATATACTTGATATAATTTCAATGTTTTAAAATTTGTGGCATAACATGTGGTCTATCCTGGAGAATGATCCGTATGCTGATGAGAAGAATGAATATGCTGCAGTTGTTGGATGAAATGTGCTGTCAACGTCTGTCAAGTCCATTTGGTCTAAAGTGCTCTTTAAATCCAATATTTCTGTGCTATTTTTTTGTCTAGATGGTCTGTCCGATGCTGAGAGAGATGTGTTAAAGTTCCATTATGAGGTATTGCTATTTGTGTACAGTACTGGTACAAATGTGGCGGTGGTAGAAACAGCAGCTTTAAAATGTTGTGATTTTGATTCCTGAAATTATTGGAGGATGGAGATGAGATGTTCTGACCTAGAGATGGTTTTGGAGCAGATATTTCTACATTGTTTATAGTTTCACTCTTATGTTTCATGTTGTAGCTTTCCTTGTTCTGGAAATGACCAATACAAGGTTTCTGGAAAGATCTGGAGAGAAACTGTCATGAGATGAGAAGAGGCCTAGGTGGGGTGAAATGAGATCAGTAAAAAATCCTGGGGGCACCTCACCGAGAAACATCTGGAGAGGAACTGAAAAAGAAAGCTGTTTTCAAATTATCTGATAGCATTGTCCCCGCAGCCACTTGGCCATAACAAGAGAGCACCAGCAGGGGATCCATCTGAATGAGTCCCTTCTGGTGGACCTCACCTTCAGGAGTTCAGATGGCAGCATGCCTTCAATGATGTAATTACAATATGAAAGTTTAAGACTTTTTAGTACTTACAGATGCTGAGGGGTATACAGCATGCTTGGAGGCCACATGCATGGAGGTCAGGGGACACAGGCAGGGAGAAAGAAGAGAGGAGAGCACGGCAACTGTTATATTGAGAAATAGGGTGTGGGTCACTTTAAGTTCATGGGCAAATGTCTGAATGATCCAAGCCCAGTTCACGGGCAAATGCCTGAATGGTCCAAGCCTTGCTAGGTGGGAGAGATGTCTCTAAATTCTTATCTCTGGCCACTGGCTTGAGCCATTTGGGTCTGGGGTAGAACTGCACATTGTCTAGGGTGACTGAGCCTTGCCTCTGGCATGAGAAAGCTAAACCTGCACTCAAAATAGATGCTAAGGCACTGTGAAATTATAAGCATTCACTATAAAAGCCTATGCTGAAATAAATGAAGTAATTGCCTTTGAAAGATAAAATGTTAACAGCAGCATTTGGTAGGTAGTTAATCATTCCCTCTTTCTTGAGACATTGTGGCCTGTGAGGCTCCACTTTCTCTTGGTTTGTCCTTCCCAAGTCTTCTCATTCTCCTTTGCCTGTTGCTGCAAACCTCTCTCATCTATAAATATTGAAATGTCTTCGGTTCTGTCCTTAGACTTACTCATTTGTTTATCTATCCCAATGCCTTAGGTGATCTCATTCAATCTTTTGGTTTGAAATACCTAATTTTATTTCCAACTCTGACCTCTTTCTCGAATTCAAGGCTTGTGCAAGCGTACTTCAAAAAGTTTATGGCAAACAGAATTAAAAGGTCATATGAATTTTTTCATGAATTTTTTGAAATACCCTCATATATGCAGCCATCTACTCAGTATCTCCATTTGGATATTCAACAGGCATCTAAAACTCCATATGTGCCAAATCAAACTCTTGCTTCCCTACCCTCTACCTATTCTTCCACCTGTCTTCTTCTTCTTAGTAAACTGCAGATCCAATCACTCAGTTTTTCAGGCCAGAAAATTATAGTTACCTTTGGCTTCACTCTATCATACCCCATATCTATCCATCCACAAATTCTACTGGCTCTGCCTGGGAAAAAATGCCCAAAACCCGTTCACTTTCTATCACCTTCACCCCCTTCACCACTACATCTCTCACCTGCACTATTGCAACAGTCAGTCAACAAATCCCTTTTCTCCACATGGCCCCCTAAAATCTATTCTTCACAGGCTACTAGAGTGATACTTTTAACACATGTCAGATTATGTTATTCCTCTGCTTGCCAGTTGTCTCCCATTTCACTTAGAATAAAATGCAAAGTCCATCCCAGGGCCTCCAAGACCCTATAGGATGTTTCTTAGCTACCTTTCTGATGACATCTCTTATCGTTTTCCCCTGGCCTGTTCCACACCTGTCACACACTAACATGTCGCTGTTCCTGAATACCCTAAGCACCTCCCTCCTCAAGGCCTTTGTGCTAGAGAGCTCTCCCCCCATATATCCACACAACTATTTCTTCCTTAAGATCTACTCAGTGGCACCTATCAGACAAGTCTTCCTTGTCCCCTCTATAGAACATCACTCCCTGATCTTTCACTCTATCCCTTCACCCTGCTTTATTATTAATCTTTTTCCATAAGATCTACCACACTAAAATCTAAGGAGCCACTAGAAGAGGGCCTTTGTCTGCTTTCTTCACTGCCTGATATAGTTTGGATATGTTTGTCCCCACAAAGCTCATGTGGAATGAAATCTGATCCCTAATGTGGCAGCACTGGGAGGTATTTGGGTCATGGGCTGGGTCCCTCATGAATAAACTAATGCCCTCCTTGGGGATGAGTTCTCTCAAGAATGGGTTACTTCCATTGACAGCTGGTTGTTAAAGGAGTCTGGCACCTTTCATCCTTCTCTCTCATTTATTTATTTTAACATGTACTTGTACATATTTTTGAGGTACAGTGTATTGTTTCAATACATGCATATATCACACAATGGCTCACTTCAAGTAGATAGCATAGCCCACCCATTAGCACACCACTTCTACTCCTCCACCCCCTTCCAGCCTTTGGTAACCATTATTCTACTCTCTACTTCTATGAGAACCACTTTTTTTTTTTTTTTTTTAAGATTCCACATATGAATGAGATCATGGGGTATTTGTCTCTCTGTGCCTGACTTACTTCACTTAATAAGATGATTTCCAGTTCCATCCATGTTGCTGTGAATAATATGACATCATTTTTTTTATAGCTGAATAGCATTCCATTGTGTATTTATGCCACAGGTTTTTTTTGTTTGTTTGTTTGTTTGTTTTTTACCACAGTTGTTTTATCCATTCATCTATTGATGGGAATTTAGGTTGATTCCCTCTCTTGGCTGTTGTTAATAATGTTGTGATGTCTTTTTGATATATTGATTGCTTTTCCTTTGGGTATATACCCAGTAGTGGGATACCTGGGTCATCAGGTAGATCTATTTTTAGTTCTCTGGGGAAACTCCACACTGTTTTCCACAATGACTGTACCAATTTACATCCCCACAAACAATCTAGGAGAGTTCCCTTTTTCCACATCCTTGCTAGTGTTCATTATTTTCTGTCTTTTTGATAATAGCCATTCTAACTGGGGTGAAATGATATCTCATAGTTTTAATTTGCATTTCCCTGATGATTAGTGACTTTGAGCATTTTTTCTTTTGCCTTTTGGGTGTTCGTATGTTTTCTTTGGAGAAATGTCTGTTCAGGTCCTTTTTTTAAATTGCCCATTTTTTAATTGGGTTATTTGGTTCTTTGCCGTTGAGTTTTTTGAGTTCCTGATATATTGTGGATATTAGCCCCTTGTCAGATTTTGTAGTTTGCAAACACTTTCTCCCATTCTGTAGACTGTTTCTTTACTTTGTTGATAGTGTCTGCTGTGGGTTGAATGTCCCCCAGAAACTTAATCCCCACTGCAACAATGTAAAAGAGTGGGAAATCCTATCGTGGTAATTGAAAGGTTGGGCCTTGAAGAGGTGATTAGATTGTGAGGACCATGTCCAAGTAAACGGATTAATCCACTGGTGGCTTAATGGTGGTCATGGGTGTGGTTCTGAGGGCTTTGAAAGGAGAAGGAGTGATGAGTTAGCTCTCTTTCTGCTTCTGCCATCTAACATGTGACACCGTGCTTTGCTGTGAAGACTCACTACCCACCAGCAAGGCTGTCACCAGATGTGTTCGCTGGACTTTGGACTTCCCAGCTTCTGGAACTATAAGCAATAAATATTGTTTCTTTACAAATTATGCAGTTTCAGGTATTTCTGTAATAAGCAAAAGAAATGGACTAATGCAGTGTCCTTGCTGTACAGATGCTTTTTAGTTTGATGTAGTCCCATTTGTGTATTTTTGCTGTAGTTGCCTGTGCCTTCGTAATCTCACTCAAAAAAAGTGCTGTCCACTTCCATTTTGTGTAGTGTTTCCCCTGTGTTTTCTTCTCGTACTTTCATAGTTTTGGGTCTTAATTTTAGGTCTTTAACCCATTTTGAGTCTAATCAGCCTAGAGTAGAGATTAATTCTGATGCTTCTTGGTTAATTTTCTGTTTGGATGATCTGTACTTTGCTGAAAGTGGGGTGTTAAAATCCCCATCTATTAATGTGTTGGGGTCTATTTCTCCCATTAAGTCTAATAGTAATTGCTTTATATAACAGGGTGTTTTGGAGTAGGGTGTGTATATATTTAGAATTGCTGTATCCTCTTGTTGAATTAATCCTTTTATCATTAGATAACAACTTCCCTTATCTTTTTTTTTTTTTTTCACTTTCCTTGACTTGAAGTCTACTTTATCTGATATAAACATAGCTACTCCTGCTTTTTTTTTTGAGTTGGTTTTTGTGTATGGGGAGAGATAGGGGTCTAATTTAAATCTTCTGCATGTGTATATCCAGTTTTCCCAGCATCATTCATTGAAGAGGCTGTCCTTTCCCCACTGTATATTCTTGGCACCTTTGTTGAAAATCGGTTAGCTGTAAGTGCATGGATTTATTTCTGGACTCTATTCTGTTCCACTGGTCTATTTGTCTATTTTTATGCCAATACCATGCTGTTTTGGTTACCATAGTTTATAGTGTGTGTGTGTCTGTGTGTGTGTGTGTGTGTGTGTGTGTGTGTGTATTTGGAAGGAAAATCAGTGTGATTTATTTATTTTTTCATTGACACATAGTTGATTGTACATATCTGTGGGGTACAGAGTTGAAAATCAATACCTGTGTGCAATATGTGATGCTCAAATCAGTATAATTAGTATATCCAACATTATATAATATAATCATTTTTGTGGCCCTTTACCAATTCCTGTGATGCCTCAAACTTTGTTCTTTTTGATCAAGATTGCTTTAGCTATATGGGGTCTTCTGTGAATCTACACAAATTTTAAGATCTTTTTTTCTATTTCTGTGAAGAATGTCACCAGTATTTTCATAGGGATTGTGTTGAATGTGTAGATTGCTTTGGGTAATATGGACATTTTGATGATGTTAATTCTTTCAACCCCAAACATGGGATATCTTTTCATTTATTTGTGTCCTCTTCAATTTTTTTTCACTAATGTTTTATAGTTTCCATTGTGGAAGTCTTTGACCTCCCTGGTTAAATTTACTCCTAAGTAGTTCATGTGGGGGTAGCTATTGTAAATGGTATTACTTTCTTGATTTCTTCTTCAGCTATATTATTATTGGTATATAGGAAGACTATTGATTTTTGTGTGTTGATTTTGTATCCTGCCACTGTGCTGAATTCATTTATTAGTTCTAATAATTTTTTGGAGGCGTCTTTAGGTTTTTCTATGTATATGATCATGTCATTTGAAAATAGGGAGAGTTTGACTTCCTCTTTTTCAATTTGGATGCCCTTTATTGCTTTCTCTTGCCTTATTGTTTTGGCTAGAACTTCCAGTAATATGTTGAATAAGAGTGATGAAAGTGGGCATCCTTGTCTTGTTCCAGATCTTAGAGGAAAAGCCTCTGATTTTTGTCCATTCAGTATGACATTAGCTGCGGGTTTGTTAGATATGGCCTTTATTGTGTTGAGGTACATTCCTTCTATACCTAATATATTGAGTGTTTTTATCACGAAGGGGTGTTCATTAGGGATATTGGTCTGTAGTTTTCTTTTTTTGTTGTGTCTTTTTCTGGTTTTGGTATGAGGTTAATGTTGGCCTCAGAATGAATTTGGAAGTATTCCCTCCTCTCAATTTTTTGGAAGAGTTTGAGAGGAATTGGTGTTAATTCTTCTTTAAATGTTTGGTAAAATTCAGCAGTAAAGCCATCTGGTCCTGGGGTTTTCTTTGTTGAGGGACTGCTGATTACTGCTTCAGTCTCTTTACTTGTTATTGGTCTGTTTATGTTGTCTAGTTCTTCTTGATTCAATGTTGGTAATTTATATGTGTGCAGGAATTAACTCATTTCTTCTAGGTTTTTTAGTTTGTTTGCATGTAGTTTTTCATAGTAGTCTCTTACTATCCTTCATGTTTTTTTTGTGGTATCAGTTGCAACATCTTTTTTATTTCTCATTTTATTTATTTGAGTCTTTTTTCTTTATTAGTCTAGCTAAAGATTTTTCAATTTTGGTTATCTTTTCAAAAAACTCTTTGTTTTTTTGCTCTTTTGTATTTTTTTTTTAAATCTCTAATCATTTATTTCCACTCTTATCTTTGTTATTTCTCTTCTTCTACTGATTTGGGGTTTAATTTGTTCTTATTTTTTCAGGTCCTTAAGATTTAATGTTAGATTGTTTATTTGAAGTCTTTCCCCTTTTTTGAGGTAGGCATTTATTGCTGTAAACTTTCCTCTCTGAACTTCTTTTGCTCTATCCCATAGGTTCTGGTATGTTGTGTTTTCATTTTCATTTGTCTCCAGAAATTTTTTAATTTCTTTTTTTATTTTTTCTTTGACCCATTCATTGTTTAGGAGCATGTTGTTTACTTTCCATATACTTATGTGGTATCTAGTATTCCTTTTTTTGTTGATTTCTAGTTTTATTCCATTGGGGTGGGACAAAGTAGTTGATATGATTTTGATTTTTTAAAAATGTTGTTGATCTAACAACATTTTTTGTGATCTAACATTTGGTCTATTCTAGAGAATGTTTCATCCTCCTCTTTTTTGCTTCCCATTTCCATGAAATAACTTTTCCCATCCTTTCACTTTTAGAGGGTGTGTGTCTTTATAGGCGAAGTGAGTTTCTTGTAGGTAGCCTATTGTTGAGTCTTGTTTCATAATCCATTCAGCCATCCTGTGTCTTTTAACTGAGGCATTTAATCTGTTTACACTTAGAGTTATTATTGATATATAGGGACTTGTTACTACTATTTTGCTCCTTTTTTTCCTGTTGTTTTGTTGATCTTTTTTTCTTCTTTTGTAATCTTACTGTCTTCCTTCATGACTAAGTGGTTTTCTCAAGCAGTGTTTTTTGATTTCTTGCTATTTATTTTTATCATGTCTCATAAGTTTTTGTGTTATGGTTACCACAAGGCTTACAAAAAACATGTTATAGTTATAACACATTATTTTAGATTATAACAACTTAACTTCGATAACTAAAAAAAAAAATAGCAAAGCCAATACTGCATTTTGGTGTCATCCCCCCCACTTCCACTACCCCCACTTTTTGAAAATTTGTTGTTTAAAGTTACATCTTTTAATATTTCCTGTCTCTTATATGGTTGTTGTATATGTTAGTGTCTTGTTAGGTTTGTCCTTTAGTCTTCATACTAAGGATATAAGCATTTTGTTCACCACCCTTACAACATTATAGTACTCTGAGGTTATCTGTGACCTTACTTTACTAATGAATTATGTACCTCCACATGTTTCCTTGCTGCTCCTTAGTGTCATCTTCTTTGAGATTGAAGAACTCTCTTTAGCATTTCTTGTAATGCAGGTCTAGTGTTGAATTCCACTAGCTTTTATTTGTCCGGGAAAGACTTTATTTCTCTTTCATATTTGGAGTTTCATTTTGCTGGTAGAGAATTCTTGGCTGACAGTATTTTCCCCTCAGCACTCGGAATATATCATCCTGAATTCTCTTCTGGCTTGTAGGGTTTCTACTGAGAAATCTGCTGAGAGACGTATTGGGGTTTCACTGAATGTTATATGTGATTTTTCTCTTCCTGCTTTCAGTATTCTTTCTTTGTCTTTGGTTTTTGACAATCTGATTATGATGTGTCATGGGGTGTGGCTCCTCAGGTTGAATTTGACGTTTCTTGTACCTGGAGGCTGTCAACTTTCTCCATATTTGGGAAATTTTCAGCCATTGTTTTCTTGAACATGCTTTCAGCATCTCTTCCTTTTCCCTCTCCTTTGGGCATGCCAATTATGTGGAGGTTATTTTGCTTGAGGGAGTCTCATATTTGCTGTATTTCTCTTTCATTTTTTCTTATACTTTTTTTCTTTTTGCTCCTCTGATTTGATAATTTCATATATTCTATCTTCAAGCCCACCGATTCTTTCTTCTGTTTGATTAAGTCTGCTACAGGTGCGTTCTATTGAGTTTTTCAATTCAGATAATGTAGTTTTTATTTCTAGAATTTTTAAAAAATTGATTCAATTCCATTATCATGTTTCTCATTTTGCTTCTGAATTGTTTTCCAGATATCATTTTGTTTTCTATGTGTACTTTCTTGTGGACTCCCTGAACATCTTTAAGAGGGTTATTATGAATTCTCTGCCAGACAGTTTATAAATCTGCTGTTCTTCTGGGTCTACTGCTGGTGCTTGATTTGTTTCCTTTGATGGTGTCATATTTCTCTGTTATTTCTCAATCTTTGTGTCTGTATGTTGATGCCTGGGCATTTGAGAAGACTGCTACCTCTTCCATGTTTTACAGGTGTTCTTTGGTGGTGTTAGACCTTTACTGGTTAATGTCAGAGCTTTGTGTCTGGTCTGTTGTTTTGTTTAAAGCTCTATGGTTGTGCTAAATTGCTGCTTTGCTGCTGATTCTTTGGGGAAGGCTTTTTGTGCAAACCTGATTTTAATTTTTGGCCTTTTAATCACTTATGAGTCTTGTGAGGTCAGATACACCTGGATTATGTAGACATTTGGGCCCCAGACTGAGACTTTCTGGGGAACTGCATGTTCTATCACCCTGATCAGTCTCCACTTAGTGGGCCTGTGCCCACTGGAGGGCAGATCAACCACCCACCGTTCACCCCAATGTTCTCCTGGCAGGCCAGGCTTCCTCCCACACTCCAAACGCTTACCATGGAGGGATGTGCGTGGGTCTCTCGCGATGACTCACTTCCTCTGACTGGTTGGCTGTGGCCCCTTGCACCAGGGTCCAAGGGAACCCTGTCAGTGGTCTTACTGGCCTGGGGGCTGGTATGGTTTACTCTGAGGCCCTCTTCTCTCCTGTGGATTCCAGGCAACTGCACACAAAGGGCTCAGCTGTGACTTTTGCTGGCTCCTGCTCCACATGCTGCAGCTTCTTCCTGCCTCTCACAAAGCTGTCCCTGAAGTGGCCAGGGCTTGAAACAGAGAGGTTTCTTCTTCCTCTCACCATGGCTTCTCCTGCCTTCACAAACTCTGCAGGTCTCTCCTCTTCTTCCTCCAAGATCCAGTGGTCCCAGATTGGCAGTCTTTGCTTTGCTTTTTAGTAGTTGTAAATTGGTCAGTTATGGGGGAGAATGATACTGAGGTTTGTCTATTCTGCCACCTTGGTGACATCCAGATCCCTTCTCTCTCTCTCTTGCTTCTTTTCTGGCTGCGTGATCGTCTTGTACCCTCTGGCTGCCTGACATGAGTAGAAGCAGCCTGTGGCCCATGCCACATGCAGCTGTCCCAGAATGGTGAGCCAAATAAACTTCTTTTCTTTATTAATTACTCAGTCTCAGGTATTCTTTTATAGCAACACAAGAATGGGCTAATACACTGCTCTGTCCCCAGCAACTAGAACAGTGCCTGACACATAGTGGACCCTCAATAATATGTCAAATGAATGAATGGGTGTCCTGAGCAACAAAAATTGAGTAATTATGAATAATATCCAGAATTTCCTTCTTTCTATTTGGAGAGAAAAATTGGGAGCATAAAGTAGTGAGATTTCTCAGGCCCTCAGGACTCAATTTTTTTGTGTGAGATTTACATGGTGGTAGGGCAGAATGTGGGGGAAAATTCAGAAACTCCAGGGGGGTGAGAGAAAATATAGAAAGAATAGAAAGCTTGTATATTTTCAAGGGGAAAATTTGTGTCTACTCAAATTGAGAAACTGTTGTTGCTTATTTTAAATCACTGTTACAGTATTGTTACAAGTAATTTAAAAATAGCATTTCAATAATCATTTGTTTTTCAAAACACATATAATTAGAGTATATTATGCAAAAGTGGTCATATAGCAAGCATAGCAGTAACCTTCTTATGGATGTGATTTTGCACTCAAATATCATCTAAAATCTCTTTGTCAAAAAACTAAGCATGACATTAAAACATGAAATAGAGAACTTTAAATTTCAAACTAAAAAAATACAGGAACATTTGGAAATCTTACTAATATATCTGAATCACTAACCAAAATTTTGGACATCTCTAATAGAATGACTCTTCCAACACACTCTGGAATATTTACATTAGTGTTAAAATGACCCTGGGAATGAACATAACTTTAATGATTTAATACTTGGGATATTATAAATAACAACTGCAGACCCAATGAGTGTTGCTTCCTCCTCAGCCCGTGGCTTCCCTGCATCACAGACATGGCCTTGGTTTCTCTTATGCCCACTCACAGGGCTAGACCTTGCTGGTCACTACATCCTGTTCAGCTCAGCTGGCCATGAGTCTGCAGCTGTGATTTCCTGAAATTTCCCCCATTTTCTGTAAGTTAGAACCCCAAGGCCAAGGTGGGAGAATCATTACAGATCTCACACCTCTCTTGTGCATTCCAGTTTCCATGCTCCTTCACTCTCATCTGCTCTCTAGGTTCCACATGACATGTCCTTTGGGGAAGGGAGCTCTGGGAAGGAAGGTTACCCCTTTCCTTTGTCCAGGATAGTGCCTGGTGTGACTAGAGCCCCACACACTGACCCCAAGCATCCAAAGATCTACCTCAACTCCTGTGGTAGAGGCCCTGGACTGAAATCCTGGTGCCCACTGTATTATGTGCTGAAAACACAGCTGAAAGACATTTGTCTGCCTTCAAAAAAATCATGCTATGGACCGACCCTGTGGCTCG
Source organism: Cynocephalus volans (assembly GCF_027409185.1). Lineage (NCBI taxonomy): Eukaryota > Metazoa > Chordata > Mammalia > Dermoptera > Cynocephalidae > Cynocephalus > Cynocephalus volans. Next base: position 118,491,121 of record NC_084467.1, on the reverse strand, counting down.
CTCGGGAGAGTGCGGCACTGGGAGCTCAGCGGTACTCCTGCTGCGGGTTCGGATCCTATATAGGGATGGCCGGTGTGCTCACTGGCTGAGTGCGGTGTGGGCAACACCAAGCCAAGGGTTGCAATCCCCTTCCCGGTCACGAAAAAGACAAAAAAAAAAAGAAAGAAAAATCATGCTCTGTTGGGGAGACACACACATAAAGCAACAATTCAGTGCAGAAGGAAGGACTGTGATGGGTAAAGTCTAGGGGGCTTTGAGGGTACAGAGTAGTTCTAATGTAGGGTCTGCCACTGCAAGTCACTCCACCTCTATGATTCATAGTTTCTTCATCTGTAAAATTAAAATAAAACTGTCTTCTTTTGCCTACCTCATGAGTCATTGTGGGGGCAAAACTGTAGGATGTATGTGGAAGGACTTTGTAACTCTAAAGAGCAATACCATAGTGACTATAAGGCCCATGAGGTGGCAGCAGGAGGAGATGGTCCTGTTATAGCTGTCCTGTGCACAGCTCCTGCAGGTTTCATTGGATTTGGAATTTACCCAGATGTCCAGAACTCAGAGCTGGTCCCAGCTCAGCTGCACAACTTCTAAAATGTGAAAAGTAGGATGGAGGAAAGGAGAGCAGAGGAGCCTCAGGTACCCCAGGTCTTATTCCTGCACCAGTGGAACCCCCGCCCTCCATCCCTCACCAACATCAAAGGACTAGAAAATAGGGTGTCTTCAGGCAGGGCTGGACCCAGCTTCTCTCCCCGCTGGTCTTCACTCCAGTATCTCAGAAGGTGGTTCTTCTCTGGGTCTAACCTCCATCTCTCCTGCTTTTACATATGATCATTTCATATTTCGTTGAAGAGGAAAACAGTGACAAGTTTTCTCTGAAATCTCTTCATTCACCTCCTTTGAGAAGACGGGGCAAAAGGCAGAAGTGATGAAAGAAGTGTCCCATGTGCTCATAGTCAATCCATATAACAATGACTGTCCATATTCCTTGTGGCTCACAGCACAGCCCTCCTGCTCACTCCACCTTTCAGCTCCGCTCACGGATGCTGCCGCTGCCTCCTGCTCCCTCTCACTCGGGTGCTGTCGCACGGTAAGTGGGTGAGTGGCTAAGCACACGGATGCTCCAGCCACGCTTCCTAGACTTGAGCCCTGGTTTTGTCCCTTACTCTTTGTTTGGCTGTGGGCAAGTTGACTTTAATGTTCTGTGCCTCAGTTTCCTCATCTGGAAAATGAAGATAACCAGAGCTCCTAGTCCACAAGGTTGTAAGTATTAGATGAAATAGCCCACATTAAAATAGCCTAAGTAAGGGACTATCTCCTAATAAGTCTTCAGGAAACATTAGTCATTATTTTGATTAATTCATTTAAACAGCTTCTGATAACTTATAAAGGATTTGGTGCTAGGGAGAAATAGGTGCAGTCTCAGTCTCGGTGTTCAATGAGGAACACTGGTGAGCCACATGCCTGGACCATCTCCTCCCACTGCAGAAAAGCCACCTAGACCCTGTGGGCAGTCGACAACACCCCTCACTGATGCCTCACGTCAGATGTGTGTGCCATGTGCCAGGCTTGGGTGAGGCTGGGGGGGGGGAGGCCTGTGGGGGGCTGGTGGGTGTGTGTGGGGTGACAGACACAGAGATGCCAGCTACACCTAGTCCTGTTTTCATGAGACTCACACCACCAATTGTAAACTCTGACATTACATTCATATAATGTAAACAATTCTCAAAAAATGGCTGGGGGAGGGCTGGCTGGTTAGCTCACTTGGTTAGAGTGTGGTGTTCGTAACACCAAGGTCAAGGATTCAGATCCCCTTACTGATCAGTTGCCAAAACAAACAAACAAACAAACAAATAAACGATGTCTAGTTAAATTTGAGTTTCAAAAAGGGGAGAGGGGTTTGGCAGAAATTCAATATTTTATCAGTTGTTTAGCAGCTGTGCAAATTAGAATAAACACATTTGCAAAGCATTTTGGGGGCCATTCTGTGGAAGTTAAGGGTGGTTTTGATACAAAACATTATATTATGATGTAACACAGACAGGCTGTGTTAGCACACTAAGCTGAACATGATATCAAATTGATATGCCCCTAACAAGCTGTAACCAGATCTGATCTCATGTAAGTAGACAGTAGTGACTCTGCTACACTGGGCCAATGAATGCAGTGGAAACTCACAAAATGAACACAGAAGTATTGGGGATTAGTGAGTGTATAGAAAAATTTAGTCTTAGAATAGACACAAATCTTATCCACCACATCCCCTCTGAGTGGCTGTTTTGCTCTACCCGGACTCCTCCAGAGGCGGGCAGCTTATGACCTCCTGGACACTGCTCGGAGATCTGGCTCTTAGAAAGGGCTTAACAAGTATATCAGCTAATGTTATCTTAAACAGTTCCATTATTCCACCTTATTGGCTATTTTTACTTTTTTTGTAAGTTCCCCTCTTATGCATGACCCTACTTCCTGACTTTTGTCTCTCCTCTGAGTATGCTCATTCCCTACACACCTCTAGCAACCCCTTTCCCCCTTTCTGATACTCCCTCAAGCATTACATCTGCTCTGTGACCCACATTTCTCATCCCCAATGTCTCCAGTGAGGACTGGAAGGGAAACGGATTTTGTGCCTTTAATGCAATAGTTGTTCTCTATGAGCATACTATGTCCCTGGTGTACTGCATACCCTTTACAGGTTTGCCATCTAATCTTGAAAAATGTATTTTGTTTGTTAACCGATGTGGTAATGTCTGTGAGGTAGAACACTGTGTTTAGAAAGTCGTGCAAAATGGTCTGAAGTAGGGTATAAACTGCAGCAAGAACTAAGATGTGAGGCAGGAGGTTAACACCAGCACAAAAGGGAGATGGCGTGACTATTGGGAAATGCAAGGAATCTACCTCCTGAGAATATAACAGCATAGTCAGAGTTACATACAGGTCTATTTAAATAATGGGAGTGGTGGATTGTGACCAAGAGAATAGTGTAATAACCGAATGCATTTTAATCCCTCACAGTACATTAGCACCACCACAGAAAGGTAGAGAGTCATCGTTTTAACCCCTTTGTCATGAATCCTTGCCTCTGATGATTGGGTGTGCCTACATTTCTGTAAGACCCAAAAGTGGAGTAGGCGATGGTACCTCTTTCTATACTCTCTCAAGCTCCAGAAAGAATCTGTGAAGGTTTGTCAACTGTGAAGTTAGGGGATAGTCCCCAAGAAGTCCCTCACTTATGACACTAACTTGCAAGTTCAGGGACTTCCCAAAACCACAATCAAGTTTGGTAACTCATTAGGATTCACAGAATTCACAGAAAGCTGCAATACTCACAGTTATGGTTAATTATAGGGAAAGGATACAGATTAAAGTCATCCAAGGGGACAGATTCATGGGGCAGAGTTCAGGAGAGTTCCAGATGCCGGGCTTCCAGTTGCCCTCTACCCATGGAGTCACAGACAGCGCTAACTTCCGAGCAATGACATGTGACAATACACGTGGAGTATTGCCAATCAGTGAAGCTCAGCAAAGTCTATGTCCACAGTCAGTACTGGGGTTCCATCACCTAGGTATGGTTAACTGCCAATATGGCTGATTTCAGTTTTCAGCCCTTCAGTTGAGCTGATAGTGTGTGACCCAAAGTCCCTTCCCTAAATCACATCGTTACTATGTGGCTCGTGCAAGGCTCTCTGGCAAACAAAGCCCTTCCTATCAGGCACGACATTCCAAAGGCTTAGAGATTACTTCCCAGAAGCTGAGGGCAAAGGCCAGACCTGTCTTTGAGTGAGGTTAAATTCTTTAATAAACAGGATCTTTCAAAGTGTTGGTAAAATATCCTCTCTCCAAGAGTTAATCAAATTGAAGGAAAAGGCAGAAATAGGGTGTCTTAGTCTTTTCGGGCTGCTATAACAAAACACCATAAACTGGGTGGCTTAGGAACAAGAGAAATTTATTTCTTACAGTTCTGGAGGCTGGGAGTACAACATCAGGGCTCCAGCTGGTCTGGTGTCTGGTGAGTGCTTGCTTCCTGGTTCATATATGATGCCTTGTCACTGTGTCCTCGCATGGTGGAAGGGACAAGGGAGCTTTCTCAGGCCTCTTTTACAAGGGCACTAATCCGATTCATGAGAGCTTCACCCTCATGACCTAATCACTTCCCAAAGAACTCCACCTCCTGATACTATCACCTTTGGGGTTAGGATTTCAATATATGAATTTTTTCAGACCATAGCGTAGGGATCAGGTTTGATTTAAAGTGTAAATACAAGATTTTTAGTAAAATGATGTCTGGGAATGTGAGTCCCACATCTAACCATCCTCCTCCTTATTTCCATGGAAGAGACCATGGAAATATGAAACAGATGGAAACCTGGCCAAGTGCTGGTGACCTGAAAGAAAGCCATCCTTGGGTCAGCTTGCTTGTTTTAGAGATAAAGCTGTATAGATCAGACAAGGATGAAGGTGGAGTGAAGGCAGCCTCCAGACTCACTCTCCTGTGAGGGAGCGATATGTCCAGGAGGTAAATGGTGGTGATCCCTACAGTCAGAGAGCTGGGTGAGGGAGCGCCAGCAGCAAGAGCAGGCCTGGAAGAACCCCAATGTGGAAGGGGTGCTGTGAGCTCCCTGCAGTGCATTGCGTTCTACTGGGGAATTCATCATTATATGGACTGGTGCCTGGACAGATTCATGAACTCCATCTTCAGCTGGGTTCAAAACACCCTTGGTGACACTTTCCTGTTTAGTTCTCTTTCCTCATCCCCAGAATGGCTATTTCAACTGTCACTATTTTCTTCTGACCCCAATTGTACTGGCTGTACTACAACTTATGGCGGATAATCTAAGCCTCTGTGTTCCATGTGCCACGGTAATATTAGATGTGGAACCTGCAGCTACTTATATTGTCACCCATTCTTAGTGGAAGGAGTATCCCTTCTCTTGTCCACTGGTGCTATGGAGACCACTGCTTTTGTCTCTTTAAGGAATGTGCTCCACCAATTATCCCCTTACTTTTCTTAATGTTCAGCTCTACCTTCTCTGTTGACTCTTCTCTGGCCTGTACATATGCTCAAGTACCTCTACCTTAGAAATAAAATCCAAGGCAGAATTATGATTACTAGAGGAAGGAAAGGGAATGGGTAGGGGGGAGTGGGAGGTTGGTTAATGGACACAAAACAGCTAGATAAGAAAAATAAGTTCTACTGATGTACAGTCAAGCTAGGCATCTATAATTAACAATAATTTAATTCATGTTATCAAATGTTTAGAAGAGAGGAGATTGGATATCTTCATTGCAAAGAAATGATTAAGTTTTGTAATGATGCATATGCTAATTACCCTGCTTGGATTGTCACACATTGTATGCATGTATTGATATTCAACTCTGTACCCCACAAAAATGTATAATCAATATATTTCAATAATAAAAAAATAAACTGCCTATATATCCATGCTTCTATTGATTGGTACTAGTATTTGTAGTTTATTTCCAACTTCTTTCACTATAAATTGTCATAATGAATATTTTTGTGTGTGCAATTATCCTCACGCAATTGTGTCAGTATGTTTGCATGTAGATTATTAGAAGTACAATTGAGTACTAAAGGTATTACATAGTTAAAATTTAGATAGATAACACCATTTTTCCCTCCAAATGACTGTGCCAATTTATACTCCTATCAATAGTGTATGTGTCTGGTTGTCTTTGTTTTTGTCATTTCTGGAATCTATCAATTAAATTATTTTTCCCAATCTTATAGGTAACATTATCCTTATTTGTTTAATTTGTATTTCCCTGATTACTAGTATGAGTGAACGTTTTTCATGTTTACTAGGTATTTTCTTATTCTTACTGTATAAATTGCCTGTTTATATACTTTTACAATGGGCATATCCCCATAACCTTATTACATTTCGTGTATGCAGCATTTGACATTGTTAACATCTCAATTCTTCAGATATTCTCATTTCCTATTGATTTTCTTTAAAATGTTCTCATTTTCTTCCTACTTGTCTAGTAAGTTTGTGTCAGTCTCATTTGCATATCCTCCTCCTTTGTCATCCCTTAAATGCTCATATTACCGTGGGATTCCCTCCTCAACCCCCATTTCACTTTGCATATTCTTTCTAAGATCCTTTACATATATATACGTGGTATGACTTTAATCATATTTCGTGCGCCGATTACTCATATGTAGTTCTGATCTCTCTCTTGAGCCCCAAATACATATATTCGTCTGTGCCTTAGACATCTTAATTTGAACATATGCAAAACTGAACTTATCATCTCTCATGTCCCAACTGGTGGTCCCTTATCCTACCTACTGATTTGATCATCTAAGCCAAGACACAGACGACTCCTTTCCCCTCTCTCTATCCCATGTGCAGTCAGGTATCAAGTCCTGCTCATTCTGACCCCTTTCTTCCGCTGAGACCTTCACTACTGCTTAGCTGGATTCTCCCAGTAGCCTTATAATGTCTCCTTGCTTCTAGTTTCACTCTCCTCTTCATCAGAGTATTTGTTCTAACTTGAATTGGAATATATCACTCATTTGCTCAAAATCCTTTTAATTACCCCTCCCTATAAGCCTTCAGGATAAAATCTAAACTCTGAATCAAGTACACTAAAATATTAGCAATCTGGACTTGGTTTCCTTATCCAGTCTTTTCTTCATTTCAGTTACACTAAAATATCCTCATTTTTCTGAGCTGTCCAAGTTCTTTGACTTCTCGGATTTTACACAAGTTCATTCTCCTTATGTAACACACTTCCCTGTTCTTCAAAGGAGCCACACCTACTACTTGTCCCTCCCAGCAACCTCCTCTGATCATACACAGCAGTTTGCATCAGGTGCCTTTTTCATGTGACCCATAGTTCCCCATTTCACAACCACGTTTTACTATTTTCTTTCTCTGATTCCCCCATGAGACTACGGTTGCTTAAGAGCAGGACTGTAGCTTTCATTTCTATATCCCCAGATGTAGCTCAAAACAAATTCAGTAGGGAGAGAGGAAAGGAGGTAGAGAGGAGAAAGAGAGAAGAGGAAAGACCCTGGCCTCTGCCTCCACTAAAAGCGCTCTCACTGGGGTCAAGGTTACTAATGAGCATACAACTGCTAAACGCAACAGATACGCTTTGTGAATGTGGATATAGTTTTGAAAATTTTTCCCTTGTTTTTTGAGACACTACTTTCTCTTAGATTCCTCTTTGTCTATCCTACTGATTCTCCTCAGTTTTCTCTTCAGGGTCCCTTTCTTCTGCCAGTCTCTTAAATGTTTTCAGGATATTGTCCTGACCCCCTCTGTTGTCCTAGTCTTCTTGGAAATGTCTTCCAAGCTGGTGCCTACTCAGGCACCTGCTGTGTCGTACTGCCCCCTGCTGGAGCCAGTGAGAGGCCAGCCAGAAATAGTAGTGGCCCTAGTTCCAGTGGGGTGTAAAACAGATTTCGTTATACTCCACTGTCTAACTCCTCAAATGCTTCAGCAAAAACACCGGACAGCAGCCCTTTTGAAGACTACCTACGGGAGGACTACGCTCTTCTGCCTGGGCTCTTCAATCTTACCCTTACCCTCTAGTCTGAAGCCCAGAGGGGCAGGTGTCTTTTCCACATCCTAGCCACCTATTCTCAACAATTCTAACTCCTGGGAGACAGACCCTGTTCCTATCTTTGCTCTCATCATTTCAGGGAATATTTATTGGAAGGAGTTGGCTTTCTCTCACTCTCTATACACTTCCAAAGCTGTGCCCATTATGGGATTCAAGGCTTTGCTTAACCTACTAGGGCGTCTGTCTTTTTCCATTCTCAGCTCAGTATCAAATTCTTCCTTGAACCTTTTTGAGCTACTCAGGGCTCTATCTTCTCTGAGTTTTTATCTTCAGATTGGCTAGACAGTGCCATATGATTTCCTGTGTGTTCTCCATTTCCTGTAGGTTTACTGCAGACCCCGCGGTGCCCAGGATCAGGTAGATTCTATGTGATAGACCACCCCTTTGATGCAGATAAAAACAGCCTCCTTCAAGCTGCAGGAAGCCTAACTTGACATATCTAGAGGATTCAACCATAGATCTCTACTGGGCTGTTTACAAAGACCCTGACTCATTCCTCAGAGGGGAGCCTGCTGTCCACAGACTTACCCTCTCTTCCCTCAGGCTCTATCTTCCATCCAGCCTGCCTTTTCCTTCTAAAAAAGCCTCAAACCCTTTCACACCCCATTTACCTTTCAGCCTCCAGCAGCCATTTCTCTCTGCACTTCCTACCCAGAAAGACAATATCCATTAGCCTCTGAAGAATCTCTCTGCAAATACAAGTTAGAAACAACCCAAATGTCCAATAATGAAGAATGACTAAAGTAAATATAGAGTACCTGTATTAACAAATATTAGGCTTTCATCCAAAATCTTATTTTTGAAGAAGGCTTAGTATCATGGGACAATGCTCATGATATAAGTGACAAACAGTAATATATAAAGTATAAATGCCACAGAATCCCAGTTATCTAAGTGTATGTGCATAAGCATAGAAAAAGACACTAGAAGGAAATACTGTGTACCAGAAAGTTAACAGTACTCTTTTTCTGGGAAAGGAGATTATGCATGATTTTTACTTTTAACTTTCTACTCCCCCCCTCTTTTTTTTTGGTAATTTTTAAATTGGATGTGTGTATTCTTTTTAATTAGAAACTTTCCCCTCAGAGCTGCAACTTACTATTAAGTGATAAGAACAAGACTCTAGGGAGAGCCAGAAACAAGGAGCCTAGGAGCAAAGGAGGTGATTCTAGAAGGATCCCTAAAGGAGAAAAGATTGAACTACTTTTGAAGGATGGCCAGCTGGCCAAGTAGAGAAGGGGAGAGAGATATTTTAGGCAGAGAAAACAGCAAGCACAAAGCATGGGGACAAGAAAGAAAGAGTGGCTTCAGCCTGGTCAGGACTGAGTTCTAGAGAGCAGGAGTCAGGCTCATTGTTCTTGGTATCCTCAGGGACATGTAGAATACTTTCACCTAGCACATAGTGGGCACTGATACGTGTTTATGGAATGAACAGGCCAAATGACAACACCCCATATGTCTTAGTCCGTTTTCTGTTGCTATAACTGAATACCTAAGGCTGGGTAATTTATAAAGAAAAAGACTTATTTCCTACAGTTGTGGAGTCTGTGAAGTCCAAGACTGAGGGCTGTACTTTGTGAGGGCTTTCTTACTGGTAGGGACTCTCTGCAGAGTCCTGAGGCAGTGCAGGGCATCATATAGCAAGTGGGATCACAAAAGATAGTCAAACTGGCTTTTTATAACAAACCTGCTCTTGTGATAACTAACTCACTGCCGTGATAACGCATTAATCTATTCATGAGGGCAGATCCTCATGACCCAGTCACCTCTTAACGGCCCCACTTCTTAGTACTGTTACATTGGGGATTAAGTTTCAACATGAGTTGAAAGGAAGGAGACAACTTCAGATCATCACTTGCTATCTCCTTCCATTCTTAGCTCAGATTCTTAGAATAGTCAAGTGCTAGCATACGGATTTAGGGAGTTGGAGAATAAGCTCTAGGGCCTGGGCACTTCAAGGTGGATAGTCCTGGGCACAAAGCCAGAGGAAAGGCTTGAGGACATCCCTTGGTGTGAGTGGGCAGGAGAGGAGGGAGAGGAAGGGTGGAAACCACTGGTCCAGACACAGACCTACTCTCACCCCTCTAGCACCCTCTTTCCCCTTCACAGGAAGACTTAATGCCAGGTTGCTTCTAGACTGTTTCTGACCTTTTGGGACCCTGTCTGTACTCTTCTGTCTGCTCTTGAGAACTCAGTCCTGCCCCCTCTCTGTTTTCCCTTTTCCTGAGAACAGATAGAGGAAGTGGTTTCTCAGAGATTTCAGAGCCTGGGCAAAGTGACTTCACTTCTTTCCCTCACCCTATCCTCTTATTTGACTCTGCCTCTTTCTCCTCAGCTCCCTCTTCATGGTTTGCCTTAAAATCCTCCCTAGTTAACTTCACTTCAACCTTGCTTATTTACCCCTGTCACATTTTCTCTTCTATTCCAAAGATTTACTGTAGCACACATTGGGGAGAGAGCTGAAGACGGGGCTTGACTGGAGCTGAAGCATGACCTTGGGCAAGTCTGACCCTGAGTTTGTTTCTTTCTTTCCTTCCTTCTTTCTTTCTTTTAACATTTACTTGTACAGACTTGTGGGGTACAGTGTGGTGTTTCAATACATGCCCATACTATACATTGACTCACTTAGGGGAGATAGCACAGCTTTGTGTCTGTTAGTCCCTATTTCCCCTCCTTCCCGTTCCCCCTCTCCTCCTGGTCTCTGGTAACCATTATTCTTCTACTCTCTACTTCTATGGGAACCACTTTTTTTTTTAAAGATTCCACATATAAGTGAGATCATGTGGTATTTGTCTTTCTATGCCTGGCTTACTTCACTTAACACAATGGACTCCAGTTTCTTTCAAGTTGCTACAAATGGAAGGATTTCACCTTTTTTTTAGAAGCTGAATAGTATTCCATTTTGTATACATACTGTAGTTTTTTAAAATTCATTCATCCATTGATGGGCATTTAGGTTGACACCATCTCTTGGCTGTTGTGAATAGTGTTACAATAAATATGGGAGTGCAGGTGTCTCTGATATATTTGTTACCAAACTCAGGTCTGGCTGCCCATCCTCTTGAGAAGGAAAGAAAAAAAGACTCAGAAATCAAATAGTTGGTGTTAGAAAAGCAGGTGTATTCAGCTGAAGGAGATGGTACACTATCCCATCTCAAAGATTTACATTTACTGAGGTGTTTTTAAAGGAGGGGTTGAGGGAAAGGAACACGGGAGGTGAAAAGCAGGAGAGAATAGTATGTGAGCTATGAGGGGTCTGTGTCTATGACTCAGGTTCAAGGTCTTGCCAAGGACTCATCTAGTTTCTGTTCTCACCTTTGCTGTTGTCTCAGGACACTGCAAAATTTTGATTTGCTCTGGTGTAGGTTCATCTTTTCTGCAGTCTTTTGCATAGTTTTGCTTCACAGAACTCTGGTTGATTTGGCTGGTGCCCAAGGTCAGCTTCCAGTCATTTGGCCTTAATCACTTCTCAGAACTCTACAAGTCTCAAAGAAAGAACTGTTAGCTCTGCAAAGAGCTAATTAGCTTCTCAGCCTTGTTCTCCTATTTAGCAAGCAAAATAAGAAAGTCAGGGGATGGGAAGAAAGAGTGGAGAGAAAAAAAAACCTGTCATTTTAACCCCCTCCCCCACATCCTCCTGACAGCCCAGGTGGTTTAGGTCCCAACATGGCTTCGGTCCTGCTCACTCCAACATATTGATTTCATTTCCTTTGGGTATATACCCAGTAATGGAGTTGCTGGATCAAAGGTAGATCAATTTTTAGTTATCTGAAGAACCTCCATACTGTTTCCCACAATGGCTTTATCAATTTACTGAAAAAAAATGAGCCGAAATGCCGGATACCAATCAAGCTTTATTAAAGGAAAAGAAAATCTGCCGGGCTGGGCTCAAAGTGGCAGACAGCCCAGGGCTGCCCTCAGAATGGAGGACAGCCCCAGATGTGGGGGTGAGAGAGCTTATATAGAGCACCAAGGGCTGGCTGATGCCATCAAGGAGGGGCATTATGCTAATGCCAAAGCTATGGAACCAGGGTGGAGAATTGCGCCCTTGCAGCAGCAAAAGGGTTTCTGTTTTGCAGAAGTCACGAGGCTTCTCATAAAGGGAAGTGGGGAGGGGTTTGGTGCTGGAGTGGAAGACAAGGCCGGCGGCTATTTTGTGCACGGCTATTTTGTGCTTATTGTGTGCACAATGGCACCAGTCACGTCCAAGCACCATCATTTACATTCACACCAACAATGTAGTAAACTTCCCCTTTTCTCAGCATCCTCTGCAGCATTTGTTAATTTTTGTCTTTTTGATAATAGCCATTCTAACTGGAGTAAGATGATATCTCATTGTGGTTTTGATTTGGATTTCTCTGATGATTAGTGATGTTGAGCATTTTTTTCATGTGTTTGTTGGCTATTTTTGTGTCTTCTTTTGAGAAATGTCTACTCAGGTCCTTTGCCCATTTTTTAAATAGGGTTTTTTTGTTTGTTTGTTTGTTTGTTTTGCTGTTGAGTTGTGTGAGTTCCTTATATATTCTGGATATTAGCCCTTTGTCTGATGTATAGTTCACAAAACATTTTCTTCCATTCTTTAGGTTGTCTCTTCACTTTGCTGATTGTGTCCTTTGCTGTGCAAAAACTTTTTAGTTTGACATAGTCCCAGTTCTCTATTTTTGCTTTAGTTATCTGTGCCTTTATTGTTTTGCTCCAAAAATCGCTGCCCACTCTCATTTCATGTTTTTTTCAATAATTTCATAGTTTAAGGTCTTAAATTTAGGTCTTTGATCCATTTTGAGTTAATTTTTGTGTTTGGTGAGAAAGAGGGGTCTGGGGTTGATCTTCTGCATGTGGATATCTAGTTTTCCCAGCACCATTTGTTGAAGAGGCTATTCTTTCCCCACTGTACATTCTTGGCACCTTTGTCAAAAATCAGTTGGCTGTAAGTGCGTGGGTTTATTTCTGGGCTCTCTATTCTGTTCCATCGGTTAGTTTATCTGTTTTTATGCCACTACTATGCTGTTTTGGTTACTATAGCTTTTTTGTATATTTTAAAGTCAGCTAGTATGATGCCTCCAAATTTGATCTTTTTGTTTAAGGCTGCTTTGGCTATATGGGGTCTTTTGTGGTTTCATACAAATTTTAAGATTTTTAAAAATTATTTCTATGAAGATGTCACTGGTATTTTGATAGGGATTGCATTGAATCTATATATTGCTCTGGGTTATATGGACATTTTGATAATGTTCATTCTTCCAACCCATGAACAGGGGATGTCTTTCCATTTATTTGTGTATTCTTCAGTTTCTTTCACCAGTGTTTTCTATGCTGTAGAGGTCTTCTGCCTCCTTGGTGAAATTTGCTCCTAGGTATTTTTTTTATTTATAGCTATTGTGAATTGGATTACTTTCTTGATTTCTTCTTTAGATATCTAGTTTTTGGCGTATAGGAACACAATTGATTTTTCTGTTGATTTTGTGTCTTGCTAATTTACTGAATTCATTTATTATCTAGTAATATTTTGGTGGAGTCTTTAGAGTTTTCTATGTATATGATCATGTCAGGGAGTGAACTCTGCAGGGAGAGAACTCTGGCTTTCAGAAATTCACAGGGAGTTTGTGCTCTATCCTCTTTATTTCTTTTTCTTGCATTGCATGCTTAGGTAGGGAAATATTATTGACAAAGTTGATCAAGGAGATCTCAGAGCCAAAGCCAGTATTTAATGTAAAAATGGGATCCTTAATTTCTGAAGAATGAGTACTCTGCTTTCCAGCTATGCTCACTTTTACATGTGTAAGTTTTAGGCCCCAGAAGTAGTAAATGCATTCAAAAATGGTGAAATCTTACTAAAGTTCATTTAAAATTATGGTGGGATGTTTAAAATGAACAACAGTGCACTCAAAATTGAGGGCTCCCAAACCAGGCTTATACAGAGATATCTATTGATGTGCAAAAGTTTCCAAAGATTTCAAAAATTGTATTGCCTCTTTAAAAGGCTCTTTATGAAAGGTGAATGAAAAACTTAAGTGACTAATTGATAAGAAAATTGAATCCACTACCTTTTGGCTCAGTTGCTATCTCACCCCAAAAGCAGTAAAGAAAAAAAAAAGCTGGATAAAGTGTTTGTTAAAAAATAGGCCCTCAGGTAAAGTAGGCTTGCTTCTTTTTCACAGCTATCTATGCTGAGTCCAAGCATAGAGAATACTTTCTTTGCCCTATTGGTTCATCCACCTGGGACTCAGTAGTTTTAGTTAAGAAACAGAAGCTAAGTTAAAAAGACCACCTGTTGTACTAAACACGTCTCTAAAATATGATTTTCTGGCATTCAACTGATTATTTTGAATAGACTTCTGAATTTTCTTCTAGGCTCATTTATGTATCTTCTTCTAAAATCCTATGGTGGAATTCTATTATTTTATATTGTCTCAGTGTCCATTTTTCAATCTTTCTGTGTCTTCTCTGACACATCCAACCCCTTCTTGGAAAAGCCTGCAGTCTTTCTCTGTGCTTTGAGATGTAAATTTGCTACCTTGCTTTCTCTAAAACTCAATGAGGACTTCTACCACATGGAGCAGATAAGCTTTAGCTTGTTTATTTAGAGACACAATTTGAATCCAGCTGTCCTTCAACTAGTGAGTTTTATATTTTATCTCTCACTACTAAAATTTTAAACAAAAGCTGTAAGATCTTTGTTTCTGTGTTTTGTTTTGTTTTTTAATCTGTGCATCTATACATGTGTGGGCTGTATGTTGTATCTACATGTTTGTCTATACATGTGTTTGTATATTGCCTACATGGTACCAAATTGGCTTATACATAAAGCATGCTCATAAGTGAATAAGCCTAAGTGCTTTTCCCATTTACATGACTTTGATTTTTGGCAAATAAAGCTAGTTTTTAAATTGTTGGTAAAATAGATATGTTTTCAGAATTTGATTTAGACATCTTTGCCTAGGTTTGTTTATTGGTCAAAACAGATTAATACTGTATCTAATAGATGTTTTAAGGTTATAAAATTGTTACTTCTGTGATATTTTTTAACACTTGCTTAATTTGTCTACGGGCCAGAAGCTGTGAAACAGGCTGCTGGGCTTCCTCAGCCTTGCACACATCACGTTAGCCTGCCTTTGGTTCTAAGCCTCTAAATTATGGGGTGTGGATAGGGGCCAAGGTGAGGCATGGGGACATATGTGTCCACAGGATGTGGACCATCAACTGCTATACAAGGCCAAGCCTGATATGATCTCCTTGTTTCAGTTCCACTTCCTGGCCATGCTGGGAGGGACAATATCATTTAGACATTATCTTTGTGGCCTCTGTTCTCTGTCTTGGGCTCCACGTGGCCACCTGGATGACACATGGATACTTGGGACCCGGGATGGCTAGGGAAAAGGTACTTATGTCCAATATCTCAAAGGCCTTAGTTAATACTGTTGATAAAGGTTTACCTTGTTATGAGTAAATCAGACAGATGTGAATGGGTTAAGCACATAAATAAAATTATCATAGTTTTAAAAATTCTTTTCAATAGTTTGAAATCCTAAAGCCATTTATGTTAAATTAAGTAACAGGTAACCGTGAATGTCTGAGTCATTTCTAAGTAAATCAAAATAATAAAACATTAGTTATTATACACAAGTTTAAGTTTATATATTTTGATGTTTTGTTTTTATGTTTAAAAAAAGTTAAATATATTTGGATCTTTTAAAACATTGAGAAAATATGTCTTTTCAAAAATTAGGAAATGGTTTATATCTACAAATATTGATATAAAATAGTTCAGAATTGCTTACTTCCTAGGTTTTCACTAGAAACTAAGGTTACTAGAGTGAAAATTATTTTAATTAATATATGGCAATTGAAACCACTTTTTATGTGCTCCTCTGGTTGGATAATTTTCTATGATCTGTCCTTGGGCTCACTAATTCTTCCCTCTGTTTGATCAAGTTTGCTGTTGGAGCTTTCTATTGAGTTTTTCAGTCCAGATAATGGATTCTTTATTCCTAAAATTTCTATTTTTTAAAATTAACTCTATTTCTTTGTCAAGTTTCTTGTGCTGCTTCTGGATTGTTTTTTATCAGCACCGCACTCTCCCGAGTGAGCGACGGGCCGGCCCCCTCTGGATTGTTTTTTAATAGCATTTAATTTTCTATCTGTATTTTCTTATGACTCCTTAGTATTTTTAAGAGAACTATTCTAAATTCTATATCAGGGACTGTGGGGGCTTTATAGTTCCCCAAAGTGCCCTGGGTGGGCAATTAATTCATTTAGGTTCAAGAGGAATGGGCCTGAAATTTCTTAGACCACAAGGATGGGCAATCTATTCTTTTGGGCCAAGTAATCTTACTTTTCTACTAAAGTTCAGTGAATAGGCCAACGTAAAGGCTCAAACAGTGAATTTATCAAAAGGGATGAAGAGCTGGAGGGTGAGGCTGGGGTCTGAGAGATGCAGCACAAGATTGTGTGAAGCTGATTTCCCAGACTTTCTGCTCTGAATGAGACCTACCAAGGCTTGGGTGGGTACTTGCTGTGTCTTACTCCTGAATTTGTCAGGGTGATTTCTGCTTGACAATCAAAAGCAGATAGTCCCTATCAGGGGCCTTTAATCTTTTCTAAGCACTGACCTCTCTGAGAATCCAAAAGAAGCTGTGAATCTTCTCTCCACAAAAGAGCACCAATGTGTTCAAAAAAAATTTTTATCAGTTTCTGTAGTGGCCTGAGTAAAAAATGTAGCTAGCTTCCTGTTCCTGATCTCTGGACCCTCCCCCTCCAAGTTTGCTGGGTGGAGAGAAAGCGTCAGTGGGTGTTTTCTCTAACCCTGTGTCCCCTTCTAGCCTCAGTCCTTTTCTATCATGGCTCTCGGCTGTCTCCAGCATTCCTGTGAAGCTCTGAGAAGTAACCTGTACTCTAGAGGGTGGGAACGGCATCTGGCTCTGAAACAGCTGCTACTGCCTCTGTTACTCCTGGCGACCAGCATTCAAGGTAATGTCTGCCTGTGATTGTGCACCAAAGTTGTGTTCAGATGGAAAAAGGGAGATGGGATGTGGCTCAACCCTGGAATTGGGTTCTGCTCTCCAGACAGCAGGCACTCCCATCTTGGTAGAAGGACTGTTGTGAGTTGAGGGTCCTTACTTAGCCTTGAAGAATCAGGCTCCATCTTCTTTCCCAGGGCGAGCTGATGAAAACAGGATCCTGGGGAGATGGGGAAGTAGGTCTGTCATATTTCATGGCTGGTGGCCTGTGAAGTTGTGAAAAAGTGTTTTTGCCTTTTGAATAAGAGAAAGCTCTACACTGATAGCTGCTGCATTTTATGCTCAGACACATTGTATTCCTTAGGAATTCTTTGAGACTTTTATATATGCAAGAAGTCACTTCCTCAGGCAAGGTACATGATATTGCAATTGTCCCAAAGATAGACCAAAATTGTAGGAAAGAAAATTTGGAAAGGATTGCTCTGTCTAGGGTCTCTGAGTGGAGGTCTGAGAAGAGGCCCAAGATGCCCCAGTATCAAAGGAAACCCCAAACATCTGACTGTTAAGAGTTAAGGTCCGTTCCTCTGTCAAAGGCCTGTTCTGGTCCTCTGCTTGTGCCCTGGCACTGAGCTAACTTTCCTTTTGCTGTTATAGCTGCCTGACCTTCTTTCTTTGTCCAGTACCTGCATTGTTAAGCTTTTGCCTTTCTTGCTATTCTCCCAAATAAATCCTCAGGTCTTTTTCATTCAAAAGTCTTTAATGCTCATGGCTGTTGGTAAAAAATGAGTAAAAAAATGAGCAAACATGGGGAAGTGACTTAGTGACATGAAACTATGACAGTATGTAACTTTTAGGGAGATAAGAATAATAATGCCTGGGGAGGAAACCTGGTTGACCACTCAAACAGGGCCTCTCAGGGTGGCAGTCCTTTGGGTCTGGTTTATGGCTGTGTTAGTCTAGAGACATACTGTCTTCAGGGCACTTGTAGCTGTGTGGGCTCCGTGGGGCTTATTCAACACATAGGAAACTGGTCTGGCTTTGGGAGTGGGGCTGGCGTGAAGTATTGATGGAACTATTGGGAAAAAATAGAGCTGCCAGTGAGAACTGGAATGTGTCAGGACTTTCTCTTGACATGCTGAAAACATCTTGAGAGTTGGTCATTCTCTGACTTTTTCTTTTCTAGGTTTCATCCTGGTTGTTTGTTCAGCACCTTGTTATGTTATCCTTTGAGTGGATAGCACTGGTTTTGATTAGGCTAGCACCATACATTTTTATGGCTTAGGTTAATAAAATAAAAATTAAGCATTTATTGTGTGTCAGACATTGTGCTAGGTATTTTGTACACTTCCTCATTTAACTTTCATTAGAAATTAGTGCGGTGGCTATCATTATGTATGCTTTTCAGATGAGAATACTGTCTTTCAGAGAGATTAAGAAATTCTTGTAAGAGCACACAGGTCTAACTTCCAAACTGTGTTAATATGATTATGCTTTCCTGAGGTTAAGCACAGGGAGTCTTGATGAAGGCCAGTGTGTCTAAATCTCTTTGTGCATAGATTATGCCTACAGATGTTGTCTTATGACCAACCTGTGGCTAAATTTAATGTTGCTGTTTGCCTTGAAAGAGGCTTCCTCTCTTCCGGGCCTATGTACATGCCTGTCCTTCCACCTGGAATTCCCTGCACGCTCCTCTTTCCTGCCTCTCCTTTAGGCTCCCATTTTCATAAGACTTCCTCCTGGAAACCTCAGGCTCCAGGTTATGGTTTGTGACCTACTTTTTTGATGATCTGTTTTCTTCTGCTCCGTAGGACAGGAACCACGTCCAGTGTTATGCTGCTGAACTTAGCACAATGCCTGGAACATAGAATGTGCTTAATAAATAATTGTTAAAAAAATGAATAGATGACTTCAAAGAACTTATTTTGGACTATACATTCATATCACTCTGAGGATACAAGTGGTTCTCCGCTCTGTGGTTAGGGGTGATTTTATGGAAAAGTTTGAGAAGCACTCGTAGATCTCCCTCTTCGTCTCTTCCCAGACTTGAGTTTCTCGGCTCTCTGATATCAAGGCAATGATTCAGCGCACCCTCGGCTACTAAGCATTTCCCCCTCTCCCCACAGCACTTAGCAGGGTGCAGAGGAAAGAGCATGGTATTGGAACTCAGAAGACCTGTGTTGTATCTGGGTTCTATGCCATGAGGTTTTCTATAAATTATAAAAGCTTCCTGAGCTTCAGCTTTCTCAGCTCTATAATTGGGATAATAATGTGTCTCCCATTTCTTCAAGGGGTTGCTACTAAGATTAAATGAAACAAAGAATGTGAAATTGCTTTGCAGTTGTGACACAGACACAACCTGCAACAGACAAAAACCTGGGAAGAGCGTGAGTAAACTCTAAAGCCCAAAGCTTTTGCCTGAGCCCCAGACCTGAATTTCTGTCTTTTAAACAGATCCGCCAGACTCTCCAGACACATGTCCAAAAGTTAACTCATTATCTTCATTCTGGTTATCTATCTATGGCTGTTTAACAAGACACCACAACACTCAAAATAACCATCTAGGGGTGAACTGGGCTCAGTACTTCTCTCTCGAGGTCTCTCAGGTGCTTACAATCAGATCATAGTGGGACCTAGAGTCATCTCAAAGTCTTCTTCACTCACATGGCTGGTGCCTAGGCTAAGGAAGACTCAAAAAACAGCTGGGTGGCTGGCATCACCCAGCCAAAGCCACCCAGAGTGTCCTAAGAGAAGCAGGCAAATGTGGTATGGTATTTTCTAACCTAGCTTTGTAAATCACACGTCTGCTGCATTCTATTCACTGAGGCAGTCATCAGGCCTACTCAGTGTATTAGTCCTTTTCTGTTGCTTATAACAGAAATATCTGAACTGGGTGACTTATAAGAAAATGAGATTTATTACTTATAGTTTCAGAGGCTGGAAAGGCCAAAGTCCAGGGAACATATCTGGTGAGAGTCCTAGTGGTAGTGACAGTGATCCAGGGGTCTCACATGGAAATAAATGGCAAGAACAGAGAGAGGAAGAGACTCTCATATGCTCTCCTTTAAAAGCCCCAAGAACCATGCCCCTGATCACCATTATTAGTCCATTCACTACTGCATGGCCGGCCCTACAATCTAATCACCTCTTCAAGGCCCCACTTTCCAATTACCATAATAGGATTTCCCACCTTCAACAGTTACAGTGGCAATTAAGCTTCTAATATATGGACTTTTGAGGACACAATTCAATCAACCCACAGCACCAGGTTCAAGGGGAGGGGACCTATACTTCATCTTTTGATGAAAGGAATGTCTGCAAAGAAACTATGCTAATATTCTCTTCCCTCAAAGATACTGCTCCTCTGCTGTTCCCTGCCTTGACAAATGGCATCTCCATTTGTCCAGTTGCTCGAGCCAGAATTCTGAGAGTTATCCTCAATTTCTTTCTTTTCTTTGCTTCTTGCATCCAATGAGTAAGTCATGTTAATTCTATCTTCAAAAATATCTTTCACATATTGCAATTCCATTCACCCCCACTGCCACCTATCCTAGATCAAGCCACACCATTTTCTCTTATTACTAATTATCACAAGAATCACTTATCCAACTGCTATTTTTACTCCATCCCTCTCTGTCTAGCTTATTCTCCACACTACTATCAGTATTAATTTTCTAAAATGGCTGTCTGTTTATTTCACTCTTCTGCTTAAAATTCTTCAGTAACCATTATGGTGAATGAGAGAGCAGGAACTGTGAACACAAAGGCTTCATCATGTTGTCACTTCCTGCCCTTCCCTAGTCTACGCTCCAAACATCTGAACTACTTTCACTTCTTTAAATGAAGCTTGCTGTTGTTGTCTCTGGGTGCTTGATACTATTTTTTCTTTTCCCCTCTTGTTGCAACACACATTACTCCCTGTTTTCATTTTTCTCTGGCTTAATCCTACTTACACTAATTTCTACTCACACTTTCTGTGGAAGTCATTCCTGACCCCCAGATTCAGGTGAGGTTCTCCATTTTATGTGTCCCTTAGCCTTTCACATTGTCCTATCCTAACTCTTTTTCACCAGTAGTGGATTTGTCTAATTAATTGACTCTATTCACTGGAATGGATGCTCCTTAGGGAAGGAGCTACATCTATCTCCTAGGCACAAAGAACCTAGCACATAGTAAGTGCTTGCAAGGCAGTTATTAGATGAGTAAATGAATGAATAAGTTGATGTACATGTGCCTGTGTCTGTGTATGAATAGAAGGATGATGGGTGAGTGGGTAGAGGGAAGAAAGGAAGATGGGAGGGAGGGAGGAAGTTGTGAGTCATTATTTCAGCCAAGCTGGGGTCTCAGAGTAGCCTTACTGGCCCTGATAAATTCTTTCTCCCATTTCCCACAGTGGCTATTCAAACCTTCACCCATGTCCTCAAAACCCTTTACTTCAGTCCTCTGCCCTCTTAGCAAAGAACTTGCTTCCTACTTTGCTGAATAAGTGGGGACTAGAGATCATTAGGCAGGAAGCCCTTCTTATCTTCAAACTAGACACTTCTTTTATTTATTTATTTATTTATTTTTTATTTTGTCGATATACGTTGTGGCTGATTATTGCTCCCCATCACCAAAACCTCCCTCCCTTCTCCCTGCCCTCCTCCCCCCCAACAATGTCCTTTCTGTTTGCTTGTTGTATCATCTTCAAGTAATTGTGGTTGTGATATCTTCTCCCCCCCCGTTTGTGTGTGTGTGTGTGTGTGTGTGTGTGAATTTATATATTAAATTTTAGCTCCCACCAATAAGTGAGAACATGTGGTATTTCTCTTTCTGTGCCTGACTTGTTTCACTTAATATAATTCTCTCAAGGTCCATCCATGTTGTTGCAAATGGCAGTATTTCATTCGTTTTTATAGCTGAGTAGTATTCCATTGTGTAGATGTACCACATTTTCCGTATCCACTCATCTGATGATGGACATTTGGGCTGGTTCCAACTCTTGGCTATTGTAAAGAGTGCTGCGATGAACATTGGGGAACAGGTATACCTTCGACTTGATGATTTCCATTCCTCTGGGTATATTCCCAACAGTGGGATAGCTGGGTCGTATGGTAGATCTATCTTCAATTGTTTGAGGAACCTCCATACCATTTTCCATAGAGGCTGCACCATTTTGCAGTCCCACCAACAATGTATGAGAGTTCCTTTTTCTCCGCAACCTCGCCAGCATTTATCATTCAGGGTCTTTTGGATTTTAGCCATCCTAACTGGGGTTAGATGGTATCTCAGTGTGGTTTTGATTTGCATTTCCCGGATGCTGAGTGATGTTGAGCATTTTTTCATATGTCTGTTGGCCATTTGTATATCTTCCTTAGAGAAATGCCTACTTAGCTCTTTTGCCCATTTTTTAATTGGGTTGCTTGTTTTCTTCTTGTAAAGTTGTTTGAGTTCCTTATATATTCTGGATATTAATCCTTTGAAACTAGACACTTCTTTAAACTGTCTTTTCCTTCGTCTCATTTTCAGACAATGAGGTCTCCCCCTCCCAGCCAAGACCCACACCTTCGACTCTGCTCTGAGCTGCCACTAGCCCAGTCCCATAAGCCAGCCACCTCCCTTGTCTCCATGTCTCCCCTCCACTAACTCCTTCCCTTTGCCCATCATAGCTTGTCTTTTCCCTCCTTAAACAAAAGTAAACCAAATAGAAAAAAACTCACTTTACCTTTCATGCCCCTTTACATCATGCCCTATCATTCTCCTTCCGTTCACACCAAAATGTCTTAAAAAATAGTTTAGTTTTGTTGTTTCTCCTTCCTCACCCTCAGATTTCATTGCAATTTTGCCTATTAAAGTCATTATACTCATGTCTCAGGAGTATATCCCTTGTTCATCTTATCACCCCAAACACAAATCTGAGGTCTTGATATCTATTGCCAAATTACTTCCTGAAAGGATTTGTACAGACTTGTCAAATATTTAATCTCATCAGAGAGCTCCAGGTAACTCCACATCAATCTCTCTAAAACTCACCTTTTCTTCCTTAAGAGTTTTACTAGAAACCATGTGACATGTTTCTACTGTAATCAGAACTTCATCTTTCAAACCTCTTCCTCCTTCCTGGGTGGACTCTTTCATATGGAATTATGACTATCTTTAATGTGAAATTTTTACCCTTACAATTCTTTTCTATGGACAAGATACATGAGTGGGCACAAGAAAAATCTGCTGCTTTTTCTTATAGGCCACAGGTAAACCCATTACTTTATCCTAAGTATCCAGACTCATCACCAACTATTTCTTCCTGTTAGAGTTAAATCAAAATAGTAGTTTTCTTTAAAGCTGCTTCACCTACCTTCTAAAAGGTGGAATGGTTAGAAAGGCAAATCAAGATTTTATCAACAATTAACCACTTCTTTCTCAGTAAGAAGTCACAGCCAACTACCAGGACAATCTTTTTAGAATCCTTACACATAGGTGGTTAAGGAAGGAGGGAGGAAAGATACAATATCCTGTGTATGCTTGTATCTTAGCACTCATATTATATTGAAATATTAGCCTGATGTTTACTACTTGCCTCTATCATCAGACAGTGAGTTGTGCATATGTCTAAGACTTATTGGAGAATGTGCCAAGGATGATCTGGGCCGGTAGTTCTCAACCAGGGTAGGCGTGAGGGAATTTTGTCCCTCAGGGGACATTTGGCAATGTCTGGTGACATTATTGTTCATCACACCTGGAAAGGTGCTACTGGCATCTTGGGGGCGGAGGCCAGGGATGCTACTAAATGTCCTACAATGCATAGGACAGTCCCCCAAATAATTACCTGGCCCAAAATGTCAATAGTACTGATTGAAAAACCCTGATCTAGGCCTCCTATTCTCACTTCTATTAATTCATATGGAAACAAGTAATAGAATGAGAACAAGTCTGGAATATATGTCTAGCAACGTTAAAATCCTGGTGAGAATGTTCTCCTAGGCTGTATGCTCCAGGAGGCCAGAGACTCTGTCTGCACTGTTGATATCAAAGGCAGTTCCAGGCACATTGTGGTTGTGTAATAACTGTTGTTGGGTTGAATTGATTCTGTCAAGGGATTATACAACATGGACTGGACCAATCAGAAGCACCATGGAAGTGCATGCCTCGATGTATCTGCACATGTACCAGGACAGGGCAAGTGCTCATAAATGTTTGTGGAATGGATAGATAGATAGATGGTTAGAAGCATGAACGAATAGGAACTTGAAAGCCCTGGGTACACAGATACTTTTGTCTTTAAATGGTCAAAGAAAATACTTTTGGAAATGATAGACATGTGAAAAGTAAGCATCTAAGTATATATGATGTTGAAGAATATGACTAAATTTTTGTGTGACAGTAAGTGACACCAGAGTGATATAGATCGTAGTCCCTCTTTCCTCTATCTTTAGCTATTTTTCTACTGCTCTTTCTTAGCCTATATAAACATATTCTTATTTCTCCTCCACGCACAAAAAGAACCAACAGACCCCTCTACATCTTGTACCTTCTAGCTATCATCTTTTATTTCTCCTTGCCTTAACCAAACCAGGTTTTTTAGAACCTGAGGCTTATACAATTTGGGGTATTCTCATGAAAAGAAAAAGAAAAAGAAAAAACTGTAAACACAAATAGGATCAAAAATCAATTCAGTTACAATGAGAAAAGAAATCCCAATGAATGACAAGTTTTAAAAATATGACAAATACTACATAAATCATGAAAGCCAGAAAAAGTAGCATAATATTTTTAATTAATTAAATGCCGTCACACATCTGTACTACTTTGCCACTGAATACCTCTGGCTGTTCACTGCAAGCCTTGTTTCTCCTCTGCTTCCACCTACAATTCTACTGCAACATTCCCACAGAGATGGCAGGTGAGTGAGTGCAGAGGGTGGCAGGAGTATTTCTGGATGCCATTTCTTCACTGAAGTGGCTAGCAATAACTTCACATGGAAGAGAGTCTGTGCACCGTGTAAATAAATCCCTCTAAGCCCAAACTAAATATTCCCCAGCTCTAGTTCCGCTTAGCCAGATCTCCAAATGCCCACAGCTGTGACGCCAACCAACACAAGTAGAAATGCGATAAAGGGGCTGTTGGAGTGGAAAGAGGCAGTGGTCTAATTACTTGTGTTTAAAAATACATTATGCTTTGTAAAACATATCAGTATGTGGATACACTGCTAGGCCCCCTCCAGTGGGGTCCTGAAGCTTCAGTTTCATTACTTTCATGGTAAATCTGTTTCTGATCCAGACTTTGTCTAATGATGGTTTACACAAGTGGTCGCTACTTTCTTACCTTCTAATAACATGCTTCTCAATAAATTGTAGATTCACGTAGTACATGAGCCATTTTTACAGGGAGCATTTGTTTTTCAGGACAAAACATTATCAATAAAGCTAACAATACCTTTATCTGCTCTGCCCCATCTCAACTCCCTCTCCAGCTGTGTCTCTTAGCATCTTTCTCTTGCTCACTCCACAGGGCCCTGTCTGGCCTCCTTGCTGTTGTTTAAGGCAGGCACACTCCCACCCCAGGGCCTTTGTTCTAGCTCTTCCCTCGGCCTGGGTCACTCTTAGTCCAGATACCCGCTTGGCTACCTCCTCCTCTTTCAAGTCTTTGCTCAGATGTGACCTGTTCATCATCTTATAAATGAAGTCCACCCTCCACCTCTACCAGTACTCATGACTCCCCACCCTATTCTAGATTTTCTTTTTTGTCACAACCATCATCACCTCCTAACATTCTAAGTAATGTGCTTAGTTATTGTATTTATTTCTTATTGTCTTTTTATTTCACTCTAATGTAAGCTCTATTAAGACAGGGATCTTTGTTGTTTAGTTCATTGACGTATCCTAAGTGCCTTAAATAGTGCCCAACACATTGTTCTCAACAAATATTAGCTTCTAATCCACTTTTGACTCACCTTAGTGGTTGTATTAGTCGGTCTCTGTTGCTTATAACAAAATACCTGAAACTGAGTAATTTATAAAGAAATAAAATTTATTCCTAACAGTTTTGAAGGCTGGGAAGTGCTAAGTCCAGGGAACACATCTGGTGAGGGTCTTGTTGGTGGGTGGTAACTCATCACAGCAGTGCAGGGTATTACATGGAGAATGGCTTCAGCAAGAGAGAACTAATCTTCTCATTCTCTCTCCTTCTAAAGCCATCAGAACCACACCCATTATCACCCGTTAAACTATCAATAGATTAATCCATTCACAAGGGTACAATCCTCACAATCTAATCACCTCTTAAAGGCCCCACCTTTCAATTACCATAATGGGATTTCTCACTCTCAACACTGATGCAGTGGGGATTAATACGTGAAACTTTGGGGGATACAGTTCAACCCATAGGAGTGGTCATGTTCTCCAAAGAGATATTCCCAATATTTCCTCCATCCCCTGCCCCTACATTCTTGGATAGGGATATATTCCCACAGAACACTGAACTGCCTTCACATAGTACCCTGTGCTTATCTTTATTATAGTAACCAAGATATTATATTAGGATGATTTGTTTGTGTGTCTGTCCTCCCACATTTGTGTATTAAATCTTTTAGAATAGAATTGTGTACTTTTTATGTCTACGTGTAAGGACTAATATAATGATTACTGAACTAAATTGAACAGACAGGAAACACACTTGAAAATCTACCAGTATAAGGGTAAGGGAGAAAGCCAGCATCTGCCTCAGTGTCTTTTTTCTTTATTGTCTGGAGGCAGAACTAGATCAGCGACACCTTGTGCCCACTTCTCAAGCTCCAACTTTCATTTAATTCCTAATCAGGGAACAAGGAACTTTGATGAAGACCATATTCATTGCTCCAAGCAGAAATCCCTTCCTTCTCCCCTGTTTCACCAGTGGCCTGGGCCACTGGGCGGCACTGCCTACTCTAAGGTGATTCTCACTCTATCACTGGCAGATCATTCAGTAGATGGGGTGATGATCACAGTCTCCGGCAGCAACGTGAGTCTGCAGATCTCTGAGAGCCTTCCTGATAACTACAAGCAACTAACCTGGTTTTACGGTCCCGACCAGAAGATCGTAGAGCAGGAGTTTGGCAGACCACCTATGTACTTTGATACTTCATTTAAAGGCAGGGTCATGCTTCATTCTCCAAGTGGTGTGCTGTGCATCTTTACAGTCCGGAAAGAGGACAGCAGCACCTACCTCTTGAAGGTGTTGAAGAAAACTAAGAATGAGAAAGTTTGGAAGGTGCCACTGGAGGTGCTTGGTGAGTTAGGGGAGCCAAAGTGCAAGTCCCCATTCCAGGGACTCTGAATGGACCGCTGGGAGGCTTCCTGGGCGTCATGGGGACACTCTCTGGGAGGAAGAGAGAAAAATCTCAGGACAGGCTTAATTCACTTCTGTAGCCAGTTCTATTTGGGAGTGAGCCTGGGCCAACAGACCCAAAATTGAAAGCCTTAGGACATTTAAAACCTCTTCTGAAGTTAGTGAGTCTAAGATCTGAAAAGAACGAAAACAATAGAGAACAATAGAGATTATTTCCTCTCTATTTCCTTCATTCCATCCTGTGATCAACCCAAATCAGTTCTGAGCTCACCTTAATTGTATCTCTGAACTTAGACTTCATCAGACTTAAGGGGAAAAAAAAAAAAAAAGAAAAAAAGAAAGAAAAGAGATAAAGGATGGGGCAGGAGCTATTAATAAGGGTTCTTACCTTTCAGAATGAGTGGGACCAAAACTTTCGGCCTAACCAGTGCCTGTGGAATGAGGACTAGAGCACTGCACTTGGAAGCACACAGACCAGACCTGGGTTCAAAACTCTGCTCAGTCCCATACCAGCTGTGTGATCTTGGAGAAACATCTTAGCATCTATGTTTCCATATTAGTAAGATTCTTTAGCTAGCAAGTAACAGAAACAAATTCGATGTACCTTTACCAAAGGAAATAAAAAAGAAGAAAAATTTATTTTAAGAAACTAGAACTATTTAAAGCAATTCAAGGAGTTTAGAAGAGTCAGGAAGGGCTGAAGGGGAGGAAGACAGAACCAGGGCCAGTCCAGAGTCCCCAGCCTCAGGAATCTAAACTGTGCCTGTGGATTCCTCCTTATTTACGTGACTGATCTCTCAAAGCTTAGATTTTTGTACCTCTGAGCTTAAATTCTCCAAGAAATCTAAAACTTAGTTCAGGCATATGTATCTGATCGAAACATTGGCCAAAAGCATGAGGTTACAAAGCAGAAACGTGGTTTCATGGGGAGTCCTCCATGGGTTGGGGTAGGAAGATATCCAAGAGAGGTGTGCACACTTATTGTGAGGATATTTATATCCACCTTTTAGGATGTTATGAAGATCAAAGTAGATAATGCAAGTGAAAACAGTTTTAAAATGCTAACACAATGCAAAGGAAGAGTGTTGGAGAAATCCAGGCCCCACCAGCCAGATAGTCCCCTGCTAAGAGGCCAAAGCCCTTTTCTCACTCATTTCCTCTATGTCTGAAAATTCAGGAGATCCTGGGGACAGGAAGATTCAAAGTCTTTTACAGTGGCGTTCTGGTAAACTAGCTGTCTGAAACTGAAAAAGAAAAGAAAATCCCTATTTATGTCATTTACCAACTTTATAATTGCTGTTGTATAAATACTCCTACCATAGTCCATTCCAATATACTAATGGTTTTACAACCAGCTTGTAAAATTTCTGAATACCTAAAAATTCACAGGCTAGCTTGGTCTCAGCATACCCTTCCTGAGTGTAAGATCTCCAGGATGTGATTAACAGAAGGACTGTTCTTCAGTCCAGACCAGGCACTTCTGATAGTTCGAAGGGGGCATCTTAGAGCCCAACCAGCCTAGCTGGCTCAATAAATCCCATCCACAGAGTGTCCAGTATTGTGCTGACCACCATGGGTATTGCAGAAGAAGTGTAAGACGTGAGGATAGAACACAGGAAATGGTGAAAACGGATATAAAAATTTTTCAATTAAAGTGTGTAGGGGGAGTTCAGCAGTCTAAGAGAGCTTCACGAAGGAGATGGAACTAAAGTTCAGGAGGCCAGATTGGTGGTGCTTCTGTAGTCCCTCCACACATACAACCCAAAGGCAAGCTCTGATCTGGCAAACTTTCTGCCACATTTTAATCCCATGGGGTCTGAGCTACACAGATTCTGCAGAGTCTTGCCCTTGACCAGAATGCAGAGATTTCGGAGGATTTTAGGTAAACCAGCCCTAGCCAAGGAAGAACCAGATACTGGGATTATCTCTCACCCCATCTGACAGCAGGACAACAGCAGTGATGACAATGTGACCTCTAGCATGTATGCAATACTTACACTCTGCAAAAAGTACTTCTCCATAGACAATGCTATTTTATCTTACTAACGTTGTCTAATGAGGTAGAGTCACTCTACAGATGAGTTCAGAGGTGTTAGCTACTTTGCCTAATGTCACTCCACCAAAGTCAAGTTCAGGACTCAGGCTGGTCTCACTTCAAAGCTAGTGTTTTGTCCTTTCCATCTCATAACACATTCATTCATCATTCTTTAGTCAGATATTCATAGAATACCTGCTGTGTGGCAGGCATTGTGGTAGGCACTGAGATACCAAAGTTATAACAGACCAGTGCTGTTCATCACCACTGACATGTGCTGAGGTTACATGAGGTTCTTCTCTGTAGCTCTGCCAGTGTCCAGGAGGATGAACTTTGCATTGGGTGGTTGTGGAAAGGGCTTTGCTGTCAAGCCAGTACCTCTAACCTCAGGACTCTTGCTGAATCAGAGCCTGAAAGTTCTTGAGTGAATTGACTGACCAAGGTGCCAGCTGTGGAGCATTTCTAGAGAAGGGGCCCTGAGCATCGCAAAGGTGGGATACCAAGTCTGACCCAACTGATCTCTTGGCTGACACTGGATTGTTCTTTCTGGTTCACAGGTGGTCATAGCCCCATTTTGTTTCTGGGGGCGTGTAATGGACTCTGGCTCCCCCTCCTGGTTCCAGCTTAGCATTACCTCCAAGAAGTAGCTCTTGTAGTCTGAAGCCTCCTGAGGTTGAAGCTGCTCAGTGGCTTCCTCTGTAGGCTTCTCTTCTCCATGATTCTGCCTCCTTGTCATTCAGGGGCCCCTCCCTGGTTCCTTTTGTACTTTGTTGGCTACAGTCAAGCAGTGTAAATGCCTCATAAATGCATAAGTCCATTGCCTCATCTTATAACATCCTCTTTATCTTCAGACCCTGTACCCAAGCCTCAAATAAAAATTGAGAAGACAGAGGAGATAGAGAACAACTGTTATCTGAAACTATCATGTAAGGTACTGGACCAGTCTGTAAACTACACGTGGTATGGGGACTCAGGGCCCTTTCCAAAGGGGCTCCAGAACAGTGTGCTTGAAATCACCTCTACAAAACAAAACTACTCCAAGTTTTACACCTGCCAAGCCAGCAATCCTGTGAGCAGCAAGAATGACACACTCTACTTCACTCCACCCTGTACTCTGGGTAAGAAATATCCCCCAGGAAGATGAGGTGGGCACGGGACAATTGGTTTTCTTTTGAAAGAAGAATGGTGTGCGGATCATTCTCAGCCTCCTGGCACAGAATATGGTGGAGAGTCCCAAAGGGGTCTGTGAGACTCGAGAGACTTGGGTTCTATTCCTGGCTGTGCCACCACCTCTCAGCCAGCTCACCGCACCTTGGTGGAGGTCCGTGTTCTCATGTGCAAGGGGCTTTTGGCATAAGATCTCTGGTGCTCTCTTCCCCTCTCCTGCTTTCACAAAGCATGGTTCTAAAATCTGAGGCCAAAGTAATTGTAGGACAGTCTGAGATGTCAGGGTAGGCAGGGAGAAAAAAGGTGTGGGACAGCAGTCCAGACATTGTTGAGCAGGTGCACTGTTGAGAAGAGGGCTTTCTGGTAGACAGCCTAAATCAGCCAAGGTACAAAGGAACAAGTAGATGAGCGTGAGAGAGGCTAGTGAACAGGAATGGGAGCCTTATTCTCAGGTGGAGGTTTATGCTCCCTGATGAAGTTAAAAAGGCAAGCTCTGGGTTCCATATTTCAGATGCCTCTTTGTCTCCTAGGAGGATCTGCTCACTGGAGCATCACCCCTGGTGCTAGATTAGGTCTACACAGTTGCTACGGTGGGGCAGCTGAGGTCATAGACATTAGAGTTAGTCACAGTTGGGGTCAATCCTGGGATTGTCACTTACTAGCTAAACAAGTTACTTAGCTTCTCCAAGTCATGTCCTTCTTAAGCAAAAGACGAAATAACAGTTCTTATGCCATGGCAGTGTAAGGATTAAATCAGATAGTACATAAAACCTATCTAACACAGTGCCTGACAAGTCTCAGTGAATGGGAGCTAAGTTAGGCTCAGTCTCTTCAACTTGGAGGCACTAGGGTTAGAGGGACCCCTTAATAAACTTGGATCCTTATCTCCGGCGCTCTAGGCCTGGACTTTCCACACACCTGAAGTCACATCCCTGAACTCTAGTGTACATATTCTTCCTGAATAACCCATACCTGTGGTGTCAACATTACCCTGTGATCCCTGTCATTCCCAGCCATCAGGGATCCTGGCCCCTGAGAGCATTGCTCTTTTTGGTCTTCCTGGGCTCAATCTGTACTCTTCACCTGTGCTGATTGCTTTAACTCTGCTCCCACACTTGGATGATGGAACCTGTATGCTCTCTATTCTTCTCAACTATCTGATCATGTCTCTTCTAGCCTCTCCTCATATGCTCTGCTCTTTTGCCACCACAGGTCCAATGTGACAGTTTGGTATCTGACCATGAGACCATAATATTCCTTGGCGGTTCCAACACCACCTTCATATCGACAGCACATCCTGAGATTTGAAAAAGGAAGAGGCACAATCCCTGTCCTTTATATAATGGGGGTGACTGCTCATCTACAGGGAGAATAAAAGCAATAACACATCCATTTTTTGGAAGGGCTAAATCCATTTTGCCACCTTTTAGCCGCCCAAATTATCCTAGAAAGCACCCTTATTCTCCCTTCCCTATTTACCACTCATTCCCTTTTTCTTTTGATTTTCTCTTCCCTTCCCTTCCCTTCCCTTCCCAACATCTCCTTCCCTAACATCCCCTTTCCTTTCTTCCCTTTCCTATCTCCTTTCCCTTCCCTTTCTGCCTTCTAGTTGGTACAGATGTTTAGTGGGGAGGAGAAACAAGAAGGAGAAGTGGTCCTTTCTTCCCTGAAGTCAGCTGTGTATAACGTTAAGTGGCCATCTGTCTACACCTGAAGCTCTGCTCCACCTCATTGCTGTTCAGCGTATGGGAGTGGTTCTTTCCCAGGCTCACAGATGTGCCAGGGTAACCTTCACAGAACCCAGCTTCATACTTAGAACCCAGCTAATTCAGTGATATTTAAGGAATTTGTGCACTCTTTATACTTTGTATCTGGGGAGACTGAGCTCTTGGGAGGAAGAGGATGTCCCAGGCACACTGGGATCTGATGCAGGGAAGAAGCTCATTTCTCTGCTTTATGAGCTCCCACACCAATGTCCAGTACTTCTGCCCCTTCTCACCACATTAATCAAAACACCTAAGTATTTGGGATTTTCTTGCTCTTTCAGCCAGATCCTCTGGAGTAGCTTGGATTACAACTTGGCTAGAGGTCATGGTACCCACCGTTCTTGGCATCCTACTCATTTGAGATGAGCTCTTCTGACTCAAGAGTGAAACATCAAGGCCAGAGGATCTTGCCTTCATTATAACCATATTCTTAACCAGGACAGAGCTCTGGCTATATTGGGTGGGGGAAAGTGTGTTGTTCAAGTATCAAGGAGGATTTTCAAATAAACTTTTATAAAACTATGGTTAAAATTTAATTTTATATCCTCTAGTTGTTTTCCAATGCACATATATAGATATAAATGAACTTTTTTCTACCAAAAAATGTAATGACACTGAGCACATGTTTTCTTATTTAAATAAATGTTTGATATGATTATCAAAGTGGATTCCTGAAATTGCTCCAGATCTATCGGACTGTCTGCTCTACATCCTAGACTAACTGGAACATGGAGACACAAAGAAGACGACCCTGGGATCATGGGTACCCGTATGGCTGAGGAGAGAAATCAAGCTGCCTCAGACCATTGTTCCGATGTAACCATGGCCACTTTTAAAAATCCCCTCTAGCTTGCATCCTTGAAAAATAACTTTGTTTTTCTTGCTTTGTAGTTAGCCCTAAACCATTAACTGAGATTAAATTACAGCACAGCAAATGTACTTGAACCCAGCTCAGCTGGGAATGAGACGAGGTCACCTGGACCCTAAGATAATGTCAGGGATGAGAAGAGAAACCAGATGGAGCGTCGGCACCTTAGATGACCTCAGAAGGCAGCTGATTATCATGCTTGGAGCTTTTGCACCTGGTCCTTTGTGTGTAGCCCCCATCCTCAAACCCCATGAAACCTCCCTTCCCCTGGCAATCAGGGAGGCAGTTGGAATTTTACCCTCTGACTCCCGGTTGACATCTTCCCTGATAAAGAGCTGTTCCTTTACCTACTACCTGGTAAGTATTACTGACAGTCCTACAGCAGTGAATGCTCAGACCCAGTCGGTCAGAGATTTCCCCAAGTCAGTCTCTCATTGTGAGAAGTGGCACGCAGCAGAAGCTCATCTTGGGCTCACTGTTGGTTGACGGTGAAGGGGAATCCTTTGAGACTCGTTCATTCACACCGACATCCATGCCAAATCTCCTGTGGTTCCAGCTCTCCCAAGACTCCCTCCTCTGCCAAGTCTGACCTCCTTCCCAGGGTGTGCCTTGTCCTGGCCCCTCTGAGGACCATACTTCTGAGGTACCCTGTAAATACAGGCTCAGATTTAGTCCCCCAGGATTGGACATGCAGCTACACCACATAGGAAGGGTCCCTCCCAAGCCTTTCATGGAAAACTGAGTTCTCCCCTCTCTTTTCACCATCGTCACTCTGTGGGCAACTCTTTAAGTCCTAGTTGTGTTGTGGGATCCAATGAAACCATCAAATGGACACAGTGTCCTCACCAGTGTCTTCCATTATATGCAGGCAAGAGCTCCAGTCCCACCACTAACATAACACCTAGGATTTTGCTTTACATTCCTGCCTCTGAGTCTCCTCATGGGTCTGGAGCTGAGGAGGTCACTAAAAGATGTGCTCCCTTTTCAGAGAACTGCCCCACCACAGACCCCTTTCTCTTTAAACCAAACCAGCCTCCCCCACCTCCCTTTCCAACCTTCCCCTCCACACCCCATCTCCTATGTGGCAGAGATGATGTGGTGTGTTTACTAAACCCTTTCATTTTCCCCTGGGTCAGTAGAAAAACTCCCTTTCCCAGCTTCCCTTGCATCTAGCTGAGGCCACGTGAGTGTTCCTGGCCAATAGGAAGTAGGTACAATTGATGTGGCAGAAAGTGAGGGACGCTGGAAGGTACAGCCACATAATGCAAGGACCTTGGGGCTCAGCCATTTCTTGGAAGGCAGCTGCCTGCTCTGCATTGCACATACACAATAAGAAAGTCTGGGGTTTGTATGTTACCACAAGATAGCCTGGGCTTCCGAACACATCTCCCCTGCCCCACTTAGTTCAGCCTGCAGCCCATTCCAACCTCGCCTCTGATCAGCCTGCACGCTCCAAACAGACTGTCTAGGCTTCCTTTCTGTAAGCAGCACCCTTTCCTTTCTCTTTGCTTTCCTTGGTGCTGGGGTGGGGGTGGGGGGCACACACATAGGAATGCAAGAACATTTCTGGAGAAGCAGTGAGAAGGGAAGAAATGCCACTTCATATCACAAATCAGCACATTCCTCAGCGCTGAGAAACAAGTGAACCTCTCCAGCTATCACATTTCTATTAGTTCTAGTTACCTGGAAACATGGGGAAATCCCACCTTAGACTACCCAGATCACAGACACCAAATATTCCCTACTTCTCCCAGCCCTCGAGGCAGCACCAAATACATAATTTGTGAGGCTCAGTGCCAAACGAAAATGTGGGTTTCCTTGCTCAAAAAGCAGAAAAAAGTGCCATTAAAAGTACTAGAATATAAAGCTTTCCTTTCTTTTGCAGTCTCTCTACTTGAGATGATATTTTAAAATTTGCTATTTAATGCTGTTCTAAGTAAAGGAAATGAAATTTTAAAATTTTTCTCATGGATTTTACTGTCTGTTTTGTGAAATACCAGTTTTAAATGCAAATATAAGGACATTTAATTAGTATGTGGAATCATTTAAATTACTTTATTCAGATTTCATAGCTTGTGCATGGGTATGTAGTTTTGCGCTTACCATAGCATTAGAAACACTGTAAACGGCTAACTTAACTGTTTTTATTTTTCTTCTTGATCACACATTCTCCCAACACTATGAAAGCCAGTGGCTTCCATAGTGTGATTACTTTGTGTTTGCTTTGAGTCTCACTGAACTCCCACATATTGTGGTTGGTGCACTGGAATGCTGAGCTCACGGAGTACCATGAACGCTACATGTGAATGAGGCAACAAGAAATGGCAGTGGACATACATATTTCACATATCTCCTCTTCTCATATACATGCTCCATTGTTGCAATAGGTTTCCCTTAAAAAGTACATACTGAGGGCTGTCAGGTTAGCTCAGTTGGTTAGAGCACGCTGTTATAACACCAGTGTCAAGGGTTCAGATCCCCACACAAGCCAGCCACCAAGAAAAGAAAGATACATACTGAAAGATAAAGTTACTACAAATTTCAAGCTGGTGATAGCCAAGCACTAACCCAAGTGCAGTGCCCTTCTGGGCATGGGGTCCTGTGTGACTGCACAGGTCACATGCCCATGAAGCCAGATTTGCCTCAAGGACACCTACTACCTTATGCTAAGACAACTCCCTTCTTGGGAAGTTACATGGTAAGGAGCAAGCCTGATTCTCATGTTTCTCTGCCCGTCAAATGTTTCTATACATCAAAACTTGGTTAGTGGGTTCACTTATTAGTGAACTCAAGCCATTGTTTTTGTGCAAAGAGGATACTCCAGCGTTTGCCCCAAATTTTCACCATGAGCAGTCTCACATGCACTGAAGTCTCCCGGCAAGTTGAAGACATCCCTCAGTCGGCTCCAGCAGGCTTTGCAGCACTGCCCTCTGCTGGCTCTACTGCAGCAAGTTTAAGTAAAACTTAAAAGCCTTGGTGCGGTGCTTGGATCAGTGCTTCTCAAACTTTAACTCACCAGCAAATCACATGGGGATCTTGTTAAAATGCAGATTCTGAATCAGTAGGTCTGGGATGAGGACAAAGATTCTGCATTTCTATCAATATCCCAGGAGATGCTGATGCTGCTGTCCAGGGACCACTTTTTGAGCAGCAAGGCTTAAGATGTCTCTAAGCATCCTTGCTGTTCTGACCTTTAGCTTCATGATTCTAGGCCTGTGCATGGGACTTGGTTGTCTCCACCACTTCCTGCTCTGTTCTTTTCTTGGCTATCACATTCCTTCTCTTCTCAAGTTAAAATTTCCTGCGGTCCCTCACATGTCCCATGGTCCCTAGGTGCATCAGCTATGCCCTCAGTGCCCAGTTTGTCCCAACAGCCAGCACATGGAAGGTTTGCAAGGCCAGGAGCTCCGGTGAGCTGAGAGAATGCAGTTCTCATATCTGGCTTTGCACACACAAATAGCTTGGATTGGGCCCTGGTGTACACATAAATTAGACCTAGACCCTCAGGTCAATGAGTTCATTCATTCACCACTTATATCTACCAAGCACCTGCCCATGCTAGGTTTTGAAGCCTCATGCTGGGAGCTGCTTAATGACAACTAACATTAACTAAGCCCATCTATCTGCCAGGTTCTCTGCTGAGCTCTTTACCTAAACATGCTCCTTTAAGGAATGGGTATGGAGGTGTTGGGAATGGAAGTATTTCCAAAATTATTCACTGAGGATTTGGACTTTAAATGGCTTCCTTGGCCACATTAATTCTACACAACTGTTGATGAGACCAAAGAATCTTAGAAAGGTTTCATCTCCTGTCCTCACTTCTTGCTCAGGAATGAAAGGATCGACCTCCTCCTCCATAGTGCTCTTGGGTTAGGTTCAAGTGCATTTGTTAAAGTGGCAGCCCCTGCACTTGGAGAAGTGTGCTCTCCCCTTTCCCAACCTCTCCTCTACTCCTTCTCCCCCATCTCCAACCTCCTCAGAAGACTGCATGGTGCGGGAGGGACAGATTTAGCCCAGAGCCACCTGTGCCATCTGGCAAATGGTAACCACAAGCCCTTCTCCTCTTTCACCAGCTGCTCTGCTCATCCCTTTGCTCCAGCTGAGCACGCTATAGCCTAATCTCTTTGCCCAGTCCCCTACCCAACTCCAGCCTCTCAGTCTTTCTTCCTCTCTCTTCCACTCTATCCTCTTCCAAATTTCTGTCACCTTCATTTTCTATGCCCATCATCTTCCCATCTCTTACTTTCTGTTCCTCTTTTTTACCCCATGCTGCTGCTATGTTTTGTTCATCACTTGTGCTTTTCGCCTAGGCTTTGCCATGCTCAGTTCTGCCTCTGATGTTCTGTCTGCCCGTGATGTTCCATCTGCCCATGGGGTCTGCACATAGGTGGTGCATTGGTCTGTTTCTTTCCTCCCCTAGTGAAATAGGAAATACAGTTCTTTCAACAAGTGCCTCCCTGCCCAGTGACTTTTGTGCCCTGGAACCCAGCTTGGGCAGAGGCTCCCTAAAGAGCAGACAACACAGAAAACACATTGGCTGGTTCTCTCAACAGATATTTGTAATAGGATTCCCAAAGGGACTTTTCCTAATGCCTCATATTCAGTGCTGAGACAGAGACTTCACATTCTAAAGAGAGCTGCAGATAAATTGGTAACAGTACCACCAGTAGGGCTTAATAAGGGGTAAGTAAACTGGTTCTGCTACCCCAGCACTCTTCACCTCCACTCTGTATAAACAGAGGACTAGGGAGAGAAGAGAAAAAGGGATTCATCAAGATCAAAATTATTGGAGTTGGGAAAGACCTGTGGCTTTTCCCTCCCCTCCCATGGGAGTGGTTCTTCTCCCATAATGCCAAATAAAAGAGGTCTCCAAGAGTATGAAAAAAAAAAAAGGGGGGGGGGAGACTAATGTCTCCTCTTCTGGTCAGGCAGTGTATCTGGTGACCTTCTCTGAGGTAGAAACATGGCACTGGAGCAAGGATGAGAAGCAGCCTGCACACTCACTGTTTGGCATGGCAGGGATGTAAGAGTTTCTATAGTGGACACTGCAGATGGTAGCCAGGCTTCAGTGGTCTTGACACTCCGGCCAGCAGGTAGGCAGATCTCAGCAGCAAGAGGTTGTATAATACATCATCAATGGTAGCTGAGCTGGAGGTGTAAGATCCGTGCACCATGCACGTTAGCTCAGAGGAAGGCCAGAGGAGGCCAAGCCAGAGAAGATCGCCACATCAGCACTCTTTGCAGTGGAGAGCTTCCCATCCCCACCAACACTGTGCAGGCCCCGAAAGCACTTGGACCCGTGCTCCACAAATGAGTCAACAGAGACAGTCGAGAGCAACCAGGCAACTAAGCAATAGTCTGGCCTTTTCCTCACTGCCCAATATCATTAGAGAAGCTAGAACTAAATGAGGTAAGATAGGAGGGGAAAGATCAGACCACACCCTCTTCCCTATTACAGATTTTTAGAGCTGAAGTGACAGGAAGAGGTAAAGGGGGAGTTTCACATTGAACTGTGCTGTTAAATTACGGGAAGTGATAAAAACAAAACCGAGGGATTTGCCCAAAATATCCTTAAAGTGATGGAAGGCAGATCTGACACAGTCCTCATGTGAACAGGGGGAAAAAGCTCTTTGTTGTTGGCTCCCAACCAACCAAATTCAGACTGTTCAAAAACTGGTTAGATGTATTATCGAGCAGCTACTATGAGTCAAAAACATTTTAAACTTAACACCGAGAAAGGCAGGCACAGTTCTTGCCTTCCTACAGATTCCATTCTAGTCTGGAAGATAGCCATGAGGAAAGTTAGCAATTTAATCTTGATTATGACAATGGCTGCGTATGTCAAATATTACAACTGCAAGATAGAAGAACTACTGAGGACTGAGAAAATGTAAATAAGGAAGATTGAATCCAGTTTTGAGGGTCAGAGAGTTTCCCTTCGGAATCAGAGACTGAAAAATGAGAGGCGGTGATACGTCTGGAGAGTATGTATTGAGGAGCCTTCGAGGAAGAGGAAGGGGGTGATGCAGGGATGTCCTGGAAGCAAACGACCTGGTTGCTGGACGGGCTTGGATAAAAAGGCATCTAAATAAAGCTACTCCCTCATTACTAGACAGCAAGTAGAAAGTCATCTTGGGCAATGGCTCTTAACAGTAAACCAGGTCTCAAAGTATTGAATGTTCCTTGGCATAATAATTCTGGGGTTATAATTCCAAGGGTTGGAGTCATATCAGTAAGAGAAATCTCTTTTGCTAATGTAACTGAGGCCTGCTTATTTCTTTGGAAAACTAGTCAGAAAACTAGCTGCAAAATGTCACTGGTAGGTAGATTTAACTAGAGTGGAGTGGACCCATTTTCTCCCTAATCCTTTGGATTGGTGTTTGCCTTTCCCCTCTCCAAAATCAGCTTTGATTGAGCAAGGGAGAATTTCAATTAGTGTCTGGAGAAAACTGAAGCATTTGTATTTCCAAAAGGTGAGAAAGGATTGCAAGATCAGAAGCTGTCCCTCCTGTATCAGCTGGTTATATGCAAGATACCCAAACAGAAAAGGTGAGGGAGAATTTTACTGAAAGGTTTTGGGAGTAACTTTGAAGAATCAAGAGAAAAGTTAAATATTGGCATCTAGGTAGCAATATTTAATGGGCAAATTTTTAAAGTTCTACATCAAGATGAATCAGCTCCAATTATTTTCCAGGCTTGTGGTACTGCTTCATATGCAAATTTCTATTTTTCTATTCCTTTTAAAGTTCCCAGTT
Source organism: Cynocephalus volans (assembly GCF_027409185.1). Lineage (NCBI taxonomy): Eukaryota > Metazoa > Chordata > Mammalia > Dermoptera > Cynocephalidae > Cynocephalus > Cynocephalus volans. Next base: position 118,451,681 of record NC_084467.1, on the reverse strand, counting down.
CTTTTGAGATCTACTAGAAAATTCAGTAAAGAACTGTATATACATCCCTGGTAGAGTGGGGTGTGTTTTTCCTGTGGAAAAACTAGAAAGGCAGGACTCACTCTGAAAAGGGCCAGCAATTTCTCTTTAATTTCTCACAGGGTCTCTGAAGAGGTAAGGCTGAAGAATTGGTCCCATCTTTTTGTGAATTTCCAGGTAGAATCAAAGATAGTTATTGGTAGTATCAAACATATCCACAGGCCAGGAATTACAAAGACACTGCCCTATTTCCCACCTCCCACATCCTCCTGCCTTGCACCAGCACCAAAGATATAAAACCGAATTCACTTAGTCAGGAAAAGGAAGAGACTTACACTCCTGAGTTTCAGGCTGAGAGAAGACTAGTGTGTCTGGGAAAGCCAGAGAAAGCGCAGCATGAAATGAAAGTGATGGGGTATGTTAAATAAAAACTACATTGTTTTGGACTAAGCTCCTGTACTAGTCCCTAATAGACCAGAACAAAAACCAAAATGGAGTCACTTATACTAAAGCTCTTGGTCACCAAACCAAAACTAAGTTGTTATCTGACCTTCCGACAAATCAGAGGAGAGAGGTAATAGCTAAAATTCCCAAACAGGCCAGTTTCAGTCACATGATAACAAATTTCCTTCTGCTTTAATCCTTACCCAAAAAAAGTAACCTGAAGTAACCCGACATTAACTGATTATTTCTCTATTGTTCTGTTCCCCGTTCCTGCCTTACAAAGACAGTAACTTTGCAATGACCAGTCCCCTTTTTGTTCTTTGTTTTGCTTTCTTTGGCCTTTTTCTGTCTATGAAACCAACCTCCTCTGCTTAGCTCGTTGGGACACATTATATTTTATGGAGTGAAAGTGTTGCCCGATTCCGGAATAGTAAATAAAGTCAATTAAGATCTTTCAACTAAATTGTTGTAATCTTGTCTTTTGACAGGTAGCAGGAGCCATACCATGCAGGGTCTTGGGAATTTTCTGCATGGAAGGTGCATGGCCCAGTTTGTGTTTTGAAAAATCAATCTCACTGATATGTGAAAACTCTCATGGATGTTACAGGTATTGATGGAAGTGGTTTTATTAAACTTTCTGCAAGGAAAGGAAGGGAGTGTGTAAACTGTGGCTTTTGAAATATCTCATTGAAACATTTTGGATACTAATTTGGTTTTATTTTATAAGTTTTTCTAGATATGGAATGATTATACTGAAGCTTTATTTTTTTATTTTATTTTATTTTTTTAAATTTTATTTTGTCGATATACATTGTGGCCAATTATTGTTGCCCCTTAGCAAAACCTTCCTCCCTCCTCCCTCCCCCCCTCCCCCCACCAATGTCCCCTCTGTTTGCTTGTCGTATCAACTTCAAGTAATTGTGGTTGTTATATCTTCTTCCCCCCCCCGTTTTGTTTTTTTTGTGTGTGTGTGTGTGTGAATTTATATATTAATTTTTAGCTCCCACCAATAAGTGAGAACATGTGGTATTTCTCTTTCTGTGCCTGACTTGTTTCACTTAATATAATTCTCTCAAGGTCCATCCATGTTGTTGCAAATGGCAGTATTTCATTTGTTTTTATAGCTGAGTAGTATTCCATTGTGTAGATGTACCACATTTTCCGTATCCACTCATCTGATGATGGACATTTGGGCTGGTTCCAACTCTTGGCTATTGTAAAGAGTGCTGCAATGAACATTGGGGAACAGGTATACCTTTGACTTGATGATTTCCCTTCCTCTGGGTATATTCCCAACAGTGGGATAGCTGGGTCGTATGGTAGATCTATCTGCAATTGTTTGAGGAACCTCCATACCATTTTCCATAGAGGCTGCACCATTTTGCAGTCCCATCCACAATGTATGAGAGTTCCTTTTTCTCCACAACCTCGCCAGCATTTATCGTTCTGAGTCTTTTGGATTTTAGCCATCCTAACTGGGGTTAGATGGTATCTCAGTGTGGTTTTGATTTGCATTTCCCGGATGCTGAGTGATATTGAGCATTTTTTCATATATCTGTTGGCCATTTGTATATCTTCCTTAGAGAAATGCCTACTTAGCTTTTTTGCCCATTTTTTAATTGGGTTGCTTGGTTTTTTCTTGTAAAGTTGTTTGAGTTCCTTATATATTCTGGATATTAATCCTTTGTCAGATGTATATTTTGCAAATATTTTCTCCCACTCTGTTGGTTGTCTTTTAACTCTGTTAATTGTTTCTTTTGCTGTGCAGAAGCTTTTTAGTTTGATATAATCCCACTTGTTTATTTTTCCTTTGGTTGCCCGTGCTTTTGGGGTCGTATTCATGAAGTCTGTGCCCAGTCCTATTTCCTGAAGTGTTTCCCCTATGTTTTCTTTAAGAAGTTTTATTGTCTCAGGGTGTATATTTAAATCCTTAATCCATTTTGAGTTGATTTTAGTATATGGTGAGAGATATGGGTCTAGTTTCATTCCCCTGCATATGGATATCTAGTTATCCCAGCACCATTTGCTGAAGAGGCAGTCCCTTCCCCAGTGTATAGGCTTGGTTGGTGCCTTTGTCAAAGATCAGATGGCAGTAAGTGTGTGGGTTGATTTCTGGATTCTCTATTCTATTCCATTGATCAGTGTTTCTGTTTTTATGCCAGTACTATACTGTTTTGGTTATTATAGCTTTGTAGTATAGCTTAAAGTCAGGTAGTGTTATGCCTCCAGCTTTATATTTTTTGCTCAGCATTGCTTTGGCTATGCGTGGTCTTTTATTGTTCCATATAAATGTCTGGATAGTTCTTTCCATTTCTGAGAAAAATGTCTTTGGAATTTTGATGGGGATTGCATTGAATTTGTATATCACTTTGGATAGTATGGACATTTTCACTATGTTGATTCTTCCAATCCAAGAGCATGGGATATCTTTCCATCTTCTTGTATCCTCTCTAATTTCTCTCAGCAGTGGTTTGTAGTTCTCATTATAGAGATTTTTCACCTCCTTGGTTAACGCAATTCCTAAGTATTTTATTTTTTTGGTGGCTATTGTAAATGGGCAGGCTTTCTTGATTTCTCGTTCTGCATGTTCAGTATTGGAGAAAAGAAATGCTACTGATTTTTGTGTGTTGATTTTTTATCCTGCTACTGTGCTGAAATCATTTATCAATTCCAGCAGTTTTTTTGTAGAGGTTTTAGGCTGTTCGATATATAGGATCATGTCATCGGCAGACAGGGACAGTTTGACTTCATCTTTTCCAATCTGGATGCCCTTTATTTCCTTCTCTTCTCTGATTGCTCTGGCTAGTACTTCCAACACTCTGTTGAGTAGGAGTGGTGAGAGTGGGCATCCTTGTCTAGTTCCTGTTCTTAAAGGAAAAGCTTTCAGCTTTTCCCCATTCAGGATGATATTGGCAGTGGGCTTGGCATATATGGCTTTAATTATGTTGAGATACTTTCCCTCTATACCTAACTTATAGAGGGTCTTTGTCATGAATGAGTGCTGAACTTTATCAAATGCTTTTTCAGCATCTATAGAGATGATCATATGGTCCTTGTGTTTGACTTTATTAATATGGTGTATCACATTTATTGATTTCCTTATGTTGAACCAACCTTGCATCCCTGGGATGAATCCCACTTGATCATGGTGAATAATTTTAAGTGTGTGTTGCTGTATTCTGTTTGCTAGTATTTTAGTGAGGATTTTTGCATCTATATTCATCAAGGATATCGGCCTGTAGTTTTCTTTTTTGGTTATATCTTTACCTGGTTTTGGTATCAGGATGATGTTTGCTTCATAGAATGAGTTTGGGAGATTTGCGTCCGTTTCAATCTTTTGGAATAGTTTGTAAAGAATCGGTGTCAATTCCTGTTTGAATGTTTGGTAAAATTCTGCTGTGAATCCATCTGGTCCTGGGCTTTTCTTTGTTGGGAGCCTTCTGATAACAGCTTCAATCTCCTTTATTGTTATTGGTCTGTTCAAATTTTCTACATCTTCATGGGTCAGTTTGGGGAGCTTGTGTGTGTCCAGAAATTTATCCATTTCCTCCAGATTTTCAAGTTTGTTTGCGTATAGTTGTTTATAGTAGTCTCGAATGATTCCTTGTATTTGAGATGAATCAGTTGTAATGTTGCCTTTTTCATTTCTAATTTTTGTTATTAGAGTCTTCTCTCTTCCTTTTTTTGTTAGCCATGCTAATGGTTTGTCAATTTTATTTATCTTTTCAAAAAACCAACTTTTTGATTCATTGATCTTTTGTATTGTTTTTTGGTTTTCAATTTCATTAAGTTCTGCTCTGATCTTAATGATTTCTTTCCGTCTGCTAACTTTAGGTTTGGATTGTTCTTGTTTTTCTAGTTCTTTAAGGTGAAGTGTTAGGTTGTTCACTTGCGATCTTTCCATTCTTCTGAGGTGAGCATTTAATGCAATAAATTTCCCCCTTAATACTACTTTTGCAGTATCCCACAGGTTTTGGTATGATGTATCATTATTTTCATTAGTTTCAATAAATTTTTTGATTTCCTGCTTGATTTCTTCTTGGACCCATATGTCATTAAGTAGAATGCTGTTTAATTTCCATGTGTTTGTATAGTTTCCAGAGTTTCATTTGTTATTAATTTCTAGTTTTAATCCATTGTGGTCTGAGAAAATACATGGGATAATTCCAATTTTTTTGAATTTGTTGAGACTTGATTTGTGACCTAATATGTGATCTATCCTGGAGAATGATCCATGTGCTGATGAGAAGAATGAATATTCTGAGGTTGTTGGATGGAATGTTCTGTAGATATCTGCCAATTCCAATTGGACTAGAGTCTTGTTTAGATCTTGTGTATCTCTACTGATACTTTGACTAGATGATCTGTCTAATATTGACAGTGGAGTGTTCAGGTCCCCTGCTATTATGGTATTAGTGTCTATTTCCTTCTATAGGTCTAATAGAGTTTGTTTTATAAATCTGGCTGCTCCAACATTGGGTGCGTACCTATTTATGATTGTTATGTCTTCTTGATGGATCAGTCCTTTTATCATTAAGTAGTGTCCCTCATTGTCTCTTTTTATGGTTTTTAGTTTAAAGTCTATTTTGTCAGATATAAGAATAGCCACTCCAGCTCGTTTTTCTTTTCTGTTTGCATTATAAATCTTTTTCCATCCTTTCACTCTTAGTCTATGTGAATCTTTATGGGTGAGGTGGATCTCTTGTAGGCAGCATATAGTTGGGTCCTCCTTTTTGATCCAGTCAGCCAGTCTGTGTCTTTTGATTGGGGAATTTAAGCCTTTTACATTAAGAGTTGTTATTGAAAGGTGTTGATTTATTCCTAGCATTTTATTGGTTGTTTGGTTGTCTTAGGTGTCTTTTGTTCCTTGCTTTCTGATTTACTGTTTGGTTTCTGTGTTTGTTGGTTCCTTGGGTTGTAGATAGCGTTTTTTGTTTGTTTGTTTTCTCTTCATGAATGCCATTTTTATTATACTAGTGTGTTTTGATTTTTCTTGGGTTTTTATGGCAGTGGTAGCTATTTTTCAGGAACCAAACCCAGTACTCCCTTGAGGATTTCTTGTAAGGGTGGTCTTGTGGTAGTGAACTCCCGCAGTTTTTGTTTGTCTGAGAAATATACTATTTGCCCTTCATTTTGGAAGGATAGCCTTGCAGGGTAGAGTATTCTTTGCGGGCAATCTTTGTCTTTTAGTATTTTGAATATATCATCCCATTCCTTTCTAGCTTTTAGGGTTTATGATGAAAAGTCTGATGTTAGCCTGATTGGGGCTCCCTTATAGGTGATTTGACACTTCTCTCTTGCAGCTTTTAAGATTCTCTCTTTGTCTCTGAGTTTTGCCAATTTGACTATAACATGTCTTTGAGAAGGCCTTTTTGGGTTGAATACGTTTGGAGATCATTGAGCTTCCTGGATCTAAAGATCTGTGATTTTTCCTATACGTGGGAAGTTTTCTGCCACTATTTTGTTGAATATGTTTTCAATGCAATCTCCATTTTCCTCCCCTTCTGTAATACCCATCACTCGGATATTTGAGTGCTTAAGGTTGTCTGATATCTCTCTCAGATTTTCTTCAATGTCTTTGATTCCTTTTTCTTTCTTTTTGTCTGCTTGTGTTATTTCAAACAGCCCATCTTCAAGTTCAGAGGTTCTCTCTTCAACTTCGACAAGCCTGCTGGTTAAACTCTCCATTGTGTTTTTTATTTCGCTGAATAACTTCTTCAGTTCAGCAAGTTCTGCTACATTTTTTTTCAGGACATTGATTTCCTTGTACATTTCCTCTTTCAGGTCCTGTATACTTTTCCTCATTTCTTCATGATGTCTAGCTGAGTTTTCTTGTATCTCATTCAGTTTCCTTAGAATTATCACTTGAAATTCCTTGTCAGTCATTTCAAGGGCTTCTTGTTCTATAGGATCTAGAGTTTGAGATTTATTAACTTTTGGTGTTGTACTTTCTTGATTTTTTTGTATTTCTGGTATCTTTTTTTTATGTTTATTCATTGTGGCAGGGAGTTTCACAGTCCACCGGTTTGAGACTATTGACTAACTAAGATGTTGCTGTGGTTGCCAATTTGGTATGGCTACCTCCATGACTGCTCAGTTGGCCTCTAGTGCCTTGTGTGTGTGGTTGTCTCGGGTCTTGGGCCTCTCCAGGGAGCCACCTCTCTGGTCAGCTTGGACTCTGCTGGGCTGCCGGATCACCGGGCGGTACCACAGGGTGTGTGGTCTCTGCTGAGCATTCACTTCCCGTGCAGGACTTCTCCCTGATCCCTGCACTCTGGCCCGGGCTGTTGGATTGTGCAGTGGCGACTCCACAGGGTGTGTGGTTTCTGTCGAGTCTCCACCTCCCTAGCCGGACGTCTCCCCACTCTGTGCACACTGGGCTGGGCTGGGACGTGTCTTCTGCAACCCTTGTCTATCAGCTGGGTCTTTAAGATCCTGCTCGGCACCACCTCGCCCAGGAAGTCTACCAGGTTTCTGCTAGGTGCAGACGACCGGTCACTCTGGGTGCCTTTGTAGCACTGTGTAGATCTTTCTCAGGACTTATCATATTCCTCCTGGTATCGCGGTTATTTGTGTACTTGTCTTATCTCCCACACCAGAGTGTGAGCTCCTCGGGGGAGGAGCCCACAGCACACGGTTCACTTTTGAGTCCCCCCTGGTGCAGACTGAGTCCGGTGCCCACCCGCAGTCAGCACTCCGGCAGGTTCAAGCGAACTTGGGAACTCTCCAACCGCACTATTCCTAACCAGAAATCGGTTAGGCATTTTTCCGAACTGGTGGCCTCGGAGATGGTATCTGCCTCCCGGTAACAGGAAGTTTACCAGGGGCCGGAGCCCAGGGTGTGGTGGAGTGACAGTTGGCCCAGCCCGTACTTCCTTGCCCTCCCAACGCTGGCCGGGGACGCCCCATGCCACGAGCCCTGCCAGAGAACCGTGAAGGGATTGGGACATACTGAAGCTTTAGATGTGTGTATGTCCATGAGTCCCAGAAGTGATACTGGTTTAAAAAATGTATATATCCAGTGTGTTCATCTCATATGAAAAAGTATGTATAATATAAATATATAAGTATATTTATAATAATCTATTCACATATTTACATTTATTATAAATATATTTATATATAAACAGGAGAGAAATCAGCTTCAAAGTGTTGTGACTCAACTGGAAAAAACTACAGAAGAATTCGAAACAAAACCTTAAGAGCCAGTATTTGCTCAGAATCTGTCTTTTATTGTTATTGTTCTCTATCCATATATTACATATGTACTGAAAAGTGCATGATAAATACTCACAAGTGATCATACCTTGTGGTTGGCACCCAGATCAAGAAACAACAGTTTTGAAGGCCCAAAGGGAAGTGCCCACAGCCGCAGCAGCCGCTGAGGTGAGCCAAGACCTGCGTGGTACTGTGGCTCAGTCTTAGGCCCTGGAGGGAAGCACCCACAGGCCCAGCAGCTGCAGAGGTGAGTTGAGACACACGTGGCACTGGGAGCTCAGTCTATGGCCATGGATTCTGGAACAGGAGCCAAGGTGATGTAATATAGCCCCTGTTGTACCTACTGTCACTGCAAGGACAGTTCACCACCACAGTAGTGGCCAGGGCTACTCTACAGTCAACCTGCCACTCACTCGACTACATTGATATAAGAAAAGTCACCAGTAGAGCCTGCAAATAGAGGATGAAATCTTTATCCTCATAGCCAACCCCAGAGAAATAGAAGAAGCAAGCCCTCTACCAGATGACCAAACATCAATGAAAAATACTAGAACTATAAACAAACAAGAAGATATGACATTACCAAAGGAATATAGTAATACTCAAATTACAAACCCTACAGAACAGAGAATCCTTGAGATATCTGAAAAGGAATTCTGAGCAATGATCTTAAGAAGACTCAAAGAGATAAAAGACTCAATTAGAGAACACAATGAAACAAGAAAAGATATCCAGTATACGAAGGAGGAATTTTGCAAAGATTAATACCTTAAAAAAGAGTGTAGCAGAACGCCTAGAAATGAAAGATTCACTCTATGAAATAAAAAACACAACAGAGAGCTTGAGCAGCAGACTAGAGCAAGCAGAAGAAAGAATTTCAGATTTCAAACATGGTCTTTTCAAAATAACCCAGGCAGACAGGAAAAAAAAAGGAAAAAAATTAAAAATAATGAAGAAAATCTAAGAGAGATAGTAGACAACCTCAAGCACTCTAACATCTGAATTGTGGGTATCCCAGAAAGGGAGGAGAAAGGAAAAGGTATTGAAAACCTATCCAAGGAAATAATAGAAAACTTCCCAGGTGTAGAGAGAGATGCAGACCTTCAGGTCCAGGAAGCTCAAAGGTCCCCAAACAGATTAAAAAAGATCCTCCCAAGACACATTATAGTCAAATTTGCAAAGCTCAAAGACAAAGAGAGAATTCTAAAAGCAGCAAGAGAAAAGCATCAAGTCACCTATAAGGGAACCTCCATCAGACTAACAGCAGACTTCTCAACTGAAACCCTACAGGCCAGAAGAAAGTGAATTGATATATTCAAAATACTAAAAAAAAGAAATTGCCAGCCAAGAATTCTTTACCCAGCAAGGCTCCCCTTCAGAAATGAGTGAGAAATAATGTATTTCCCAAACAAACAAAAATTGTGGGAGTTCACCACCACATGACCATCCTTGCAAGAAATTCTCAAGGGAGTCCTTCATCTGGAATCTGAATAATGATGATCACTATCAAGAATACATAAGAAAGAGCAAAACCCACCATTAATACAAAAATGCCAGTGAGAAAAAGAAAAGCTAAATAATGCCACCTTAAATTTCCAACTAACATTGAAGAAGAGAAATAAAAGGGAAGAAGAGAAATAATGATCAAAAGATTTTAAGTCATCTAAACTAAAAGCAATTAAATGACAGGAATTAAAAAATACCTGTCAATAACTACCCTAAATGTGAACGGATTAAATTCCCCATTCGAAAGACACAGACTGATTGACTGGATTAAAAAGCTAGACCCAAATATATGCTGTCTTCAAGAGACCCACATCACCAGTGGAAACACACACAGACTAAAAGTGAAGGGATGGAAGAAGATGTACTATGCAAATGGAAACCAAAAACCATCAGGAGTAGCTGTTCTTATATCAGATAAAATAGACTTTAAACCAAAACCATAAAAAGAGACAAAGAAGGTCACTATATAATGATAAAAGGATCTATCCAGCTAGAAGACATACAATCATAAATATGTATGCACCCAATATTGGAGCACCCAGATATATCAAGCAAACACTCTTAGACCTAAAGAAATAGATAGGCCCTAATATGTTAATAGCAGGTGACCTGAATATTCCTCTCTCAGTATGGGACAGATCTTCCAGGTAACAAATCAACAAAGAGACACAGGATTTAAACTACACCTTAGACCAACTGGACCTGACAGATATATAGAGAACATTTCACCCAACAACTAAAGAATATACTTTCTTCTCATCAGCATGTGGAACATTCTGCAGGATAGACCACATATTAGGTCATAAATCTAGTCTCAGCAAATTTTAAAAAATTGAAATCATTCCAAGTATCTTTTCAGACCACAATGGACTAAAACTGGAAATTAATAACAAGCAAAACTCTGGAAACTATACAAATGCACGAAAACCAATAGGCTCCTGAATGACCTATGGGTCTAAGAAGAAATTAAACAGGAAATCAAAAAAATTCTTGAAAGTAATGAAAATAAAGACACATCATATCAAAACCTGTGTGCTTTTGCAGTACTAAGAGGGAAATTTATTGCAATAAATGCTTACATCAAAAGAATGGAAAGACTTCAAAAAAATGACCTAATATTACACCTCAAAGAACTAGAAAAACAGCAACAATCCAATCCTAAAGGTAGCAGACAGAAAGAAATAATTAAGATCAGAGCAGAACTAAATGGAATAGAGACCCAAAAAACAATAGAAAAGATTAACAAAATGAAAAGTTGGTTTTTCAAGAAGATAAATAAAATAGAAAAACCATTAGCTAGGCTAACAAAAAAAAGAAGAGAGAAGACCCAAATTTAAAAAAATAGAAATGAAAAGAGAGACATTACAACCAATACCACAAAAATATGAAGAATCATTAGAGACTATTATAAATAACTGTATGACAACAAATATGAAAACCTGGAAGATATAGATAAGTTTCTGGACACATACAAACTACCCAGACTGAACCAAGAAGAGAGAGAAAACCTGAACAGACCAATAACAAGCAATGAATTGAAGGTGTAATCAGCAATCTTCCAACAAAGAAAAGCCCAGGTCCAGATGGCTTTACAGTTGAATTCTATCAAAACTTTAAAGAGGAATTAATACCAATTCTCCTCAAACTATTCAAAAAAATTGAAACAGAAGCCACTCTCCCAAACTCATTTTATGAGGCCAGCATAACTTTGAACCAAAACCAGATAAAGACACAACAGAAAAAGAAAATTATAGGCCAATATCCTTGATGAACATAGATGCAAAAACCTCAACAAAATATTAGCAATCAGAATACAGTGACACATTAAAAAAATTATACACCATGATCAAGGGGGATTCATCCCAAGGATGCAAGGATGGTTCAACACAGGAAAGTCAATAAATGTGATACATCACATCAACAAACTCAAGAACAAAAACTGTATGATTATCTCAATAGATGCTGAAAAAGCATTTGACAAAATTCAACATCCCTTCATGATAAAGACTCTCAACAAATTAGGTATAGAAGGAAAGTATCTCAACACAGTAAAAGCCATCTATGACAAGCCCAGCACCAGCATCATTTTGAATGGTGAATTAAGAACAGGAACAAGACAAGGATGCCCACTCTCATCACTTCTATTTAACGTAGTACTGGAAGTACTAGCCAGAGAAATCAGGCAAGAGAAAGAAATAAAAGGTATCCAGATTGGAAAAGACGAAGTCAAACTGTCCCTATTTGCAGATCCCATGATACCATAGAAAAAGTAAAGATTTTATCAAAAAACTCAGTAATTTTAGTAATGTTGCAGGACACAAAATAAATGCCCCCAAATCAGCTGCATTTATATTCTCCAATAATGAGCTAACAGAAAGAGTAATCAAGTAAGTAAGCTCATTTACAACAGTCATGAAATAAAAATACATTGGAATTGATTTAACCAAGGAGGTGAAAGATCTCTACAGTGAGAACTACAAGCCACTACTGAAAAAAATTAAAGAAGACACAAAAAGATGGAAAGACATTCTATGCTCTTGGCTTGGAAGAATTAACATTGTGAAAATGTCTATTCTGCCCAAAGCAATCTACAGACTCAGTGCGATCCCCATCAAAATACCAATGACATTCTTCACAGAAATGGAAAGAGCCATCTTAATATTTATATGGAACAACAAAAGACCCCGAATAGCCAAAGCAATCCTGAGCAAAAAAAAAAAAAAAAAAAAAAAATAGCCAGAGATGTAATACTACCTGACTTCAAATTATACTACAAGGCTATAGTAACCAAAACAGGTACTGGCATAAAAATAGACACTTGGACCATTGAAGCAGAATAGAGAACCCAGAAACCACCCCTCAGGCTTACATCTATCTGATATTTGACAAAAGCAACAAAAACCTACATTAGGGGAAAGACTGCTTCTTCAGTAAGTGGTGCTGGGAAAATTGGATATGGATATATGAAACTAAAGAGCTTCTGCACGGCAAAGGAAACAATCAACAGAGTGAAATGACAACCTAGAGTGGGAGAAAATTTTTGCTAACTATGCATCTGACGAGGGATTGATATCCATACCATACAAGGAACTCAAACAATTACACAGTAAAAAAACAAATAACCCAATTAAAAACTGGGGAAAGGAGATGAATACACATTTTTCTTATTTATTTATTTATTTGTTTGTTTGTTTATTAATTTATTATGAATATTCATGAACTACAAAACTGATTGTCCCCCCCTCCTGCCCATGATGTAAGGGCCAGATTCATACTGGGGGCATACCCAATACCAGAAATTAATTATGTACCCTTTGTCCCTTCCCAATTATCCCCCAACCTCCCTCCCCCTCCATCTCTCCCATCCACTCCAATTTGTAGCCCTAGGAATGTTCCCTCCCTCTGTTGGATCACGGCACTACTGTGGTCTTTCTTTCCTGCCTTCCTTTCTCTCTTGGCTCCCACATATGAGTGAGCACATGCAGTATTTATCCCTCTCTGCTTTGCTTGTTTCACTGAACATAAATTTCTCCAGGTTGATCCTTGTTGTTGCAAATGGGAGTATTTCATTCTTTTTTATGGCAGAGTAATATTCCATAGTGTATATATACCACAGTTTCCTTATCCAATCATCTATTAATGGACATTTTGGTTGGTTCCATATCTTGGCTATTGTAAACAGAGCTGTAATAAACATGGGAGTGCAGGTATCTCTTCCACATGATGATTTCCATTCCTCTGGATATATACCCAGAAGAGGGATTGCTGGATCATATGGAAGATCTATCTGTAGTTGTTTGAGAAACCTCCAAATTGTTTTCCAAAGTGGTTGTACTAATTTGCAGTCCCACCAACAATGGAGTAGCGTTCCCTTCTCTCAAACCCTCACCAGCATTTGTTATTCACCATCTTTTAGATTATAGCCAGTCTAACCAGAGTGAGGTGGTATTAATGTGGTTTTAATTTGCATTTCCCTGATGACTGGTGATGTTGAGCATTTTTTCATGTATCTGTTGGCCATTTGTATGTCTTCCTTTGAAAAATGTCTTGAATAGACATACAAATGGCCAACAGGAACATGAAAAAATGCTCAACATCACTAGCCATTAGGGAAATGCAAATTAAAACCACACTGAGATATCATCTCACCCTAGTTAGACTGGCTATAATCAAAAAGTTAGAGAATAACAAATACTGGTGAGGGTGTGGAGAGAAGGGAATGCTCCTACGCTGTTGGTAGGACTGTAAATTAGTACAACCACTGTGGAAAACGGTATGGAGTTTTCTCAAACAACTACAGATAGATCTTCCATACGATCCAGCAATCCCACTTCTGGGTATATACTCAAAAGAATGGAAATCACCAAGTCAAAGGGATACCTGCACTCCAATGTTCATCATAGCTCTGTTCACAATAGCCAAGATATGGAGCCAACCTAAATGTCCATTGATGGATGACTGGATAAGGAAAATGTGGTATATATACACCATGGAATACTACTCTGCCATAAAAAAGAATGAAATTCTCCCATTTGCAACAACATGGATGAGCTTGGAGAAATTTATGTTGAGTGAAATAAGCAAAGCACAGAAGGATAAATACTGCATATACGCACTCATAAGTGGGAGCTAAGAGAGAAAAAAGGCAGGAAAGAAAGACCACAGTGGTGTGTTGGACTTGAGGAGGGAGAGAGCACACCTAGGGATACAAAGAAGAGTGGGGGAAAAGGGGATGGGGAGGGAGGTTGGGGATAACTGGGTGGAGGACACGGTATATAATTGCAATTTGTGGTAATGGGAATGCTGCCAGTATGAATGTGGCCCTCACATCATGGGCACAAGTGGTGACAATTAGCTTTGTATCTCATGAATATTCATAACCAATAAGAAAAGAAACGACACTTTTAATAAACATGAGGAAATTCTATTGTGACACTGTTCTCAGAGAAAAAGGGATAAGCACATAAGGTGATAGATGTCCTCATTCACCTTGACTGCTGAGCACATGCACTTGCATACACACGTGCCCACGTTTTTCTTATACATTTGACTATGAAGATGCCCCCTCTTATATGATCAAACCATTCCCTGGGTGACAGAGACTCTTGGCTGTCTATCAAATAAATATTCATCCTGCCTTTTTTCCCTCAAATTCACAAACCCTGATGTTTACTTGGACACATTGCCATCCATCTACAGGCTCGATTTCCCACCTCCTTACATTTTAGTGTGGCCATGTACCTAAGTTTTAGCAATGCTATATAAGCAGAAATTGTGTGTGCCTTCTGGAAAGGGATGGGAAGATATTCCTCTCCTAATCCTAATCCTAATCCTACCTGATTCACCATGTATATCCTCAAATGGATAATATACCTATTCTCCAATAGAAACCAACTCAAACTTATAGCCAGCTCCTGCATATAGAGACAATACCATGGATACAATTTTGTCTGAGTTCAGGTCTCCAGATGATGGCTATTGTTCTATTAGTTCTACTATGTTTTATAGGCCAATCTCACTTATAAATAGAAATCCTAAATAAAATATTACCGACTTGAATTTATTAATATTATAAAATATTACAGAGTTTATCCCAGGAGTGCAAAGATAAATGGTTTAACTTTAAACATTTTTATTTATAAAATACTATTTAGGTAATTAACCATGAGACATAGTTAAAGGGGGAAAAGCATGCAATCACTTCAATAACGTAAAAGAATTTGTGACAAAAACTTTCTTATCAGTTTAGTAGATGAGAACTTTTTTAACTCAATAAAGAGAATTTTGCTAAAGAAAATTGTGATATAATAAGAAATATATAGTTGGTCTCTGTCCCTAGTTTCTGGCCCACAGCTTCTAAGACTCTTGGAATCTCCAGAGTGATTAGTGTCTTTTGTATGCTAATGAGTTGACCGATGAGGGGGCATAGATAGCTTTAGGATGGGGGCTGGTGACTAGAAATACAAAGGCATAATTAGAGGAGAGGGGAGAGGAACTGAACATTGAGTTGATCACCAATAGCCCATAATGTAATCAATCATGCCTGTGTAATAAAGCCTCCATAAAAGCCCTAAAGGACTGTGTTTGGAGAGTTTCTGGTTTGCTGAACAAGTGGAGGTACCTGGAGGGTGACACGCCTGGGGAGGGCATGTAAGCTCTGCACCCCTTCCCACATGTCTTGCTCTATGCATCTCTTACAACTGGCTGTTCATCTTTATTCTTTGTAATATCCTTTATAATAAATGGGTAAATGTAAGTATAGTGTTTTCAGAGTTCTGTGAAATGCTCTAGCAAATTAACTGAACCTGAAGAGGGGGTTATGGGAACCCCAATTTACAGCCAGTTGGTCAGAAGCACAGGTCACAACCTGGGGCTTTCAATTGGCATATGAAGTGGGAGCAGTTTTGTGGGACTGAGCCCTTAACCTATGGGATCTGATGTTATCTCCAGGTAGACAGTACCAGAATGGACTTGAATTATAGAATATCCAGTTGGTTTCTGCTGGAGAATTGCTTGGTGTAGGGGAAAACCCTCACACATATGGTGTAAGAAGTATTGCACTGAGTGACTGTGAGTACAGAGTAGGAAAAAACCAACTGTTTTTAACAGAAAAACTATAGAAGATTTTATCAAAAATGGCAGAGTAATGTTTTCCAAAAATTCTTTCCTCCATAAGAACAACAAGAAAACTGGAAAAAATGATCAGAATCAACTTTTAGAAGTCTGGACATTAACCAAAAGTTTGCAACAATCCAGGGAGTGTTTTTTCAAGAAAAATGACTGCATCTGAGTAAGAACAGTGAGCTTTGTGGCATTTTTAACTTGCCATATTATCCTACCCTCCCTAGCCTCTCTCTAGCCTTTAAAACCAACATGGTGACATACTCAAAATCATGGTGAAAACCAGAATCTTGGCAGCCACTGAAAGGAGTAGAAGGAGGTTGGAGCTCCTTCAAAACCTCAGTCCCAGAGAATGTCTTATTTGACCTCTCTAGTGGTTCTTTGGAGGACCCCACTTAAAAGATTGTCTTTACTGGACCTGATTTAGTAATCATCCAGTGCAAAAGGCTTTTTTCCAGGACTGTTTTTCAAAA
Organism: Cynocephalus volans; assembly: GCF_027409185.1. Classification (NCBI taxonomy): domain Eukaryota; kingdom Metazoa; phylum Chordata; class Mammalia; order Dermoptera; family Cynocephalidae; genus Cynocephalus; species Cynocephalus volans. Next base: position 118,435,401 of record NC_084467.1, on the reverse strand, counting down.
ACAATTAGAGACAAGTGATAAACTTTGTGGCTGTCTCAGGTGGTGGCTAACAGTTGGGGGAAAATAATACACTAATTAGAAAGATTAAAAGAAAAACTGGGAGAATGAGACGTCCATATGTGGCATTGAAAAGCTCTGATGTATTCCTGGGAATCTATAAGGCCATGCAGATGTGTAGGACTGTGTGCATGCACAGAAACAAACTGAGAGGCCCTAAGGTCTCACCTCTAGTTGACGTTTAGGCTCTGCACAATCTGGAAGTGAAGGTTGAGGTAGTGTTGTCAACTGCCTGTATTGAAAGTATGTATGTCCAACACACACAGAGTCCTTTGGCAAAGACTAGGAAACTCATTAGTTCCAGGTGTTTAGGAAATCTCTGTTTAATTATTAGCTGACCACTAAGCTAACCAAGCAGAGACCTCAGTGCCTAAACATGACAAAGAATTCAGACTTTTACAGAATTAATCCAGAAAAGTCACTAAAAAAACAACAAAAAAAATCAACAGCAAAAAGTCCTGGGAAGAGGGAACAATCTGATTTCCAGATCTGCCATATTATTTAAAATGCCTAGTTTTCAACAAGAAAATACAAAACAAGTAAAGAAATGAGAAAGTGTGGTCTATTCACATAAAAAAGCAATCAATATAAACTGTCCCTGAGGAAGCACAGACATTGGCCTTACTAGACAAAGACTTTAAATCAACAGTCTTAAATATGTTCAAAGAACTAAAGTAAACCATGGACAAAGAGATAAACAAAGCCAGCCAGGAGAATAATGTCTCAGCAAATAGAAGACATCAATAAAAAGAAATAATAAAAATGAATCAAACATAAATTTATTCTGAATTTCTGAAGTACAATAACTAAAAGGTATAAAAATTGAAATGAAATATTCACTGGGATGTTTCAATAGCAGATTTGAGCAGGCAGAAAAAAGAGTCAGCAAATTTGAAGACAGGCCAATTGAAATTATCCAGTCTGAGAAGCGGCAAGGAAAAAAATGAAGAAAAGTGTACAGAGCCTAAGAGACCTGTGGGATACCATAAGTATAGCAATATATGCATATTGGGAATCTGAGGAGATGAGAGAGATAAAAGGAAAGAAAGAATATTTTCAGAAATAATAATAAAAAACTTCCCAAATCTGAGAAAAGATATGAATTTACACATCCAAGAAGCTCTATAAGCTCCAAGAATGATAAACACAGAAAGAGCCATATCAAGACACATTACAGTCAAGCTGTTGAGAGCCAAAGACACAGAGAGAATCTTGGAAGCAGCAAGAAAGAGTGATTTGTCACATGTAAGAAATTCCCAGTAAAATTATCAGTCAAGTTTTCAGCAGAAACCATGTAGGCCAGAAGGCAGTGGGATGACATATTCAAAACGCTAAAAAAAAAAAGACTGTCAACCAAGAATTCAATATCCAGAAAAACTAATCTTTAAAAATGAAAGAGAAATTTAGACATTACCAGATAAACAATTACTGAAAGAATGTATTCGACAACTTCAAAAAGAAGTCCTTCAGGCTGAAATAAAAGGGTACTAGACAATAATACAAATCCACATAAAGAAATAAAGAGCACTTGTAAAGGTAACTACATAGGTAAATATAAAAGACAGCATAAATATATTTTTTGTTTGTAATTCTTTTTTTCTCTTATTTGACTTAAAAGACAACTGTAAAAAGCAACAATTATAGACCTGTGTTAACAGCACACATGTACAACAATGTAATCTGTATGATAATAACAGCACAAAGGAGGACAGGGTAAAAAACTACTTAGAAACACATTTTTTTTTTTATGTTACTGAAATTAAGTTAACTGTAATCTCCAAAGAAACCATGAAGAAAATAACTTTAAAAACATAGCAAAAGAAATAACAAGAAAATTATAATGGTATGCTAGAGAATATATTTTTAACATACACAGGGTCAATAAGGGGAGAAGAGAGGAACAAAAACAAGATATAGAACACATATAAAATAATAAAAATGGCAGACAAAAATCTACCTTATCAATAATTACATTAAATATAAATATATTAAACATTCCAATTAAAAGGCAGAGATTGGTAGATGAATTAAAAAAAACACACTTCAGCTGTATGCTGTCTACAAAAGGCACACTCTAAATTCAAATACACCAAAAGGTTAAAAGTAAACATGGAAAAAGATCATCCCTTGGTATCTGTGGGGGATTGGTTCCAGGACCCCCTATAGATACCAAAATCAACAGATGCTCAAGTCCCTTATATAAAATGATATAGTATTTGCATGCAACCTACACACATCCTCCTATATACTTTAAATCATCTCTTGATTATTTATAATACCTAATACAATGCAAATGCCATGTAAATAGTTGTTATACTGTATTGTTTTTTAAAATTTGTATTATTTTTATTGTTGATTTTTATTTTTTATTGTTTTATTTTCAAATATTTTCAATACACAGTTGGTCAGATTCATGATGTGAAACCCAAGATTACAGAGGGCCAACTGTACTATGCAAACAGTATCCAAAGGGAACTGGGCTGGTGATATTAAGACAAGTCAAAATAGAATTTAACACAAATGTTGTAAAGGCAAAGAGTAACATTTTGTAATGATAAAAGGGTCAATTCAGCAAAAAGATAATAATTGCTAGCATAAATGCACCCCCAAACAGAGCCCACACATACATGAAGCAAAAACATGCAAAATTGAAATGAGAAATAGTCAATTCAACAATAATCATTGAAGACTACAACTCCACTTTAAATATTGAATTGAACAACTAGGCATAAGCTCAACAAGGAAACAAAAGACTTGAACAACTCTATAAACCAAGTAAACTTAACCAACATTTATAGAACACACTACCAAACAACAGCAGAATACATATTCTTCTCAAATGCACAGAGAACATTCTCCAGAATAGATCATAAAAAAAGTCTCAATAAATTTAAAGTGATTAAAATCACAGAAACATTGAAAGTATGTTTCCAACTATAATGAAATGAAAGTATAAATCAATAACAGAAGGATACTTGGAAAATTCAGAAATATGTGAAAATTGAACAACACATTCCTAAGCAACTAATGGGTCAAAGGATAAATCACAAATATTAGAAAGTACTTAGATATGAATGAAAAGAAAAAAAAGAGCACATCGAAACATTATGAGATGCAGTGAAAGTGGTGCTTAGAGGAACATTTATAGCTATGAATGTCTATATTAAAAAAGAAGATAGATTTCAAGTCAATAGCTAACCTTCTACCTTAGGAAACTATAAAAAGAAGAAGAAACTAAACCAAATCCAAGCAGGAGGAATATAAATAAATAGATATAAGAGTGGAAATAAATGAAATAAAGATAGAAAAACAATAGGGCAATTAAACAAATCCAAACATTGGTTCTTTGGAAAGATTAACAAAATTGACAAACCTTTAGCTAGACTGACCAAGAAAAAAATAAAGAAGACTCAAATGACTAAAATCAGGAATAAAGGGGGTCATTGCTACTGACCTTAGAGAAATAAAAATAAGAGAACACATTGATCAATTATATGGCAATAAATTAGGTAATCTAGACAAAGTAGAAAAATTCCTAGAAACACAGAAATTACCACAAGTGACTCAGGAAGATAGGCGATGATAGACATAGATAGATAGACAGAAGAGAAGGTTCTTGCTCACAGTGAAAGGCTAACTGGTAAATGTGGAGAAGGTTGCTGGAGTGGAAAGACGATCGTTTTGCAATCATCACAGTCAAGTTAGGGTCTGGCAAAAGTCACCAGCAGGTGCTAAATCTTAGAGAAAAATTTGATGAGGAATGAGATGTTTGCACGGGCCAACAGTGTATGCCAACAGATTGTCATAAATTAAAACAGAAAAAGACAAAGTGACTATGCAATGGAGAAATCCGATAACATCTTGACCAGGTGATCCACATTAACATCACCAAGGAGAAGACATCAAGGGCCTCTAGATGTGATACCTTGAGAAGGATACCGCGTCACTTATGTAGTACTCGGTCTGGGAACGCACAATCTGAATCTAATCACAAGAAAATAGCAGAAAACCCCAAGTGAGAAACTCGGTATTAAAAAAAGTAGGAGTGGAAGGACTTCATTCTTCAAATATGTCTGTCTCATAAAGGAGAAAAAATAGCTGTGGAAATGTTCCGGATTAAAGAAGACTAAAGAAATATGACAACTATATGCAATATCTGATAGAAAACATGACTTTAAAGGACATTATTGGGTCAATTGACAAAATCGGAGTACAAACAGTAGACTAGATAAAAAATACTGTTATCAGTGTAAAATTTACTTACGTGGTGACTATGCTGTTGTTGGGTAAGAGACTATTCTAATTCTTCACACTGAAGTATTTAGAGATAAAGGGCCATGATATACATAACTTACCCTCAAATGGTTCAAGAAAAAGCATATAGATATGGGGGGTGGGGGGTTGGGGGGAGGGGAGAGAGATCTAATATTAAAGCAATATGGGGCAAAATATTAAATAACAAGTATTCACAGCCACAACCAACTCATAGCTCTCTTGTAGGCTGGCTGTAGCGAACTTCTAAATTGATTATAAGGATGTTCTTATACTAGTTTTTTGCCTGCCTAGTTTTTTGATATTATTTTCAAAAGAAAAGCTAAAAAGACAGATTCATAAACAGTCTGCTGTATTTGTTTCCCCTTGGTGGTCCTTCAAGGTGCTGCATGCCTGTTTTTCTTCTACCATGTTCTCTTCTTTCCCTGTACAGGCTTCTCCTTTTATAGAGCTGTGAGCTCTCAGGATGCATAATCATTTTCAACCTCTAATTCCCACTGAATCTTCAGCTGTAAGAGGACGGATTATTTTTCTGTTGATCCAATCAAGAAGAGGAGAAAGTTCCCATGAATAACAAATAGGTGGGAACTACAAGTTGGCTGTGGCTCTGCGGGGCTCTGCCCCATGTGTCTTTCTATTCTGTCTCCCAGGTTATGGGAGCAGCTCCTCTCTCAGCCTTGCTAACTTTGGCAGATGGCAGGAACACATAGCAGTTGGATCTTTTCAAAGCATAAGTTTGGCGATGACATTTCCATGCTTAAAACCTTCAAGGGCAGGCTCTTTAGATAACCTAAAGGCTACTACTGATCCTTATGTGACTTGGTTTCTGTGGAATTCTCCTGTCTCATTTCTAGCTTGGCCCCTCCCTTGCAACAAATGCTGCAACTTTCCTGCACTGCTTGCAATTCCCCGAACTCCCCTAGTGTCATTGCTCAAACTTTTGCCCCTCCTGGAATCTCCCCTCTGCCTCCTTGTTAGCCTCACAAACTCCTACTCATTTGTTAAGACTCGGACCAAGTGTTGCCTCTCCAAAGCCCAAGAACCACTTAGGAGTGGAATTCTCTCCCTCCCCCATATATCACTTCTTTCCACCCCCTACGTGATAAAAATGATTACTACACAGAAGACTTGAAAATCATCAGCAGGGAAGCCCACAGAATTTGCATTTCCCCATATTGTCTTTAATCATGGAAGGTCAAGAGAGAGAAATGGCTTGCCCAAGACCATCTGGCAAGTTACCAGCAGAGCTGATCTGGAAGTCAAAGACACTTTCTCTTTTCTTTGCTGATGTCCACTGGGTATTCCCTAGGGCTTGACACAGTGCCCATCTTACATTCTTACAAACCCCAAACCACTGAATTTTGTAGGACCTGCTGGAATGGCAGTATTGGAGGACTTGTTGGCTCTTAGAGAGAGCACTGAAATGAGTATGTTTGGTCTCCAGGCTTACCTAATACCTGGAATCACATTAAAAGATGCCAGAAGGCTCCATGGTGTAGGAGAATGAGCATGACCTTTGCAACCAGATAGTCTTGGGTTCCAGTTCCAAACCCACCATTTGCCAGCTTTAGAACCTCAGGAAAAGTAAACTTTCTAAGCCACAATTTCCTCATGTGAAAAAAAGGATGATATTTTTATTGGATTAAATGAGATAACCTCAGTAAACTATCCAGCACAAGGACTATCATACAGTAAGTACTCAATATGTATTAGTTGCCTTACTCTGTCTCAGACTGCTTCCTGCTCTCTTCCAGGCTCAGGACTCTACTTTGATTAAATCAAGACAAGATCTCTTAGCCTAAGTTGCTCCAAGTGTAAAGTAAGAGGGAATTGATTACATGATTTCTGTGCCCCAAATCGTATCTTCTTTCTACTCTTCTTGCTTTTCAATCTTTCTGGTCAGGTCTGTGGACCGAGTACAAAGTCTGCCCGTGGGTGTGACCTGAACAGCAGAGGTTTTGCTATCGGAGGAAGTGAAAAGGGGTTGGGAGGTACCTGGAGAAATGCAAATTTGGTGGCTAACTAGGACTTCCCTGGGTCTGATGACTTCCAAGATGCCTCTGAGATATAATTCCAGTGATGATGTGGAGAGGAGGGGCCAGCCATACGTCAAGAATAGGTGCAATCAGTATACTCATTCCACAAACACTTTTAGCACTTACTGTATGTCAGGCATTATTTAGATTGGGGAAACATGAAGACAAACAGAGCATAATGAAACTCAATCAGGAGGTGGGTGCACTGACCTAGATCCAGGAGATCTGGTTTCTGTTCATGGCTGTGCAAAAACTGGCCATGTGGCAAGTCCCTTAGAGGTGTTAGTCTCTCAGCCTTAGATTTCTCAGGGTGAGATAAGGGGGCTGAAAAGTTGGTATCTAAGTTTGTTTGTTTGTTCTCCTCCAGATTATACCTCTCCTGTGAAATTCAGCCCTTATGTATTCAAATACCCCCTGGAAATCTCCATTTGGATGAGCCGTAAACATTTGAACTGAACATATCCCAAGCCAGCAAACTAATCTTATACCCCTTGTTCCCAATTTTGCCCCAAATTTATCTCCACTTCCCATACTTTCTATCTCAGAGAATGGCATTGCCATTTGCTAGGAGACTAAGCCAAAAGTCTAAAGGCCATTTATGGGTCACATTCCTTCACACTCCACATCCAATCAGTCACCAAACCCTGCCAAATTCATCTATGAAATAACTCTCCAATGGACCCTCTTTTATCCCATCTCATTGCCACTTCTTCAGTTTAGACTATTATTTCTTCTAATCTGCTCCTGACCTCTAGATTTACCTAAATCTCTTCCACATTATGGCCAAAGCAATCTTTCTAAAGTGAAAATATGAACAGGTCACTCACCTGCTTAAAAATTTTGGTGGCTCCCATCAGGGAATGAATGGCTTTCCAAGAATGTGCTGAATTATTTGTATGCAAAAAGAAGTTTTGATCTAGTGAGAAGAGGGACACAGCCTCCTATGGGAAGGCCTGGATTCACTAGGGATAAATAAGTAAAACAATTAAAAACAGATTAAAACAATAAGAAAGAGAAGGAAACTAGCAATCTTGAGTGCGCACAATATATCAAATACTGTACTTCATATACACTGTTTTTTTAACACTCAAAATATATATGAGATTTCTTAGGTCAGGTTCCCCCAAAATCAGATTCTTAGATGGAAATTCATGTACAGGAAGATTATTAGGAAGTGCTCCTGGAACCAAACAATACCTGTGGGGAGTGAAGGAAGTAAGACTGAGCAGAGGGAGAAGTTAAACTACAAATGCAGTAGCAACAAAGGCCCCAGCCAACTTCATGAAGAGCTCTCTCTGGAACCGGGGTGGCCTTTTAGAGCTGTTTCAAACTGAGGCATGGGAGCTGGATTTTTACATCCTTTCATCCACCAATTGACTAGTTCTTGGATGTGGGCTGCCCTCAGTGGAGGAACTGGCTGAGGGCAGTTCCTGGGGAGGGATTCAGCTGAGAGCTGTCCTCCAGCAATACTTCCAACATTGTGGAGTGATTGCTTTGGTCCTGAGGGGGTAGATCCAAGCTGCACATCATGACATCCACTATGAGGTAACGTGAAGTACACTGTTTTATAGATAAGAAAACTGAGTTTCACCAACACTGTGACTTACTCTATGTCATACAAGTAGTGAGTGAAAGCCCTGTGGTTCTAATTCATGTCTGTCTCCATGCTCCATTGGCTATATGTACCTCTGCAATTAGAAACTTCATTGGTGCAAACATTTTATTAGCAAAAGTCCAACTTGAATCCTTAGGTACCTTGGGTGGCAGTATACATTGTCATACACGTGAATCATTCAAGGAAGAACTAGAGCTGAGCAATGGTGGGACCACATAGCTAAGGTCCCAAGCAGAGATTTATGAGAGTGGCAGTGGGAGTATCGGGGCCTGTGGAGTCTCAATGTACACTCAAAACAAGGAGAGCAGGAGCATGCTTATGGCGGGCCCAGGAAGAGTCTTTTCAGAGGACTGACTGCTGAAAAAGCCAGCAGGGCAACAACTGTAAACCTGGGCCAGTGGCCAGAAAGTCTTGGGAGCTAGAGAGCTCAGACGTGTGAGGGGGTGGGATAGGGAGAGAGGGAGAAAGAAAGAGCCTAAGGTCAAGACCAGGACAGTTCCTAAGAAGATGACAGGAAAGACTAAATGAAATGAAGAGCCAAAAGATCCTTTATGATAAGTAGATTAGGACATGGCCACAGAGCCCAGAAATGACGTGACAGAACGATCATGTAGAGCCAGAGTTGTTCTCCTTGCCTGGTCTCTCCTTATCCAGCTTCCTTGCCCCTGGATGCTAAGGGCTCAGATAATGGCTTTGCTAAGCAGCACGTATCCTGGCCCAGTGTGGCAGGAGGCAGTAGAGCTTATATCTAAGTGCTGTCTCTGCTATTTATTTACTGTATGACTTCAGGCAAGTTATTTAACTCTCTAAGCCTCGGTTTCCTCATCTGTGAACTGGGGTTAGTAATAGTAAGGTTAAACCTGGTGCAGCTTATCTTTATGGGAAAGGACCCAAGCTCTTAAAGTAGATTCTTGTATTTTAAGGAGTTTAGTAAACATTATAGGAAGCAACATGATTGCTTGTCTTTCTCTCAGCCCTTTGCCCCACAGTAGGGTTTTCTTAAGGTATGAAAGTCTCCACTAGGAGGAATAGTGGATGCTCTGGGATGTGGGGGAGATGTCTTTGCAGAAACCCCTGCTGGAGGTTCTGGCTGAATGGGAAGCTGAGAAGGACAGCTGGGTCTCAGGATGCCATCTGAGCATGCAAGTATCTCATATCCCAGCCACTTGGGGCTTGGGCAAGAGCAAAGCTCAACATTTTAATGACAGGTTCTATCATCAGAACTGGGAATGATGAGCCATCCTTCTTAAAGACAATACAACAGAAGTAGAAGCCTCTTCCTAATTGATTCATTTACTCCTAGAAAAATTTCTTAAGACCTACTCCTTTTTGTTTTAAAGTTATTATCTTGCTCAACAAAGCAAAGTTTAGAAACAATAAAAGTAATGAAGCATATGTCTCTGACTATGGTCTTTACTTCTTTTACCTTATAGAATGCCTACTATAATCTGACATTTAAAAAAATCTCATTCCTAGGCTGGCAAGCCACACACACACACACACACACACACACACACACACACACACACACACACACACACACACACACAAAAAGAAGAAGTCATCTTCTTTTGTTCTTTTTTCAAGGCAAGGTAATGAACACAATATTCTTTATGAAATTCCTCTTTATAAAAGTAGGCAACAGCATGTAATACATTTTTATATATTACGCTAAATAAAAAAGAACAGCAAAGTGTGTGTATGCTAGTGATTTTAGTTACTAATGTGTTTCCAGAACAAGTGGCTCACTGAGGCAAGAAAAAACTTCACTTAAACATCTGCTTCATAAGGGGCACTGCTCCTATGGTCTCTGCCCCATGCACCAGCATCTTGATTGTAATTATCACTTGGGATTAATCCAAGTATCAGATGTTTACTTATGATGATACCCAGAGGCATTTTTTTTTTACTTGAAATTTCATAATACAGCAAAAAGATAAATTAAAGTGACAAGATCCACCCTACAGAATGAGAATCCCATAGGTGTTTTATACAGTTAAAATAAACAATAACTGCCATTACTATACTGTGTGATTCTCGTATTTTCTTCAAATCCCTCCATACATGAATTTTGTGAAACTGAATCAGATGTGGTTAAAGTTCAGTTCATATTTTCATTCTGTTTCAAATTTTCTGTCCTGGTTCATATTTTATTTTACTGTTCTTGTTATATACTATACACTGGTATTTTTCTTTAAGAAATGTGATAGTCTATGTTGAGAATTTTTAATTCTTCTTATAACAGGTTTTTTTTAAAAAGTACTATCACATAAAATCCATCTCTCTGTCTTTAATTGCTAGATGTTCTTAATGGCCCATATGGTGTTTCTATCTCTAATTTATCCTGCAAAGTTACTGTTGTCTCTTAAAGAGAAGCCCAGGAATGACATTCATTTGTGAGATGCTTGAAGCATTCTGCTCCATGTCTTTGAGAATTGTCCCTGATCTTGACCACATGGTAGTACTTCCTGTGCATCCCCAGCTGCAGCTATGTGGGGTTCATTATTTAATCACTCATGACCACCTTCAGGAAACAATAAAAATGATAGGCATGCTCTTAGTCCATTTTCTACTGCTGTAACAGAATACCTAGACTGGGTAATTTATAAAGAAAAGAAATTTAGGTCTCACAGTTCTGGAGGCTGAGAAGTCCAAGAGCATGGCAGCAGCATCTGGCAAGGGCTTTCCCATGCGTTATCCCATGGCAGAAGGCAAAAGCACATCCCATTTGCTGTGTAATCCCATGGCAGAAGGAAGAGGTAGAGGCAAGCACATGAGACAGAGAGACAAAGATGGGGGCTGAACTTATCCTTTTGTCAGGAGCCCACTGTCATAATATCTAATCCACTCCCACAATAAGGGCATTAATCCATTCATGAGATCAACTCTTAATGACCCCACTTCTTAATACAGTTACAATAGCAGTTAAATTTCAACATGAGTTTTGGAGGGGACATTCAAACCATAGCAGACACCAAATGCAAAATTGCTGCCACATGCCAGGCACTGAACACCTTACTTGCATTAATGCCATCAGTTCTGCCAAAACCCTATGAGACAGTTCCTCATCTTAACTCTGTTCCTGATGAGGAAAACATAGCTTAGAGAGATTAAATAACTTGCCCAAAGTGGCATGCTTTATAAATAATAGACTGGGGACTTAAACCCAGATCTATCTGACCATGGATCCAGAGTTCTGAACCAGTCAAATATACTGCCTTATAAACAAAGATTTGGAGATTTGCAAACTTGAAAGTAGTTGCAACAAGGTTAAAAAATCATGGGAGATTTTATTTCCCTTATTTTTGTTAAATTTTCTTTAGTGCTACATTACATTTGCAATTTTAAACAGAGGAGATGTGTATTAGTCAGGGTTCTCCAGCAAAACAGAGACTCAATAGGAGATATATGTTGCAAATCCTAGTCTAAAGGCCAGAGAAGAATCAACGTCCCAGCTCAGGCAGGCAGGCAGGAAGCTAGAGGGGTGAATTCTTCCTTCCTCTGCCTTTTTGTTTTATTCAGGCCCTCAAGGGATTAGATGATATCCAGCATGTGAGAGAAGACAATCTACTTTACTGAGTCCACTGACTCAAACGCTAATCTCATCCGGAAACATCCTCACAGGCACATGCAAAAATAATGTTTAATCTGGGTACTCATGGTGCTGTTGTATTGACATAAAATTAACCATCACAGGATGAAACCCTAATATTTAAAAACCCCAATTTCTAAATATCTTTCTCTTAACTAGGAATGTCATCTGATGAAGTCATTCAAGTTGTTGATTAGATGTGTTACTTCTTATAAGTATAATTATAACATTAAAGGATGTTTAGAGTCATTATATTTTAAACCAATGGAATGGTTTTCTCATGGTTAGTGCTGGGACTGGCAAGTGGACAGAGAAGAGGAAGCTGTTGGAGTCCCAGCACTGTGCCTCATCTGGAGTTATTCTCCACAATTCACCTCTGCTAAAGATATGGAGGGAAGAACAAGTCTGACAGTGGTTACCCAGGTTTCTAGGGTACTTTGCAAATTATCGTCATATCCACCACTTTGTCTAAGAAGGTAGATCAGGGTTATGGGAGGCAGTTTTTGGTGTACAGAAAAGGTCTGAGGCTGTGACTCAACAACCACTGTCATTGGTTCCTGAATCCTATTGCTTCCTAGAAGGAGTAGAATGGCATGGGCATTTCCCTCTCTAACAACTTATGTCAGTAAAAAGCAAGATAGCAAACTGCATGACTGCCACATGATATACTTCAGGGGTACTAAGAAGCACCCCCAATCCTACCAAGAATGCTTCTAGAAATGCTGTGGAGAGAGCCCATGAAGCAACTCCTTATCAGAATTACCCCTTAAAAGACATGAGGAGTTCAGAGTCAGCCCAGGGCAGGCTCTGGGAGGGGAGGGACCCTCCCACATTGGCTCTGGGGTCTAGAAGGATGGCAGGAGCATCAGCGGAAATGGCAGAAGTTTGGAGAGGAAACCCTTAGATGACAGATGCCCACAGATATCGCTCAACTTCCAGACTCCAGTGCTTTGAACCAGATCTGTACTGCTGGAGAAGGCACTGATAGAAGTAACCTGGGAGAACCTTAGAGTGGGCATCTCAGCACCACTGGGGGTAAAGACCAGGAGGCACCACCAGTGGGCATCTCTACAGGCTGCCTTGGACCATGTTTCCATCTCCCCTCTCTAGGCCTGTGTCACTCAGCACATCCACCTGCCCAGGAAGGTAACCGGCAGGGTAAAGGAGCTGGGTAAAGCCTGGGCCTAGATCTGGTCTAAAGCCACCTCACAGCCCAGTTTTCTCCTCTCTTTCCCCTCAACTCCCACAGTCCCAGCCCCACAATAAGGCTATCTGGTTGACTGGTCTGCTCAACCCCCATATCAGACACCTGACCCCGCGGGCTTCCTCATCTCAACCAACAGGGCCGACCCCAGCATGTTTTTCCCAGTGCTTTCCCCAGGCCAATTTTAGACTCTGCAGTCAGATCTCCTAGGAGATGTTTCAGAGTTTGGGGGAATTTTGTATTTTCATTTTGTTTTTGTGGGTTTTTGTTCTTTACTTACCCAGATAAATGTGCTCATCACAGGCTTCATGTGGCCAGGTGCTCTGGCCTGCCCCTCAGTGACCCTTCCCCTGCGGGGCTGGCTAATGTAATAGGGGACCTCTGGTCAGAGGCTGTGATGAAGATGGCCATCGGCCAGGAAGCCAAGATGCTCAGGGGCAGTTCAGCCCTGACAGTTAGGCAGGTCGCTTTTCTGTTCCTAGCCATGCAGTGTCAGGAGAGAGAGCAGCAAGTCTCAGGCAGACATTACGCCCACCCGTTAAAGATCAGAGATGGCCTCGTTGTGTAGCCCACACAAGGTTTTTGGGGAGGGCTGTTTTCCACAGAAGTATGGTCCTCCTCACCTTCAGGGTGGGGCTCTGCATAACCAGAGGAAAGGAAGTGGTGCTGTGCCACAGACAACGAAGGACAGAGATGGGAAATGGTGCTTACCTAGGATTCTTCTGCTGCCCGTGCCTTGGTCTCTGCCAGAAGGAATGTTCCACAAAGAACGGGCCATTGGTCAGCATGAGCCTGAAGATGGGCTAAGGTTCTTGCTCAGTGTAGTGGAAGTGGTATAGCAAATGGATAGAGCACATTCTCTATCCAAACAAACTCTGGAGTCAGATTTTCCAGGATTTGAAGCCAACCCTTCCATTTTTTGGCTCTGGGACATTGGTTAAGTTCTTTACCAGCTCTATCTCAATGTGTCAAATGGGGATAATTATGCCTGCTTCTTGCCTTTATGAAGATTAATAGAATAACATGTAGAAGCCCCAGTCATCTAGCAAGTTCTGTTAGTGGGATTTCCTTCCTCCCCACCCTCTTGAGTCTTCATGGGGATAATGAGTACACTCCAGGGAAAGGGAAAGAGTTCTTGACCCAGAATCAGGGTTCACAAGCTTTGTCCATACCCTGCCTTACAACACCACCAGCTCTGCCTCCCTCATAGGGCTGTTCTGAGGATCAAATAAGGTAGTGAATATGAAGGCTTTTGAAAATGACTCTGTCAATGCAAGGCATTATCAACTGTGTATCTTTTGTTGTTGGTCTGTCAACATCTGCTCTTTATAGCTGAAGGAAGTATCTTGGAATAATAGGTGTACTAACTCTGCAAATCTCAGATTAGTGACATTGCCCTCAGGTCCTGTATCAGTTTCCTGTGGCTACTGTAATGAATTGTCACAAATTAGTGACTTAGAAGAACAAAAATTCATTCTCTCATAGTTTTGGGGGATAAAAGTCTGAAATTAAGATGTTGGCAGGACCAGCCTCCCTCCAAAGACTCTAGGGGAGAATCCATCCTTTCAGAAGCCTCTTCCAGCTTCTGGTGGTCTCAGGTGTTCCTTGGATTGTGGCTGCACAACTCCAACCTCTGCGTCTGTCTTCTCATAGCCCTCTTTTTTGTGTCTCTGTGTGTCCTTTTCTTTCTCTTATAAAGATAATCTCACTGGGTGTAGGAACCATCCTAACCCAGTCAGTATGATCTCTTCTCAATATTTACCTTAATTACATTTGAAAGACTCTTATTCTAAATAAGGCCACAATCTGAGGTTCCAGGTGGACAAGAATTTGGGGAGGGGAACACTATTCAACCCAATACAGGGTTTCAGAACCTGCATTTAAACCACTCCTGATCTTCATTCAACGAACACTTTTCTTGAGTTTTAGATTGCCCTGAAGAGTAAAACCCTTCAGAGAGTACCTAGTTTTAGCTCAGTGTGTGTCTGCTCAGAGGAAATTGTGGGGAATAGAGTAAAAATGCTTCATAGTGAGGCTAGAGAAGGGTTAATTCTGGAAGTAAGAAAAATGGTAAAATAAACAAGAGTGTAAGAGAGGGGCTTGGCATAAGTAGACAGAGCATGCATTACAGTAGCTGTTTAGCTTGAGGAGAGAACACCAGTCTTAAAGTCAGACGTGGATCGTTGGTTTCCCATATGTAAAATGGGGTTAATGATAAGACCCTCACCAAGATGTTTTAAGGATTAAATTGTATTAACGTAAAAAGTATAGCATAGTCTTGTCTCAGCATTTTTTTTTAAAAGCTAGAATAAATGTGTATTAACATGATAGGGGCCTACTCTGTCCCAATATTGTTTCTCAATCAAGTGGTTGTGTGGTTTACACCAAAGACTTATGCAATAGGCCTTAGGGCAATATGGGACCCTAATATTTCCATATAATTTATTTATATTTCTGCTGCTATCTCATAAGTATAGGAAGAGCATGCCACTTACCCCACGATTTGTATTCTCAGTTATTGTGACAGTGATGTGCTGGTAAATGTTTAACAGCATATTCTCTGAAAACTAATGTATGTACATATATGTAAATTAGTTTGTTATAAATTTTACTTATATGAAAGATGTGTAACACACAATTTATAAAATACAATTGATTGCATTTTAATAAAATGTACAATACCCTTTATTGTAAATTCCATATAGTCAATTGATTCTCAAAGAATGCCTATGTTTATATTGGTTTAACTCATATTCATAGCCAACCTGTGGTTACGATTGACAAATGAACATAGTTCCAACATGAATGTTGGTCGATGTCCTTTTTTAAGCTAAAAGAAATGTGAAACAACAAAGAGAAATGTTGGAACATCACTTGGTCATCAGTGGTGCTAGTGACTTTTTTCTGAATCAGCTGATAGTTTTTGGATCCTGGAAAAACATTTCCTCAATTTTTTTATGCCATTCCCAATGTAAGAGCTAGAGTCATGGCACACTTGTAACTTTAATCTGCATCCTTATGTTTTCTTTATCTCTTTCATCTAGACAATCAACAAAACAATAGAAGTTCTTATATCATTTGCAGATTTCTGTGGTATAAACTCCCACCATGGCCGATTTCAAGCTTCCAACATGTCACTGAATGCAAAGCTGGGAAGAGTGGTGCAGTAGCACTCATGATCTAGTATTTTCTTTCCATCACAGAGATGCAATAAATCAATGACCTCAAGAGCGTAGATACCCGTAATGCCATAAAATAATTAGGAACTAATGAGTTTTGAGGTTTTATTCCCTCAAATATATATTTAACTTATTTCATTATAAGCTTTTGTAATTTAATTTTATATAAGTTTATGTAATTCAATAATGGCCATGTTTATCAACCAGCTCACAAGATTCCTGAAAATTTAACAATTGGCTCTCATACCTTGGGATGTGTTGGCTCCAGCACATCACTGGGTAGTGTTGTGGGAAGGATAATTGGGTATTGGGGGAAGGAAGGAAGATCACAGTGATGATAAAGAGCAAGTTCTCATGCATCACCAGCTCTTACTACCCTGATCCCCTTGGAGATGCCCATTGGTGTCTGGTTAAAATGGATTCTAAAACATTACCCTGGCCTTTCAAAGTCTGTTTGTGAGCACTGGTAATAGCATTTTCCAGTGTTCCATTCTTAGAACTAACTCATGGAAAAGTACAGAGTCTTTCTTCTTCCAAATCTAGCCCCTTTCTCCTCAGTGAAAAGTTAGACATAAACTCTAAAATAAAGGCAACTCCTCAAAATACAACACAGGGCTAAGTTCTACTACACTGTACACAGCAGGGAAATCAGGTTTCTGCCAAGTGATCTGCACTTGCCCACCCCCTCTCTCTGACTGTGGCACCAGGACTGATTGCATGTAGAGGTGTTCTCCAAAATTATGAAAAAAAAAATCAAAACTAGGAGGTCCATCAGTTCATCAAAAATCAGTCTTCTAAGTTCAGCTTCGAACTACCAAGTTTGAGGGGTGTTCTGACAAAACTCTGTCTTTTCTTTGCACTTGAAGAAGAGTCACCAGAGAGAACTGCTCAGAGAAGCTATGTCACCAGTTTCCTGGAGACAGTTAAGGAAAGAAGGGGAGCGTGTTTCCGGACAAAGCCAAGGTTTGGCCGAGGTGACCACACACAGCCCCTTTCCTGGCTCCAGTCGTGAAGGGGCTGACTTCCTGAGAATCGTGCTTCTTGAGAACAACAAAGTGATTTAAGCCCTGAAAGGAGATGAGCAATCCTAGAGACAGATCAGAAAAAGTCCCATTGAGACAGGAAGCTCGTTCAGGAACCTGCTGGTTCATGATGCATAAACTAGACAGCAGAGGCAGCTGCTTGACTCGGAGCTCGTATCTTCCGCGGCGTCTCTGAGCAGCTGCCAGGTTCCCGGCTAGGCCTCCTTCCCTCTCCTCACTGGCCAATGGATCCCAAGGGGCTCCTCTCCTTGAACCTCCTATTTTTGTCCCTGGCTTTTGAGCTGAGCTACGGAACAGGTGAGTGTTCATTCATTTGTGGGCTTGAATCCCTTGATTAGCTGCCAGGAATCAGCACAGGCTCCTGGATAGAGAGAAGGTGCAGGGATTGGGGACTGTGGCTGGGCTGCCTCTTCCTTAGGGAGTGGCTGTGAGTTTCAACTGCCTCTTTCAAAGAGGAAGGAACATTATGAGTTCCTGGGCCCTTGGGTTCCAAGGCTCAGCCCCACCAAACCTAGTTTCCAAGGAAGCCAGGAGCTCTTCTAGGCCAAAGGCACCTGTCACATTCCTGACCAGTGTCTCAGGATGAGAGGAACCAGTTGAAGTCCTTGTTCAGTGGTATTTTGGATGGGTATCCTGTTTCAGTGGATTTTGCATAGGTATCCTTCAGACAAGGACTCTGCCTAGAGGGACTGAGCTGGAGGGATGCTCTGGGAGAAAATGTGTCCAATGTTGCTACCCTGAAAGGTCATCCCAACATGCACAGGAGACAAACCAGGAACATGGTCCAACAAAAAGCAAGTGAAAACCCCAGGCCTTAGGATGAGAACAGTGGCCACAGTGTGGTCATACTGGTGGCTACTTTCTTGGAAGAGAAGGTTCCAAACAGCAAGAGGGTGAGAGGTTGGGATTTCTGGAGCCCAGGACTGGTTATGGTATGTGGGAAATGCAAATCAGGAGCCCTCAGGGTCAGAGCAGTTCCAGCCTTAGGGCCAAGCAGCAGTAGCTGGCTTATCTTCCTCCCAATGCAAGTGGTATCAGGACTGTGAGAAAAGAAAAAGCCAAGCAAGAAGTGGACTTTGGGCTGATTGTGTGAGTGTGATAAGAATCTCCTGCTTAAATGCCTGGGACTTTGGTTAGATTGTGGGAGGCATGGAGTAGAGGTGGCATTAGGGAAGGGGGGAAATCCTGAGACCCAGGGTGTTTTGGGCTTGGGGTTTTCAAGACCGCAAATCCATTATGGACTTTTCCAGGAAAAGCCCCAAGATACTCCAGGGATGTGGGGGATTGTGCATGGGATGTGTCTCTTGCCAACTCCTAGATAAAGAGGCCCTTGTTTGGTCCCACTTTCTCCTGGATCAGTAGACCCACTACTCTTACTTCCCGCTGTCTAGGAGGGGGAAAACTGATCTCAGGGCTCAGAAAGCCATACCGAGCCACTTTAAGTGGTCACAGGGAGAGCCGAGCCTTACTTGTTGCACTCTAGTTGTGACTCCACCATTTTTGGAATGCTTCTTAGTGACTGAAAGGAGTTATGGTGCTCAACTGTGGGTTAGACTCTTCCATCTCTAATTGCTTGGCTCCTGGCCAGCCTGGCCCATGGCATCTCAGGCGCTGCTGACAGCTGCACTTAAGGCTTTGGAGGTCACTGGTTAGTGAGAAACAGCTCAGCCCCCCAAGGCGTGTCTACCCAGTCAGTGGATGCTCCCTTCCTTGCATTCTGTCTTCTCTAAAATAGGTACAAAAATTTCACAGTGTTTTTATTTTTAAATATGCACCCTTTTGTGAAACCCCAATAAAACCCAGACGGAAATGCTTTGCAAATGGGACAGGTCAGTCGTGACAGACTTACCCAGCCAAGAAGCTTGATTCTTATGAAATCTGTACCCACTCACCTTCCCATCTCTACTCAGCTCAACTCCAATTCCCAGTCAGAACTGTAATAAAAAAGTTTACATGTCCCTTCCCCCAAAAAGTGAATTTTCCATTTCCCCCAATGAGATTCTTTTCAAAAAATACATATTTTATTTTTTTAGAGCAGTTTTAGCATCACAGAACAATTGAGCAGAAGGCACAGAGATTTCCCATATATACTTTACCCCCAAACATGGATAGCCTCCTGTTATCAACATCCCCCAGCATAGGGGTACATTTATTATAACAGGTAACTTACCCCAATGGGAGTTTTGATTCCTCCATATAGGTTCTCCCCACCCCCTTCACACGCACGGGGGTAGAAGGGAGGGACAAGTGCATGGGTTCTAGAGCTGGCCCAATTTTGTGTGTTTGCGGGCCCATTCTATCACAAGATGTTCACTTAAGCACTTTAATTTCTCAAAAGCTTTAATACTGGGATATGATGTGATCACCTTCACTGTCTCCAGCACTGGCCTGGAAATCAGAACATAAGGGCTCTCTGGCTTATCCATAGGTTGACTTTGGAGGGTCCCATTCAGCAATTAACTATTAAGGACACATAATGTGGCAGGCACTGTGCAAAGAGTGGGGGAAGCAAAATGAAAAACCACAGCCTCTGCCTAGCACCTGACACAGTGTCTGGCACATGGGAGCCCTCCACAAATGTTTGTTGAATGAATAATAATAGTATGTACTTCATAATTGTTATATACCATGCAGTGTTCTAAGTGCTATAGGTGTATCAATCATTTAACTTTCACATCAGCCCTATGAGATATGGACTATTGTTGTTACCGCCACAACTTTATGAATGAGGAAAGAGAGGCACAGAGTAGTTTAGCAATTTCTTTGCACTCACACAGCCTGACCAGAGGCCTCAGTGAATGCAACTGGATAAACCTATGTTTGGGGAGCAAAGAGAATGCTAAAATTTATATCCAGGTCCCATGGTAAAGCTTAGAATATTCCATCTGTAATTGAAGTATATGAGTTGAATTGAATTTAATTGAAATGCATTGATGAATAGGAATTTTCAAAAGGTGAGAGATGTTGATGAAATCATAGGAGAATGTAGATGGCATATAAGAAGTATTTGCTCTGGAATTTAGAAAGTGAATAGAGACTTTTTTCATCATGCTTGTTTTTATCTAATTTTTTTTGTTGACTAGTTTGTTTATTAGAACCGTATCACACGTATGTCTATAATAGTTCAACAGTACCAAAGGGTATAAAGACTAATCTCCCTTCCATACTCCTTGATGGAGGCAACCAATATTATCAGTTTCTTGTGTGTCTTTCCACATATATAGTTCTGGTAGGTTGGATTTTTTCTGGGACTTGAGAAAGAGTATTCTAGATGGAGGCACAAATGCAGAGGTAAAGTGTTCAGGGGGAATGGCGAGTGGTCTGTTTTCCCTGAAACCTAGGGCTCATAATGAAGACTTCCACCTCCTCACCTGGAAAGTGGGTAAAGGGTCCCTATCATTTTCCCCCATGCTATAGCTCTTAGGGGTGCTATAAAGGTTAAGCAGAGTATGTTCTGATCCTGGAGAGAAGAGAACTTAGATTCTGTGCTGTCATTTGTTCACTCACTCGTTTATTCCATCCCATTTTATTCATTCACGTGGGCAACAAGGATTTACTGAGCTCCTACCGTGTCCCAGGTGGGTGTTAGGGATGCGGCAGTGAATAAAACAGACACAGTCCCTGCTCCTGGAAGCTTACAATTGAACAAGGATGACATGCATCATGTGAAAAACATGATGAGTGATATGAAGGAGAGATGCAAAGTGCATTGGAAGCATATGGCAGGAAAACCTTACCTAAACTAGGAGTCATATAAGTCTCCCCTAAAGAAGAGATGTGGAGATGGAGACCAGAAGGAAGGAAGGAGTTAGCAAAGCAGTTAAAGGGTGGTTGTAGACCTTCAGGCCAGGGAACGGCCAGTGCGAATACTTGAAGATAGAAAGACCCAGCAGCTTGGAAAGAAGAATGGGAGTTTGACTGATGGGGCTACAGTTTAAAAAGGAACCTTAAATAAGTTATCTTTTCTTTCTGGGTCTAAATTTGCCATAAGAACTGTGGGGCCAATAAGTCCTTCTCTATTTGAAGAAATACTGCAGCAAGATACTAAAAGCACGTGTGAAAGTATATGGGCCAGGCCAAAAAAAAACCAACAAAAAAACAAAACAACATCAAAAATGTTATCGTTAGGTAGAATCCCATCTTGTGAAAGGGTTGGCTAAATCCTGCTAATTTCAGGCCAATATCCACAGGCCCATGTGAATCAGTCAACTTTCGAAGTAGAATTACCCATGAAGGAAAGTGAGTTGGTGGTAACAGCTATAAATGTTTCCTCCCAGACTCTTTTAGTAAACAGGGGCTGACTGAATCACAGGCCCACTGGAAAACACTCATCAGGCAGTAGGATGTCTCAGGAGCCGGGACTCCACTTGAAGGGTTTTATGAACCACTTTAAAACTCCCACTTATTTTTCCACTGGTGCTTGCTGGGGATGATCTCAAGCACGCCCTGCAGACCTGGGCACGCACACACTCAGACACTGCATCATGCTCTTCATGTGGCTTGTGGGGTGTAAGGGTCTCTTCTTGATGAAGTTTGGATTCCACTCCCCATGAACAAGTGTGTAAACCACTGAGCCCGTCCTTCTCAACCGCTCTTCCCCTTTCTTGTCCTCTTTCCCCTCCTCTCTCTCTTTTTTGGCTACTGCCTGTCTCACCCTATATCCCCTCTTTTTCTCTACCCCCATCAAATTCCAAACTCTGAAAGCAACCATGGTGCAAAGAGTCTGTAGGGTTAGGAGGGGGAAGGGGCACATGGGAGACATTTGTGAGGGTGGGAATAGTTTCCATTCCTGTTTTTTCTCCATATCAAAATTGGTCTAAAAACCCAACAGTGTGAGTGTGAATCTTAATCTTGTGTTGACTCCCTTTGAGGGATGGCATTTATGGATATGCTCCCAGAAAAAATGAATGTATGCTTACCTACACTACTTTTCGTATACAAGTTCAGGGGGTACATACTTGCACATACGGCTCTAAATTTTCTTTCATTCCTTTATGTATGAAAGTTTAGGTTCAGTATTCAAGAATTTACTCACCTGGGTACTGTGCCTACAATTCAGACATGTGGCCACCAAAGGAGCCATATTATCTGGATGGTTATTTATAAGTGTGGCTAGAGGAAAGCCGATCATGCTTTCCAATTTATCTATGTAATATCAACCACCATGACCACCGCAATAACATGCCTTATCTAATCAAGTGACAGGGCAGAGCACTCTGCTTTAAGGGTTGATGTATTAGCAATATTTAAAAGAACAATAATCTAATTGCCTTTCTCATTTTTTCCTTAACAATTGTGAGTCTCAACCATTCCAATCCTGATTTTAGACCAGGTAAACTGCTTTTTCTTTTTTCCTAATCACTGAATCTCCAGTCCAATATTAACTGGGCCCTTTATTGGACAGTGCTGGGATTTCAGGGTATTTTGGTATCAAGGACATTTTGGCCAGTTTGCCCAATTTTGCAACAGCTCATCTTAACTACAAGTCAGTTGTCGAGAAGTTTCTTCAAGGTAGCTGCATTACTTAACCAGATGGTTATATTTTATTCTTCTTTCTTATCAACTAAAACAATCTGTGCTCTCTCTGAGTCATGGCTCCTTTTACAAGCACTAGCTTATGGTTCAGTTCAGTTATATACATGTTAAGCAAAGCCAAATAAGAGAGATTTGGGTCAGGTAACATGGTTTTCAGCCTTCATAAATTGAACAGATATTTATTAAAGTCTTCCTCTGTGCCAAGCACTGTTCTAGGTCCCAGGGACAGTACAGTAAATAAAATGAAGTTCTTCCTCTTGGGGGATTCACTTTCTAGTGGGGGGACAAAAATAAAATAAAGAAATACACAATATAGCATTGGTAGCCATAAATGAAATAGGAAGGGGAAGATGATTTTCGGTAGATGGTTAGAGGAGTTCTCTCAGAGGAAATGTTTTTGAGTGGAGACGTAAACTAAAGTGAGGGAATGAGCTATCCAGGCATGTAAGGGAAGAGGTTTCCAGGGAGAGGAACAGCAAATGCAAAAGCTCTGAGACAGGAACATTCCTGGTGAGTTTAAGGAAGAGCCAGGCCAGTGTGGCCACAGTGCAGTGAGCGCAGGAGAGAGGGCAGGAGACGGAGTCAGAGCAACACCAGGGACAGGCTCTGCAGGGTCTTTGAAGCCATATCAATCAAGGACTAATCAGGATTTTATCCCATGGGTGCTAGAAAGCCCCGGAAATTCAAATGCAGGAGAGAGACAAAATTGAACATAGTTTTAAAAGATTGCTCTGTCCATTGTACGGGTTCAGGTAGACCAATTGGATGACAATGGCAGTTCACAGCACTGTGATGATGGTGCTGGAAAAGAGGATGTGCAGAGTGCCCAGATGCCAGACATATTCTGAAGTCAGAGGCAACAGGATTTGCTGTTAGACTGAATGTGGAGCGTGAGAGAAAGAAAGGAGCCAAGGATGATTGCAATGTTTTGGCCTGAGAAATTGGTGAATTGTAATGTTTGCAGAAGGGGCTATGGAAGCAAGTTCATTTGCTAACTTTGTGTTGCCCTTTAGACCTCTAAATACTGATCTGTGTATGCAGTTGGAAGTACAGTGAAGGGCTTAGGTGGGAGATATAACTCTGTAAGTATTCTAGAAATATCGAATGAGACTGGATATGTGCGGATGGGGAAAGAAGAAGTCAGAGCCCTGGAGTGCTCCAATATTTAGAGGTCCGGAAGAGCAGCAGGTTCTCACCAAGGAGACTGAGAAGGGGAAGCCAATCAAATGGAAGGAAAACAAGGAGAGTTATGGTGCTTTAGGGGCAAAATGAAAGAGAGTTTCAAGGAGAGAGTGATGAACCATGTCAGGTGTTCATGAGGAAGCAAGTACAGAATCGACGGGGAATGGACTTGGCTTCATGGAATAGACAGTGACCTTGACAAAGGTGGTTCCAGGGAGCAGTAGGGAAGAGCACCTGTTTAGAGTTAAGGAAAAATGGGTCAGGAAATGCGAGCAGAAAGTATAAACACACATTAAAGGTCTTTGTTATAAAGGAAAACAGAAATGGGAGGTAGTTGGGGCTGGACCAGGGATCAGGGGAGGGAGTTTTAAGATGGGAGAAATTACATATCTGTATGCTGTGCGTCAATGGAAATTACCCAGTAAAAAAACTGATGATGCAAAGGGTGGGGCAATTATGGAAGCAAAGCCTCAAAGCAAGCGAGTGCTCCGTGGAGAAGTCTGGCCTCACGTGGGAAAACACACTGTCCATCCAGGCAGGCAGGTTGATTGGGTGGTGGCAAAAATGGAAATTCTCATTTTATTTCTTCTACTTTTTTGGTAAAACGAAAAGCAAGGTCGTCAGCTGAGAGAGGAGGGAGAGAGGCAGGTTGCGGGTTTGAAGAAAGAGGAGGTGTTAAAATAATCAGCAGTAGGATCCCTTCTAGTGGTTTGAAAGGTTTTTGGTTTCTTGAGTGTGTGTGTGTGTGTGTTTTTCCTTTTTTTGTTGGCTCAGCTCTTTTGAAAAAGAGAAATAAAATAATATGTCACCCTTGACATTATTAACTTTCTCAGGGTTTTTGGAATACTAGGATTCCACAGTCTGAACCACAGGCTCACCACTTCTCAGACGGCACGCTCCTCAGACTTTGCTGTTTTCCTCATCATCTGAAAGGATACTTCTGTAATCTTGGTCCCCTGGGCTCATGAATTCAGAGTCATTTTTAGTTGCTCTTTATCCTTCATCCTATATTCCGAGTGCTGGTGAGAACCCCGGTAGAGGAATTAACAGACCTGGATTCTAGTCCATTTAACTTTTCTGTGTTTTAGGTGCCTTCAGTGTAAATCTGAGTTGATAGGAACCCAGTGTTCTAGTTAGTCTGTACAGCTCTATCCTAAGCAATGGTCAGATTTCCATTGAGATTTTGAAATACTGAGAATATAGTGGGGCCCTCGTGGCAGTCCCTAACAGACCACTGAGGACCTGGCAACCCCAAGGTTAGCTCGAGAGGAAAAGGGACAGCCTCCAATCTGTCATTCCTGATCCAGACACGAAGTGGTTCTCAAGGCCTCCGTGATAAGGGACTCTCTTCTCCCTCCCACAGGTGGGGGCATGATGAACTGCCCAAAAGTTCTCCAGCAGCTGGGAAGCAACGTGTTGCTGCCCCTGACATACGAAGGGATAAATAAGAGCATGAACAAAAGCATTCACATCCTTGTTACCATGGCAAAATCACCAGGAAACAGCGTCAAGAAGAAAATAGTGTCTCTTGATTTGTCTAAAGGGGAATCTCCACGTCATGTAGAGAGCCGCTATAAGTTTTATCTGGAGAACTTGAGCCTGGGAATCCTGGAAAGCAGGAAGGAGGATGAGGGATGGTACTTCATGGCCCTGGAAGGAAACGTTTCAGTCCAGAACTTTTGCCTGCAGCTGATGCTTTATGGTAAAAATGGTGGCTTCCCCAGTCCACACTGAAGGGCCAAGATAGTTTCTTGTCTAAGAATTTAGTCCTTTCTCAGAAGCAAAAGGTATTCAGAATTGAAAGTAACTTGAAAGATCATCTAATCCAGGGGTATTTAAACTGTGCTTCACGGAAGGGGCCTTATAAGTTGACAGTTTATTTTTCTAAATTGTACATTGATGGTGGCTGATTAACATTAGTTACCCTTCCTCCCAGTTCCAAAGGAAAGGGGCCCAGATGCCTGTGTGCTGGAGGGCCTGGAGCCCCAAGATTCTTTGCAAATATGATTTTATTTGATAAATGAATGTTTTTCTGATTTTTAAAAAGTTTGAATACCACTGATCAAACCTAACCTCTCTCATACAGGAGGGCACTGAAATCTAGAGAGAAGTGGCTTGTGCATGCTTGCACATGTTTGTGTGGGTGGCTCACTGCTCTAGGGGCTCTGAGCATGGAGAGCTGAAATTCAGCACATACACCATTCACCAAGCCCCGTGTCTGGGGTAGGAGCACACCTACCTGGTGGAAGAAGTGTCTTTTTCTCATTTAAATCAAGGCTCTGGTAATAAAGTCTCTCAGTAGCAGTACTTAAAGTGGAACCAAGATCCCCTTGAATCCAAGGCCAGTGCTTTTTTGAGCCTCTTTAACTGCCACCCCCTCTTTAATGTACCCAGGGTTTTGTGTCTCTCAGGCCCAGAGGCTCACCTGAATTCTCACTAATCCTAACAGCCACATGGGGCTTTCCTGCTGCTTCAGAGTGACTTCCCTATCTCAGGATGGGATAGGGAGCCCCATTTCTTTGAAATCCTCAGGTGTCTTGAGGAGAGGCAGCAATACCCTCTCTCACCCTTCCCTGCTCCAGCTTCCCTTTCCTTCACACAGTGCAAGCAGAATTCCTATGGCCTTCCACCAGGTACCTAACAGGGATGCTGGGGCAAGGTTGCCATGAGCACGGAGACCACACATCAGGCATTTTTCAAAACAGTGTAGATGCCATACATACTGTCCTTTTGCTCCTATAAATATATTGCCTTTGTCACATCTTGTAATCAAATTCTTAGTTTGGAAAATGTGGTCTCTGCAGCCATGGAATTCTTCTCAATTCAAAGGAGGAGGCTGGATTTCAGAGTCAGACCTAGGTTCAGATCTCAGCTCAACCACTTAGAAGCTGTGTGACATTGTGTAAGACATTTCACCTCTCTGGGACTCAGTTTCTTTGTCTACAAAATGGGAATAATTATAACTACAGTTATAATTGCCAACAAGGTTGAAGAAGATGATCAATGTGAAACTACAGCCCTGTGCTTGTTCTATAGCAGTTGCCAAATAAACGAGACTTTCTCTTCTACCTTGCCTATTTCATGGCAATAGAGTGGGATAGACTGACGGGGCCTACGGCTATGACTGAGGACCTATCCCTAGCTCAGAAACACAAAAGCACTTGCTACACACACACACACACACACACACACACACACACACACACACACACACACACGTGCGCATGCACACCATAGATAAAATACCCCCACTAAAAAGGCATTCTTTTTGGTCTAGGAAGTAATACTTTAAACCAATTAAAACCCATGGGGGGTTAGTTGCAGCAAACTCCACTGATAGAATACAGGAGAACAACCTGTATCAAAAACATCAGGAAGGGCAAGTGGAGCCCTAACAGTATTGGCATAAGGGGACAAAAACCAAATTCTTCTCTATTTTATCCCAAGGTGGTCCTGGGAAGGATGTAGTGGGGAGTGAGTGGAGGTGCAAAGCAGTAGGTCACCAGTAGAAAAAAATCACACTGAAGCCCCCTCAGGGAGGAAAAAAGCCATTAGGCTGTACTTTGTTCTAATGAAAAGATCAAGTGAGAATTCCAGGGAGTTCATTTCAATGGTGGCCCCCTTCCTTCCCCTCCTGACAGAGCAGGTCTCCACTCCAGAAATTAAAGTGTTAAACAAGACCCAGGAGAACGGGACCTGCAGCTTGATGCTGTCTTGCACAGTGGAGAAGGGGGACCATGTGGCTTACAGCTGGAGTGAGGAGGCGGGCACCCACCCACTGAGCCCAGCCAGCAGCTCCCACCTCCTGTACCTCACCCTTGGCGCCCAGCATGCTGACAATATCTACATCTGCTCCGCAAGCAACCCCATCAGCAACCGCTCTCAGACCTTCACCCCGTGGTCCAGATGCATGCCAGATCCCACAGGTGAGTACACTGGTGGTGACTAATGTGCCACATTGGTGAGCATGGGCTCAGTCCCCACCTGGGCCAGTTGTTCTGCTTCACTTTGGTAACAACACTCTACATTTTCCTTATAGTTTGCAAAAGCTTCCCATGTGCATTCAGTGAGCACACTGTCATATTGACCAGGGGGGCATTATTACGAATAGTTTACAATTGAGGAAACCAACAGGAAATGATGAAGCCAGACCCAGAACCCAGGTTTCCAAGGCTCGATCCTTCTCTTCTGCCTCCTGCGCTGGCTCCAACTTGCAAGATTGACTGGGTGAAGGAGTGAAGGTGGCAGGTCCTGACTCTCAAGTTTATCCCCCACTAATAGTGGGACAGTTCCATATCATCAATAAATATTTATTGATCACCTACCCTGTAGGAAATTGGGAATAGATATGATCTCTGCTCTCTAACAATGCATTGTAAAGATAAGGTACAAAACATTTGCTCAATAATGAAACACAGGATCTAATGAAGGACCTCATTTTATGGAATGGACTGTGAATCCCATAGCAGTTTGGAGAGAGGTGGTATTAAGACCTGGACTGTGAAGTCTGGGGAATAATGATAAATTGTATAGCACTTTATTATTGGCAAAGCACTTTCAATTGTACGATTTTTTTTGATCCTCACAATAACCTTGCCAGATAGTTGTTATCATTCTCATTTTATAATTCAGGAAATTGAAGTTCATAGCATTTAAGTACCCTCTTCAAGTTTCTTCAACTTCTAAATAGTGGAATTAGCATCTACACCTAGATCTTCTGACTTCTCTTTCTCTAGAAAGAAAAGCATCATTATTCTGTTACCAAAAGGCACAGAGAGAGCTCATTAAGTCAGTCCATCTCACCACTTGGAAACAAGATTAAACACTGACACATTTCACCAACAGATCTTGTGTCCCTGCCTCAAGCAGGTTCAGGGACAGAAGGACTAGGCTTCTGGCCCTGCCAAGCATTGCTTATGCTCTGACATTCTCCTCTCTGTATCCACTGAGGGGAAACAGGAGTCATTCCAATGAGACTCCTGCCCATAGTAGACTTGGTGTCTATGTGGAGGGCTTTCTCAAATGACCAGGGATGAGGGGGCAGGGGAATCCAGTCAAGTTATACTCTCCTGCATACCACCTCCTTTTGCAGAGACTACCCTAGAGTATTCCCAGAAGGACTTCTAGGAAAATTCCAGCTAGCCTCCAATGTGCACCTGGGAGTTTTGTGGTGGACCTAACCCACTTCATGTTGCCTCTCGCAGCCATTACATAGCATGAGTCAACCATCTGTCCACCTGCAGATGTGTCTGGCCGCTTGTGCACCTTGCATACAAATCACATTCAGAGACATTCCCCCAAATTCAGACCTCCCTCTCTGCCCACGGTCATTAAGAATGTGTGACAGGATCAAGAAAGCAGTGTTGCATAGTGAGTAGTTTATAGAACATGGCCCCAGAGGTCTTAGATCCAAGGCGGTCCTTTCTACTTACAAGGATAAGTCGCTCAACCCCTCTGAGACTTAGATTCTTCACCTGTAAATAATAACAGGCAAGTCTTAATTGTCTATGTGCGGCTATGTGGCATCTTCTTTAATCCTCACAGCAACCAAATAATGTCAATAGTATTAGCATTCCTGCTTTAAAGGTGAGAAAATAAAGCTATAAAAAGGTTAAGTAAAGTCACACACAGAATAAGTGAGAGAGATGGGTGGTCTGATCCTGGAATCCTCATAGGTATTAGTGGAAGAGATAACACAATTAACATGCCCTATAAACTATAATAAAAATGTAGTTTTTATTATGAAAACTACATAACTACTATTAAGTAAGTTATTATTTTAAACGAGGAAGCAGTAACCCTCACCCCAGCACAGCGCTCTCTGGTTACAGCAGCCCTCTCTGGTTAGAGTAAAGACGGGGCACCAGATGTTATATACTGGGCTGTCCCAAAACAGAGGGAGAGCTCTCTTCATCCTCCTCAATGTGGTTTCACAAGAATTTAATTAGTGCATACCAAAGCCTTGCTGTCCATAAAGATAAGGGCAGTTGGCTCAGGACATTTTAAGGAAACATGTGACAATGTTCTCACCCATCTAAGCCACTCTGAGGACCAAGTACACACTATTGTGAACAGATTTACAGTATACGAAGCTGGCTCTTGTGACGTGCAGAGGGACACAAAGCAGCAGAAATAGGCCACGGGAAGAGCCCTGTCAGATCTCAGCTCAGGCTTTAGGAGAGCCACTCTACGTGAGGCGGCCATTGCCCTCTCTTGAGCCTGTTTAATCGTGTGTGAAATGAAAAGGGTGGACAAGTGCAGTCCCTTCCAGAGCTGACAGTCTATGACTCAGTTTGTATGTATATGAATAAGTTCTGCTTATAAAGGGTTGTTGAGGTATCAGTTTGCTAAGACTTTATAACGAAGTACAACAAACTGGATGGATCAAACAATTGACATTTATTGTCTCTCATTTCTGGAACCTAGAAGTCAGAACAAGGTGTCCGCAGGATCAGTTTCTCCCGAGGGCTGCGGGGGAAGGATCTGTTCTAGGCCTCTCTCCTCGGCTTGTGGATCACTGTCTTCTCCTTGCGTCTCCACGTTCGTCGCCTCTCTGTGCATATTTCTGTGTCCAAATTTCTTCTTCTTGTCAGGACACCAGTCATATTGGATTAGGGCCCATCTGTAGCAGTTTGCTAGGGCTGGTTACTTAAATAAGAGAAATTTATTTTCTCACAGTTCTGGAGGTTAGAAGTTCAAGATCAAGGTGTGGGCAGGTTTGGTTTCTTCTGATGCCTCTCTCCTTAGCTTGCAGATGGCCACCTTTTCACTGCATCCTCTTCTGGTCTTTTTTGTGTGTGTATTCACATCCCTCGTGTCTCTTCATATGTCCAAGTTTCCTCTTCTTTTAAGGACACCAGTCAGACTAGATTAGGGTCCAACCTAATGACCTCATTTCAACTCAATCACCTCTTTAAAGACCCTATCCCCAAATACAGTCATATCTGAGGTACTGGGGGTTAGGGCTTCAACATATGAATTTTCAGGGAGACACAATTCAGCCCATAACATCACTCTAATGACCTCATTTTAACTTGATTACCTCAGTAAAGACCTTATGTCCAAGTAAGGACATCAACACAGGAATTTTGGGGTGACACAATTCAACCAGTAACACAAGTAGAGATACCTCCCACACACACTGCCTTTGGGGATGGGGGACCACACAGCATCAGAACCAGGTCACAAGGCTGGTTTACACTATACTCTTCCCAGCACACTTGGTTGCTTAAATACTGAAAACAGAGTTTTATCAGTACATTGATTTGTGTTTGCAGATGAATGCTACTAATTCTTAAAACATTGTGCTTAGTTTGGCAAGCACTTATTGAGGTTCTACGGTGTTCCAACATTGTGCTAGGTGCTGAGTACACAGAGATAAAAAGGACACAATCCTTGTCCTTAAGAGGGAAGACAGTTCTATAAATAAATAAGTACCGTAGATCACATAGTGTGATAGGTGCAAAACAGAAATAAGCGCAAGGTAACAAAGAGAAAGGAATGATTAACAGTGTCTCAGGGGATCAGAGGGAGTCTCACAGAGGGCGTAACATAAACTGAACTTTGAAGAATAAATAGAAATTACCCGAGCTGACAAAAAACATTCTAGGCAGAGGGAAAAGCGGGTGGAGCTGGGTGTTGAATTGTATTATCCTGTGGGTGATGGGCACTAATAAAGAGTTTTAGATAGAAGAGTAACACCACCAGTTTTGCATTTCAAAGAGAAAATTCAGTGATATAGAGAATAGACTGAGGGAGAAGAAAGAGAAACTGGTTATGAGAAATGCTTTACTCCAGTCATTCATCAAGAGATGATGAGGCCTGAGCAAAAGCAGTGACGGTTAGTTAACAAAGACTTTTTTCATGGGGGATATAAAGGGAATACAGCCTTGTGATGAAGTAGCAGGGTCTGAGGGTTTATTTACTTTACTTCACTGTCTATAGTGAAAAACTCAAATTGGTTAACCAAGTGATGAGACCAAAGGTGACGTGATGTCAGCACTATCTCTCGACAGGACTCAAACTGCTGTGCAGAGACATATTTGCTCCTTGAAATATTTTTTAAGTGACATTTGTCCAGGCTCATGATCATATATTCATCCTCATTTCAATTGCCATCTGCGTGTTTTACAGTAAGAAACACTTTAATGTCTATTTAATTAAGCATCTTTATTGCAAAGTCCAAATCCTAGGGTGCTATAAAGTACCCTGGCTAGGTCACGGGAAGCATGTTGATGTGGGTCAACACCGGACAGTATGTGACTTGCTTCCATCCTTAATGACTGTGCTCTGAGATAGTTATAGCTGTACTGAAATCATTAGTATACAACCTTAAATGATTCAGCTAAGAGGGAGTGCCCTGGAAGCTCATCTTGAAAAGGGGACCTCTTTTAATAGATTAGCAAAAAGCTGGCTCAGCATGTCTGAGCTACCTCAGTGGAAGAAAAGACTGACACCTACCAGTGAGCCCTGGAGTCTCCCCCTTTCTAACAAGGCCATTTCCTCAAATAGGGAGCTCCCATTGTTACCTAGATGTTCCATGCACTGGGGCAAGTTCCAGTCCATGGTCTTCCCAAACCAGCAAGTCTGATCACCATGGTGGGAGGATGGAACCTGGGTGCTTATGGGCCAGAGCCTTGTCACATGGTCACACCTGCTACAAGGAAGGCTGAGAAATATAGTCCTTAGCTGTCTGTGCAGCCATGTACCTGGATGAGACTAGCATTACTATGCAGGAATGGGAGAAATGGCCCTAGGGGCACAACCAGTAGCCTCTGCAACACCATGCTAGATGAGATAGGCAAGTGTAAGGGATTTTTCTGGAAGCTGAGAACTCTGAATTTTTACTTGGATGGTCCCAGACCTTAAATTTGTATATGGTTCATGAGCATCCTTTCCCTGCCCCCAATTCTGAGTAGAAACCACCGCCAACAAGAAGGTATATCTTAAAGATGGTTGACTTCCTCACAGAGTCGTGGGCCATGTGGCTGCCTTGCTGACAGAACCACATGAAAGGCAGGAAAGAGATCCGGTGCTCTCAGACCGTTACGTTGGCATCTCAGTATCTCCTGGGTGAACTACATTTGTTTCTCAGATTCTTTATTGTTTTCTTCTTTATCTTCCTTAAAAAATAAGGTTTGGGGACTTGAGGAGAGAGAGAAGCTTTTGTGTTTCTGTGGCAACAGACTTTCAGAGACAAAAAAGGTCTTCCGGCATTTTCTTTGGAGGCATGGCTATGTGCCAAGTTACCACATTTAAACCACAGTCAGTAGAGGAGAGGACCACAGGGTGAAGACTCATGCAAAGTTCTCTGCGTAAATGGCACAGGAGTTCTCAACCAGGTAGCCTGCTCAGCTACCTCTGAGAGGTTCCAGGGGGGGAAATGTCCCAAACCTGTAGTTCAAGAATGTTCAGGTAGAGTTTCTTTGTGGATGGAGAATGGGGGCCTGTGAACCCAGGACAACCTTTGCCTGACTTCTGAGCATCCCCATCCCGAGAGGCCTCCTTACATGACTGAGCAAAAAGAGAGAGAGAGCTGGAGTTTCTGCCACAGGAAATAGAGGTTTGTAAATGGGAGCACAGGTGACATGTTCAAGGTGCAGACACGCACTTTCCTCCAGGCACCACTTTGTTATTACAGAGCATATGCCAAGTAGGTCATTGCTCCTTCCCTTCGACTCCTGCCTTGGGCCATTCCAAAGGTGACTTTGCGTAGGTCTCCTTCTGAGACCTTCTTATATTTAGCACTCTGATAATTCTTTAAAAAAGCATACATAACAATCCTCTCCCAGATCCATTCTTATGGCCTCTAATTTAATTTAGCTTAGTTCATCAAGGGCATATTGACTGTCCCCTGCTCTGTATTGTATCAGGTGGCATGCGGGGTGCAAATAAAGAATAAGGGACAGGACCTACTTTCACAAAATTTGCTATCTAGGTGGGACTTTATACCTTACTAGGTAGAAAGCTCTTATCATATTAAAACACCACTATTGGACTTCCTCTTTGGAAGGGAACAGTATTCATTTAGGATTGTACCTTAATAAATGCTAGAAGGCAGAAAGGATCCCCCAAGGAATCCAAATGTGGGTTGGATGGTTCTGTGTGAGAACAGGGAAGACGTTGCTTGTACAGAAATAGCAAGAGAAACAGAGGGTCTGAACCTGTCATATAGTGATTAAAAAACCCACAAAATTCTCAGTGTAAGGGTTTTTTTTTGTTTGTTTTTGTTGTTTTTTTGTGGAAACTGATGAAGAGACTGAACCTTGCACTCACGACAGCACAGAGTAGAGCAAGTGGAGCTACAAGAGCAAAGACTTAGAAGACCATGAGAAAATTATTCCCAGAAATTACAGAAATCTGGGCAGTCTGGCCCCAAAAAGCTGTAAAAGTAGCATTTTGTCCATATTTATTCAAATTCCTAAGGGTATAGAGTTCCCGACATTTAGTTTCCATATAAATATCATAAGTAGAGAATAGCACCAAATGAATAAACACTAATTGTAAATACACATTATAGAAAAACTAAGTCATAAGCAAAGGACAGGATGGGGCTGAAGCATCTCTGGACATCAGTGAAGAGATTCCTTTGGACTTGAGATCAAACCCATCTTCTTTTTCTGTCGATCAACCAACAAGAATTTACCAAGGACCTATTATGTGCCAAGTACTAAGACGGCTGCAAAAGAAGTATAAGAGATGGTGTCTGGCCTCCAGGTACCAACCAGCTAGTTGAAGAATTGAGGCTAGTAGAAGTAGTTGTAATTTATGGACTACATGATGGATTCCAGGCATTTCTCTGGGTACTCTCCATGCATTACTGCATTGGTTCATCAGAGCAACTCTGAACTGAATATGATTATGATCATTTTACAGATGAGGAAACTGAGACCCAAGAGGGTTTGAGTAGCAGATCTGAGGCCACAGAGCTGTCAAGTGGTAGACCCAGAATTTGAATTTGTCTGTCTGGCTCCAAATACCATCACTGAAAATGGTCTCTACAGCGAAAATATTGTTGCCAAAACTCAGGTTCTAATACACACGACATAAACCACAGGTGCTGCAGGAGCCGAAGGGAGAGGGAAGAATGAGAGCTGGGTTGGCCAGGAAAGGTGACAGAAAGGAAGTGAGATTGGCTGGTGTCAGGCTGGGCAGGCATGGGGGACCACTGAAGGTGCAGCAAGGAGAGTATGGGTGGAGCAACGGGCCAGGAAGGGGCATGTGTTGGACCGAGGATGGAAAAGGAAGAGTCAGCTGCCCAGAGGTCTTTTGATTCAAGCGGTCTTCTAGGCATCACAGCCTGACACTACTTTCCTCGAGGTGGGCCCCATATCCAGAGGCTAAAACGCACACTGCAAAATCTGCAGTTCTCATCTCACCCCATTCTGCCATCAGTGTTTTCTGTGACTCTAGTACGAGTCTCAGTTTCCTCAACGTAAAATTAGTTGGTTGAGTGACATAAGCACTATATTGTACTTCCTTTAAGTTTTAAAAAAGAGTCTATGGTTCTGTAACTTAAATCCCTTGGTAGATTCATATCTGTATGCAAAAACTAGGAGAAAAATAAGAGTTTATGAAATATCTTTCAGGACTATGGCTGAATTGTCTCCCAGATCTAGCTGGACTGGCAGAAGCTGGTCATTTATGTCATAGGAGGGTGTGGCAGACATTTTCAACCTCATAAGACCCTGGAAAAGACTGAAAGGGCTGGCATTATCATGTCCTTGGAGAGTCAATATTGTGCCCCAGTCACTGTTATGTGGGTAGGTGGGCAGCAGAGTTGTCGGCAGCAGGTGTGAGGGGAGAGGAGAGAGGCTGACTTGGCACGCATTACTGAAGCAACTTTGTCGTCTGTGATTTTCTAGTTTTGGAGGCACCACCTTGTTTGTTGGTTTTATTTATTTATTTTTAAAATCTCAAATAAATTTGAGAGAAATACTATCTTTTAAAATGATATAAATGGTTGGGGTACTTATTCTCAAATTAGCTTTTGTTTTAGAAGTTCCCAAAATACATATGGTAGAAAAAGAAAGAGGAAATAGTCTCAAAATAGTGAGTGCTGCTATCACAGTTTGCAGAGTTGGTTCCATGGGCTGGTGAAATACAAAGTTTCCGCTGCTGGCTCTGCTTCTTATCATTGCATTTGGGAGGCTTCTCCGTAGGTCCCTGGTGTTGACAGCATAAAACCTGAATCAATCGATCTCCCTCTCAGACACACACCCCTGCACAGAGGGTTCTCAGCAACCATAAGCCATTCACAACGATCATTCAGAGTAGAGCTGCTAACAGGGCACCACCAGCCTCAGCAGCGATTCCAAATTTCATACTTTATACAAGTTCGTGAGTCTTTTTAGAACTCTCTGCCTGTCTCCTAACTTTTTGATCATATCACATGACTGTCTGTTGAAGTTGGTATCCAGCAGGGTTAAAACATGTTCAATTTGGGGAAAACAATTTACAACCAAGGCATTCACAAAGTTAGTGCAGTGAGACTCCTTGGGATAACTTGATGTATAAAAGTAAGAAAGAGAGAATCTTTTCAAATCTGGAAGGCACTTTCTGGTTAGCTATCAGGTTGGAGGCCCACTGGGCCTTGGTGGGATGCCTTTTATCAAGGCATTGAGACTTCAGTCTGTATCTTTGGTCAACTCGTGAACTTCTGAATTGTGTCTGCCATCACTCTGTTCCTCTGTAACCCGTATATTCCTTCTTTTCAACTTCTTCCCAGCAAATCCATCCCAGGTCCAACAACAAACAGGCTAACTCCACAATAATCCTTATAAGTACCCTTACACATTAACGTGAACACTTGGTGTTACACTATTTAAGACCTTAGCGCTATTACTTTACTTAGAATCCAATTGCTTCAGGTTGGCCCCCAATGTTCATTACTCTGGTGTAACTTTCCCCAAGTCCATAAGCCTCTCTGACTCTCCAAGAAGTCTATCTTTAGTATTCAGCCATGTTTCTACTCCTAGACCAAGCTCTAGTTCTTGAACTTCCTCGTGCCTGCTTTCTTATTCCATAAAATGGGAGTATGAGAGTACCTACCTTGTAGGATTGTTGTGAGGATTAAATACATTAGTACACATAATGCACTAAAAAAAGTCTGGCCCATTGTAAGTACTCAATAATTGTCTATTGCTATCTTTTTGCAATAAATGTCTTCTTTACTAGGGCAATAAGTATCATTTACTGTTTTGCAAAGTGTTGCCACTGGTTCAAAAGGATTTGATAAAGTGGGTAAAGGAGAAGAAGCAATAAATTTGTGTCTCTGATTTTGAGCCTGGGTGATTGATACTCTAGGGCTAATTTTAAACATGACAATGATTGAGAGGAAAAACTATATGTTTTTCTTTCAGTTCAAGTCTGGTAGGTTTCACACAGTTATTTGCATGGGAGGACAATAATAACACTGCTATGTATATTTTTAAAAAAGGAGAGTAGATCTTTCTTCCTCCCAATGTCTCATGAGAATGGCGTGAGGGTATGGCGATGGCATCTGGAACCAGCATGTTTTTTTTTTTTTTTTTTTTTTTACCCAGAATGATACAGGACACAGAGAAATTTTAAAAATTGAGAAACTGGGCAGAGAGATTGACTTAGGAAAGATGAAGATATGTTTAATTTCAGACATGTAGTAGTGGAGGTGAAAATAAAGCATTTGAAAAGAAAAAAGTTTATGGAAGTTAGGAACATGAAATTCAATTATAGTGAGAGAAATTAGGGTAAGAAAATAGCTCTGGAAATCTCCAATGGTCTAAAGATGATCTCTGAAACCATGAAAATGAATGTCTCCTTGGGGAGAGAATAGAGAAATAGAAAATGAGCTCGGTTTTCTCTCTTCTGTGTAGGATGTTCTGAAATTCACAGTACTTTTGAGATTTCCCTTTGGCTTTTTTTTCAGTATTTCCAAGACAATGGGGACTGTATGCTGGGCTGTTCTTAGGGGGCATCGTTGGTGTCATCATGATTCTAGAAGTGGTAATACTACTGTTGAAAAGAAAAGGTAGGTGTCTGACAATAAAGAGATTCTCATCAGACTGTCTGTGGTTATCGAGGGACCTCTTCTCACAAGTGCAGACCTGCTCTCACCACTTTGCTTTCTGTATGCGGCCACCTTTGCAAAAACACTAAATATACATATCCTGGGACCTTGCTCAATTCAGTCCGATTCAATATGTTTTGATCCCCTATACTAGGCTATGGATTAATAGAGAGAAGAGCTACAGTTGTCTAATGTGGGAGACATTATGCAGATCATTTTAATTTGGTATGACTAGCATTGCAGTACAGGCATGTACAAGATGCTGAAGGGGGTCTAGCCAAGAGGCTTAACAGTAAGTATTCACTGGGAACAAAACTCAGAGAATTCTTGGATCTTGTTCAAAAGTCCCCTGGGATGGACTAAAACCATTAAGGCCCAATTATTCCCCTGCAGTTTATGTGCCTAGAGGCAATATCTGCTGGCCTCTTCTCCAAACTACTGATTCAATACCTCAGGGCAATGTGCTCCCCTCAGCCACACAACCCCCGACCCACATTGGAGACAATGTCTTGACCAAGACCAGAACAAATTCCCTGGCTGGCATTCTCATGGTGAAGGTAGTACTTGGTCCTCACACCACCAAGGTGATGGCTGATCTCATTCTCAAGTAGATCAAATGTTATCCACGTGCGATCTTCTTAGAAAAGTGCTTACCTCAGCACTCTGTGTTGGTTTTGCTCATATAAGAAAACCTAGATCAGAGCACACACGGCTGCCCACTTTTGTCTCGTTTCCTACGTCTAAGAGTGAGCTGGGGAGGAGGGATGGGTGATTCATATAGAAATTGTGTTGACAGCCTAAAGGGATGGGGCTGAAGTCACCACCTTTGGCTTGTATTATATGGAAACAGTGAGATACCAGGGATGAGAAAGCCGTGGTTAACTCACCCACATTAACTTAACTGAAATCTTACCTTCTACACTTTCCTCAACTACATTCCACTCGTCACATGGCTGTGCTCTGAAGGGACGAGTGCTGCCCCTCTCACCACAGTTCCCTACACCTTCTCCAACACATACCCATCCTCATCTCCCCTCACCACTGATTCCTCGTGAGAGCCAGTAACACACAAAACTGCCTCAATCTGTGGTAAAGTCTATATTTAGTTGCTATATCCTCCACAAAAACTTTGCTTGAAAGATTGTTGGCAGCTTCTAATGGTATCATCTTCAGAATGCAGCCTGACTCTGAAGGTTTTCAAATTGACTGTCTAACAATTTCATGTCCAGGAGAATATGCTGGTTGAGAACATGGGCTTTGGCATTAGGCAAGCTTACATTCAAATGCAGGCTTTGCCACTGACAAGCTGTGTGAACAAATAAATGACAACCTCTCATCTGCAATGTGAGGCTGATATTTGTACTTCATGGTATTACTGTGAGAACTGGCAAGTTGATACACAGAAAGAACTGAACACAGGGACTTCCATAGATTGAAGGATGATAGATAGATAGACAGTCCATACCTTCATTTTACAGCTATGGTAAAAGAAGAGACCCATTGAGATGACACCACTTGTTCAATGCCGCACAGCTAATGATGGCTACAACGGAGATGCTGTAATTCTAAGGCCAAGACCTTTTTCATTAGACTCTAAGACCTTGCTGACTTTGAACTGAGTTGAGTTGGCTCCTGAAAACCTGCTGTTGCTCTGGGGCAAAAATCTGAGACTAAATGATCTTGATCCAGTGGTCTTTTGAGCAGCAATGGCCAGTCTCATTTTTTCCTTCTGTCTGACCATTTAGGACTGTCCCCCCAATTCTAAATTTCAGCCTGAGCTGACCTACAAGAGTAAATGTACACACACACACACACACACACACACACTCAGTTCAGGATTCACCCTGACCAAAAAAGTGAAGTAGGAACCACCAGGCACACTATGCTCGTACCTGCACAAGTCTCATGTTGACTTTCCTTGAATTCTTAGAACTTTCCCAGTGACTGCCCATCATTTCCTCCCCAAGAATCACACCTCATGCTGCACATTCCATCATGCTAACCACATATGTACTAGGCATCTTCCTTCCCAAATAAAAAATATGCCTCTCCTAAGTGCTGTTCCCTCAGAGACATGTTCTCAGTTGTTTTAAGAGGATAAATGAACTGATGTTAAAATAAGTTCATCCTAAAGACTGTGTGATTGTCTCTGGGTCAAGCCTCCATAGCCTCTGCTTGGACTTTGCAATCATCCCTCCACAGGCCTCCATGCCTCCGTCTTACCTCTGACCATCCTGGCTGCTGCATGATGTGTGCAAAGCACAGCACGCAACATTAACAAGAATGAGATAGATCCACTGCACTAGCATGAAAGAGATCCTCAACACATTTTAAATGAAAAGGTCAAGTTACACAGAAGCGTATATAGAATGTCCCATTTGTGTAAAAAGAAAAAATGTATGTAAGTATAGGAAATATTCAGAACTGCACTGTTCACATGTGGCTATTTAAATTTAAATGAATTTGAATTAAATATAATTTAATATTTAGTCCCTCAATTGCATTAGTCATGGTTCAAGTGCTCAATAGCCACCTGTGGCTTGTGGCTATGTTAGACAGTGCGGGTATGAAACATTTCCACCATCTCTGAAAGTTCTATTGCACACAGCTGGTCTAAAAGGCTATACACTAAACTTTTAAGAGTGATTACTTCTGGGAATAAAATTGGGTTGGCTAATGGGGGAGAGGGACTTATGCTTTTTATCTGATGCATTTCTATACAATTTTAATTTTCATAATGAGAATGAATTACTCCTACAATTTCAAGAGAAAAAAAACTGGCTAAAAATGAAAATATTCTGCAATTTGTTAATTTCCACAGACCCTAAGCTCTGAGCAAAATTTCCAGATGGTGGTCAATAGGTGATGTTGTAGCTTTATTTTCCAAATAGTCTCAGGTCGATTGTTCCTACCCAAATCTGCCCTCTCCCACACCACCAAGTCCCCCAGAAATAGGGACGTGAGAAAGCTGCAAGTAAAGCAACATGCTACCCGCTGGAGAATTCAAAAGAGGTATAGATAACTAGCCATACCCTCGAAGAACTTAGAATCCTATTAGGAGACAGATATGCACATCAAACAATGGAGATTAAAATCATTAAATGGCACATCAAAGAGAATACACCTAACACATATTGGGTGTTTACTATGTGCCAGGCTCTGTTCTAAACACTTTACAAATAATATCTCATTTAATTATCACAACAGCACTGTGAGGCAGATATTTCAAATCCCATTTCACAAATAAGGAAATAGTCCTAGAGAGATCAGGTAACTGATACAATAGCATATAACAAATGTGCAGCGGATTTGGGACTCAGTGCTTTTTTCCTATAGTACTCTTGGGGAAGGTGGGTATGCGATGGGGAGTAGAGACCCGACAGCTGAGCAGGGAGTTCATGATTGGGACCAGAGGGAGATAACCATTATGGTTTCTTTTCCCCAGGTAAAACAGACCACCAGCCGACAACGGAAGGAAAAAGCTTTACTATCTATGCCCAAGTCCAGAAATCAGGTGTAAGTTCTTTTCTTTCTTTGGGACAGACCTGTCATGTTTCCCATGGGATCCCTAGCCAGTCTGCCATGCGTGTCAGACATTCATGGTTCTGCATGTGTTCTAGAGCAGAGAAAATTAGGGAAGCAGAAGTGAGGAACAAGAGCTCTCCCAAAGTTCACTAAACTTCAGTGTCATATGGGGCTGTTTATTATTTGAAACAATAGAAACCACTTGGGTAATCTTCTGGTCATCTGTTTCTTCATAGGAAAAATTTGAGAAATCTGGAAACACACGATATATGACTCCTTCCAGCTCTGGCGTTCTAAGAGTCCACAGTTACAGGAGTAGTCTACAGTTCCATGTTACCAAACTCT
The DNA here is from genome assembly GCF_027409185.1 of Cynocephalus volans. NCBI lineage: Eukaryota > Metazoa > Chordata > Mammalia > Dermoptera > Cynocephalidae > Cynocephalus > Cynocephalus volans. The sequence continues at coordinate 118,393,769 of NC_084467.1, read as the reverse complement.
TTCCTTCTCTAGGAAAATGGGTGCAGGCTAGAGGAGAGAGGGGATTTGGAAAAGCTATTGTGCGATGTGTTGGCCTGATCCAAGTTTAAGCATTTGCAAAGAGCAAAAGGGACAAGGAAGGGAGGATCTTGAGAATTCTGTCTGGAGTATGGTGAAGAGATGGAAGATGATATGTAGACTGGAGATGAAAGAAAGCAAAACTGTGATAGAGTGATCATTGGACTACCAAGAGAGTGATGGGAAAATGAGGCATGATGAAGTTGAGGAGCAGATACACTACATGAGACAGGGAGGCTCAAAGGATTGTGGTTGGTTATGAGGATATTGTAGCTTCTCAGACATGAAGACATTTTATCTGACCATCTGGGCTGGGGGTGGGGGCAAATTCTGGAGTAAAGGATATTAAGATAATGGTAGCTTTGATTATATCTTGGAAAATTGCATCAGATAGCAATAAATGCAATTCTGAAAACCGGGAGACGGACTCTTGGACAAAGCTCTTATTTCTGCTGACCCCTACTGGCCTGGAGGGTTTGCTAGGCAACCCATGACCACCCCACCCACTTCCTTTCCTCTGAGAACCAAGCTCCATTTAAATATATGAGAGTCCCAAAAGTAAATGCCCTTACCCTCACATTTACACATTTAGGTAACCAGGTTCATTTTTACCATGGTGTCTTTCCTATGCACCCTATTCCGCGCTGCTAGCATCCCTCTTTTTTACTGTGAAGTATGACATGTTACAAAAAAAAGCACACAACACATACAAGTCAGCTCAGTGACTTACCCTTAAATGCAAATCTTGATATCTGGTAAAGCAAATTTTCCTACCTTGTTTTTCTTCAAGAGTTTTTGGCTGTGCTTGTCCCTTCATACTTTTGTACGCATTTTAGAATCAGCTTCTCTGGTACCGCACAAAGAAAAATAAAATCCTATTAGGATTGCATTGAATCTACAGATCTATTTGAGGAGAAGTTATATTTTTCAGTATTGAGTTTTTTAATAGCATAAAACTACCACACAGATCAAGGAACAGAATATTGCTGGTACCTCCAGAAGATCTGTGTCACCTCCCAATCACCACTACCTCTCTCCTCCCCAAAGATAACCACTCTCCTGACTTCTAGAAACACAGTTTAGTTTTCCCTTTTATAAAACCTTATAAAAATGAAATTTTGCATTATTTTTTGAATCTATAGTTCACAGATATGTATGAATATCATAAAGGTAATATTGAGCAAAAGAAACCAGACACAAATATTATAAAAAATAAGCATTTATTTTGATGCTTTATAGAATTTCAGTATATGAATATTCTAGAGTTTATTTATCCAGTTGACTATCGATGGGCATTTGGATTTTTTTCAGTTTGAGGCTAGTATGAAAATTGCATCTATGAATATTCATATGCATGTCTTTTGGTGCATATGTGCACTTATTTTTGTTGGGTATGTACCTAGAAATAGAATTACTGAATCATGTAGTACGCATATCCTCAAATTGACTAGATAAGACCAAACTGTTTTTCAAAGTGGGTGTAATAATTTACTTTTCTATCAGCTACACATGAGAGTTTCAACTGCTATGCATTCTAACCAACTCCTGGTATTATCAGTCTTTTAAGTTTGAGTCATACTTTTGGATGTGTCTTACTATGGCTTTAGTTTGTATCTCTCTAATTATTAAGGAAGTTGAACAACTTTTCATATGTTTATTGGCCATATTAAAACTCTCTCTTCTAAAGTGCCTATTAAATCTCTTGCCCATTTACCTTTGAGTTTCAGACTATTAAATGGATTAGTATAAGCTTTTTATATATTTTGAATATGAGCCCTGACAGAGTTTGGATGTGTTGTCCCCTCCAAAACTCGTGGAAATTTGATCCCCAATGTGGCAGTGTTGGAAACTGATTGCATCATGGGGGCGGATCCCTCATGAATGGATTAATGCTTCCCCTGGGGGAGGGGGTATTAATGAGTGAGTTCTCTCTCTATTAGTTCCCGTGAGAGCTTGTTGTTTAAAAGACCCTGGCACCTCCTCTCTCTCTCTTGCTTCCTCTCGCCATGTGATCTGCTTGTATCCCTGGCTGCCTGCCACTTTCCACCAAGAGTAGAAGCAGCCTGAGGCCCATGCCAGATGCAGCTGTCCCAGAATCATGAGCCAAATAAACCTCTGTTCTTCATAAATTACCCAGCCTCGGGTAATTCTGTTATAGCAACACAAAATAGATTAATACAAGCCCTTTGGCAGTTATATGTGTAGCAAATATCCTCACCCATCTGTGGCTTGCCTTGACAATTTCTCAGAGATACCTATTGTTAGAGAGAAGTTCTTATTTTTAGTGTAGAACAATTTAGTAATCTCTTCCTTTATAGTTAGCAGTTTTTCTGTCCTGTTTGAGAAATCTTTCTCTGTTCCCATGTAATGAAAATATTCTTCGATCATCTTCTAAAACCCGTGTGGTTTATCTTTCATGTTTACATCTCCTATATACCTGGAAATGATTTTTGGTGTATGGTGTGAGAGGGGTCAAGTCTCATTTTTTCCATATGGATATGCTATCAACCGTTATTGAAAAGATTGTCCTTGCCCCACTGCAGTGTCGTCTTTATCATAAATCAAAGGTCCATATATGTGTGGTCTGTTTTGATGTTATCTATTCTGCTCCATTGATCTATTTGTTTATACTGTGCCAGTGCCATACTGTCTTGATCACAGATTTATTATGAAAGTTGATATGTGCTAAAATGAATTTTCCAATTTGTTCTTTTTCTTCAAGAGTTCTTGGCTACTTTTGTTTTTTGAATTTTTATATGTATTTTAGAATCAGTTTGTCAAGCTCTCCCTCCCCCAAATCCTGGTGGAATTTTAATTAGGACTGCATATATTAATTTGAAGAGAACACATATCTTTATACTATTGAGTCTTTCAATTCACAAAAAAATAATATATCCCTTTATTTAGATCTTTTTAAATTTCTCTAAATAATATTTTACATTTTTTCTTCATAAGAGGACTTGTATTTCCTTTAAAATTTTTTTCCACTTACTCAGCTTCCATACTTTATAATTTATCATTTGGCATTTGATATTTTGGGAAACTATCATCAATGTTATCTTTTAAAAATTTTTTAGTTTTCAATTATTTGTTATTGACATATGAAAATACAATTAATTTTTGTATATTAACCTTGTATCTGCAACATTGATAAACTCATTTATAAGTCCTAGTCATTTATCTATAGATGATTTGGATTTTCTCTGTGCACAACTGTATCATCTGTAAAAAATTAGTTTTACTTTTTAAATTTACTACTCACATAACTTTCTTGTCCTATTTTACTGGCAGAGATGTCCCACACAATGGTAAATGGAAGTGGTAATAGTGGCATCCTTGTATAGTTCCTAATTCAAAAGGAAAGCTTAATATCTCACCATTAAGTATGATTTTTGCTAAAGTTTTTTTTTTGTAGTGGCCTTTTTCTATTGCACTAAGAATATTATCTTCTATTCTTGGTTTGCCAAGACATTTTAATCATGAATTGATGTTGAATTTTATCAACACTTTTTCTGCATCTGTTGAGATAATCTTACAACTGTTTTGTTTTGTTTTGTTTTGTTTTTTCCCCTTATTTATTTGTGGCTATAGTGAGCTATACTGATTTTCAAAAATTAAACCAACTTTGCATTCTTAAAATAGAAGCAATTTAGTCTGGTCCTTTTTAAATGTTGCTGGATTTTATTTGCTAATATTTTGTTAAGGATTTCTCTCCCCACCCCCCAACTTATGTTTCTTAGTAAAATTGGCCTTTAATTCTTCTTTCTTGCAATGCTCTTGTGAGGTTTTGTTATCAAGATTGTGCTAACCTCTTAAAATGAGTTGGGGTGTGTGTTTGTTTCCTAGAGCTGTCATAGCAAATTATTACAAACTTGGTGGCTTAAAAGAACTTTATTCTCTACCAGCTCTGGAGGCCAGAAGTTCATAATCAAGGTGTCAAGGTGTCATGTCAGCAGGGCCACAGTCCCTCTGAATGCTCTAGGGGAGAGTCTTCTTCACATCTTCCAGAATCTGATGGCTCCAGCAAGTCTTTGGCATTTGTTGGCTGACAGCTGCATGACTGTGATTTTCACCTCCAGTTTCACATGACTTTCCCCTCTCTGTGCCTATGTGTCTTTTCCTTTTATGTCTCTTATAAGGACACTTGTCACTGGATTTAGGACCCACCGTATTCCAGGATGACCTCATTTTGAAATTCTTACCTGAATTACATATACAAAAACCTTTATTCCAAATAAAGGAAGAGATTCTGAGTGGACTTATCTTTTGGGGGCCACAATTCAACCCACTACAAGGTGAATTTCCTTTTCATTACTTTCTGGAAATGTTGGGCTAGAATTAATCTTATTTCTTCCCTTAAATATTTGGCAGAATTTACTGGTATCTGAGACTGGGAATTCACTGCTATTTGAGACAGGAGTTTTTTGGTGGAGGGTTTTTTAAATTATATTTTTATCATTCCATTTTCTCCTCTACTATATGAGGAAAAATTGGTAATTACTCATACTAGTAATTAAACAATTTTTTTTTCTATTCTTTTAGTGGCTACCCTAGAAATTATAAAATACATCCTTATTAAGGTGTAATATTTACTCCTTTCCTGGATAACACTTTAACTCCACTATAACTTTACCTCTTTATGTGCCATTTTTGGTCATTAGGGTAACTGAATATATATTTTAAGCATACAAAATGTAATTATCATTGTTTTACATAACCTTACGATTTCCTTTGTTTATATTTGCAATGCATATATTACGTCATTACAAAGACTGCAATAATATAGACAATTATTCAAAAATTAACATTTCCTTTGTTCTTATTTGTAATGGCTATATAATATTCTTATAAAGAATATAATAACGTGGAAAATTACTTATCCTATGTCCACTATCTGCTAGGACCACTTCCAGGACTTATCAGAGCTATTGCCTTGCACAGTTAATTCCAGGGGCCAACATTCACAAAGAATATGTGAAAATAATGCTCCTGGAGTTCCTTGTAAATGATGCTTCCTAGAGGTATGCAAGTTGGTGGCCCTAGCTGAAGATACCAAGATACAAATATGTACCAAATTATTACAATTATGTTTAAAATAATTCCCTATGTGTAGATAAAAATCATGAAGGGAAATCTAATAACATGCATAGTCTGTGTGGGACTATGGGTGATTTCTTTCATACCTTTCTCCTTTCTAAAACTTCCTAATGAATTTTAATAGCTTAAGTTATTTACCTCTTCCTCCTTGCCTCTAGGTCAGGTCATACTACTGTTCTCCCAGACAGGAAGACAGGCAGGAGCCATATTTGTTGATAAAAGTCTCTTAATAAACTGTTTTTGTATTCTCTTCATCTATTTCATTGCTGCAAGAAGTTTTTCCTTAAATTCAAATTTTCTCCAAAATGTACTATCTAAGAATCGTATGGGATTTGAAAGTCATCTATTTTAACTACCCAGTTACTGCCTGAGTGATCTTTTACAACATTACTTCCAAAGGGTTAGCTGGCTCTTTTTTACTAAGATATAGTCTGTAAACAAGCAGGATCAGAATTACTTGAGAACTTATTAGAAATGCAGACTCTCAGGCCCTACCCCAGATCTTCTGAAATAGAACCAACCTTTCAACAAGATCCCCAGGTAACTTATATGCACAACAAAAGTGTGAGAAGCATGGGTCTAGCCCAGGCCCAAGCACTTCTAGTAATGCTTCCTAAGACAATTCATCCCACACTGGAGCATCTTTTATTATTAAAAGATCTTCATTATATTGAACCAAAATACTTCCCCCAAATTCCAATCTTGGTTTAAACCTGAAGGACTATACAGACAAATCAAATTCCTCCTCCATATGGCAGTTCATTTAGTAAGTGAAGAGAAAGGTCGTGTCCCACCTCGAATCTTCTTTCCTCCCAGTCAACTTTTCCAGATCTTTAACCCTTTTATCAGATGACAAGATTCCAAATTCTCTAGTATTAAAACACATCTGCTGCAGTTTCAAGTCTTGCTCTGTGTCCAGGGAGAGTGAAGAGCAGCATTATTCTATGATCAGTGTCCCCAAAATGTGTTGAAATGATGACTTCCCTATCATAAGTGATGTCATCCCCATCTTACAGGGATGTAGTCTCAATTTACCCTTACCTGACTTTGTCCTGATATTGTGCATTTTAATTCATTCAAAGTAATATCAAAAAATATAATCTCAAGGTGTTTTTTTTTTATGTGTCCAGCATTGTTTCATGAAGGATGCACAGAAATATAGGCTACTTCTCAAGGAATTTATAGTTTGTATGGAGAAACAATGTGTAAATATTTTAGGGTATTTTAAATACAGTGTACTGTTGCCATAATGTGTGAATTAGACATTAAATACCTGAGGAATTTAGGTAAAGGACAGGTCATTTTAAGTTGAGGTAGACAAAGAATAATGATAGGAAGAACATGTACTTAAGTTGAAAGACTTTGGTGGCACTGCTGGCTGTGGTAGTCCTTGCATGTGCACATTAGGAAAGTACTTAATCTTTTCGAGCTTTAGCTTCTTCATCTGTAAAATGTAACAACAGTATTTAACATATGTAGTTCTTGTGAGGCAATGAGAAGACGTATGCTAGGGTGAGGAAGAGCAGGGGCGGCAGCGTGGGATGGAACAAACTCTGCATGTAGTGGATGATGTGAGAGAGACATGCTGCTTTGCCTGCCACGGATTTGTCACTCCTCTTCCCCTGGGTGATGGAGCCTCAAAAGATTACTCAAAGCCCATCTCTTCTTAGCAGTGAGAAGCCCTGAAGGAGTTAATCTCCCAGAACCCTCTAGAGAGAGGCATTCCTTCCATTTGGGAAATTAACCATGAATTGGGGTTCTCTTCCCACATTGATTCTCCAGACCAGGAAGTTACAGGAAGAGAAGATAGGTGGGGTTATAGTGTAACAATATAGGCTGGTAACATTCAGTAAAACAAGCAAAATGACATTGCATAATGTGATTTGCAAGAAGTTAAGTGATCCACCAACAAAAGCTTGATCTTAGCAAACATTCTCTCTCCCTACACAGCTTCCCAGTATCTTTACATATCAATCAGTAACCTGTCTGTCTTTGAGCCAGCAACCTGCTGTGTTACAATTCTTTATCTTACAACAGAGACTATAGCCTGGGGAAAATTTCCTGTCTTTTGCAAGGTCAACATTTTATAGGTACTTTTAAGAAGTTAGACTAAACCTGAAACTACAAGAAACTGGGCCCTGTGAAATATATTTGCTTTATAGTATACTCCACAGAGACAGACTAAATTCTAAGATCCAGTCCCCTTGAGCTGCCCCTTTAAGGGCCACACCAACTTCGACTCACTGTGAGGAAGGCTTTTTAAACACCTGGAAAGCGTGAATGAGGCTACCTTGGGAGGTTGTGAGACCTAAGATGTCACTCAGGGAGTCCAAGCAAAGCCTGGAGAATTGAGTTCCAGGGAAGTTGGTGGAGAATTCTTACCTGGGAAGGAGGCTGGATCAAATGTCCCTAAGGAGTTTTCTAACTCAAGGCTTCTTGGATCTGTGCTTCTCCCTGGGGAGAGTTAGATGGGAACTAGCTCTCTGCTCAGCTAATCTGCTTTCTTTGCTTCTCTGGTAGCCTCTTCAGAAGCAACCAGACCCCCTACCAGCTCAGGATCCCTGCACCACCATTTATGTTGCTGCTGAAGAGCCTGTCCCAGAGTCTGTCCAGGTGAGGCGTCTCTCTGTGCCTCCTCTCTGTTGAGAGGGAATAGGCGGAGGAATGGAGGAGAAGTGTTTGTTTGTTTGTTGAGATGAAGTAAAACTGATTGATGAGTGGGGAAGGTAGGCCACAGCCAGCAGGCAGCTAGGAGTATCTGTGGCGTTGGTTTTAACAGCTTCCTCATGCCTGCTCACATGGGGTCATGGCTCACATTCTATTGCCTGGTGTTTCTCTGAGAGTCGTCCAAGGACCACATCAGAATCAGCTGGCATACTTATTAAAAACAGATTCCTGGGGCCTTTCACCTAGGGGTCTGTTAAAACAGAAGGCCTACAGAGAGTACTCAGGGACCTACACATTAGAAAACAACATACACCAGGTGATTCAGATGCATACTTAGGTTTGGGAATCATAGATTGAGTCCAGGAGTTCTCAACTACAGCTGCAAAACAGAATCACCAAGGTAGCTTTGTAAATGCTCATGCCTAGACTCTGTTCAACCCCGTTTAATCAGAATATTTAGGGGTGGAGCCCTGCATAGGTGTGAAGTCTAGAGGAGAATACTACGCACAACTCAGAATGAGACTCATCTCTTCGACCCCACTGCAAAGTCAACATGGACTAAGTTTACGTCTGGCAGGAATCCTCCTTTTACTAAATGAACAGAAATAAATTCTGAAATCTTGGCTCCAGTCAAGCTCTATGTAACGAAGTATTTTAGGAAGGAGCCCAGCTTTAGAGATGCACAAAGGTCACAGAAATGCCTACATCTACCTCTCTTCTTCAAAGCTTCTGCTGCTCACACACCCAAATATGCCTGGGCGGGTGCCCTACTTCAAGATGAAATAGGCCTTCATCTGCGGTCTATTTTCAGTACATTATCATATCCGGGAGGGAAGTAAAAATATAAATCTGGCTTCAAAAGCTTTTAAAAATAACATAGATTTTAAATGAAATTTATGTGGGGAAGGAAAACAGTATGTTATATTTCACATTTTACAGCGATACCTCCTAAACACCCCATTCCCTTCTCTTTCTTTCACAGACTCTCCTCTCCCCGTGAGAGGTCTTTGTCTTCCCCTCTCCTGCCCTTCCTGCTGCAACCACTGCTCCCCTCTCCCTTTGGGTCTTGCTAGCCCTTTCAAAAACTCAATAATTTAGAACTCTCTTGGCTTCTCCAAATTTTTCCCATACCTGACAGCAAAACAAATGGTTTCCCTTACAAGGGAAGGGAAGGGAAATGAAGAGGGCAGAGAGGGAGACAGGGCACTGAGTGCCAGTCCCCAGATCACTGGGGACAGGGCCTGTCTCCCCGATGACATGCTTCTGCTTAGAAGGGAGCTGTAGCGCTTTCTGAAGGCAGGGCAGCAGTCTGGGACCTGAGTATTGCCTCCAGCAATGTCCCATCTGTGACAGTCCCTCAGAAGTAGCTGTGCTACAGGATCTCGGAAGCCCTTTCCTTTTCCTAAGCAGTGCTGTTTCCATTTGCAGCCAGCGAAGCTAGTTCGCAGTCCCTTCACTCATGGACTTCTGCTTTGCCTCCAGGAACCAAATTCCATCACAGTCTATGCCAGTGTGACACTTCCAGAGAGCTGACACCACAGATCCAGTAAAGAGACTTTCTGAAAGAAAATGGAAGAACCAAAATAAATGCTGAACTTGGCTCCAGGCCCTGAGTTCCCTGTGACAGACAATCTACACATCTGCACCCTTCTCGGATCAAAGTGATGTTTCTTCCATGTACGCCTGTGAAATGGACAAGGAAGCAAGGCTTCCAAGCATTTAGCCTGCACTGCAGTGGACACAGGCATAGAACACAGAGCTACTTGATAAAGTTTTGCATCTTTGTGATGTAACCAGTGACATGGATAACGTGAGACCAGACTTCCAGGCATTTTGCCCTTTGCTGGGATTGGATAATAAAAACCAAAGACAGAAAACCAGAACATCTATCTCAGACAGCAAACCATGAGCCATAAAGTCTGGAAAAGTTTATATTTTTGCTGTTTGTTCTGGGAACTAATCCTGATAACCTGCAGACCTGATTAAGACTCTGTGCCTCAGTTTCTGTCTCTGGGTAAAGGGTATTTAAAGGGTGAAAGGCAAATTCCTTATTATATTCCTTATTATATGAGATTAATCTATAAAAGAAGCTGAGAGGATCACTATTTTATTTGTGAAACCCAGAAGCTAAAAAGTCAATAAACTGAAAGAATGACTTTGAGGTCTCTGAGCTTGGAACAGTAGAATGGAAACCATCTAAGATTTTAAAAAGTATCGTTCTGTGCAAATGCCATTCAGTTTTAAAGAAAATTGTCTAGTATTTGGTGATACTGTTATGAAGGAACTTGAGATACTCAGAAAAATTTGTCTCCGGGTGATTTTCCACTTCCCAAAATGATTTTTAGATCCCACTTCTCTGTTTATTCCCTTAAGCAACAAATCTGGAGCCTCAGCTAGGACTCTCTGACCTGATTCTGAACCCATTGGACATCCACGGCCTTATGTGACATTGCAGGTCAGAGTCTCCTCCAGGCACTTCCTGCTCCCTGCATACCTCTCCTTACACTAGACTTACCTTCAAGTAGAAAATTAAGTTATTTCAGCCCCACAGCTTTAAGTGATTAAATGCTCAATAACTTAGATTGCAGGCTGCAGTCAGAAAGAAGCTCTTTTAGTAAAGTCCTATTTTCTTCCTGTTCTCTGCTTTCAGATAGGCTGTCTTCAATTTAAGTTCTTTTATTATTTTTTTTCTTATTGGTTCTTGTATAACTTTGGTGAACACTTTAAGAAACAACTAACTTTTGTGACATTGCTTAACAAAGGGCACCAGCTTCCTAGCTCAACTCTGAAGTCCTTATTGCCTTGTATCTTACCTCTTCCGTTCAGTCAATTCATGCTTTAGGTTCTGCTGCTTAGAACATCCCATTTCCTGGTACCAACTTCTGTAATAGGGTTCTTAGTTGCACTCAACAGAAACTGCCTTTGGATTTTTTTAGGTAGAAAGGGAACCTACTGAAAAGATATTGGTTTGCTCAAAGAACTGCTAGGAGGTTCTGAAAAGCCATGCCCTGAAAGTGAGCAGGAAAAAAAGTAGACTAGGCTGTGGCTAGGATCACAGTCAAAACTGCAAAACCAGCCCTGTGATGATGATCCTGGGCACCACAGTGGCAGGGCCACTGTCCCCAACACTAGGCACAGACTCCACCACTGCTTCAACTGCCTCTGCTGGACTTGGAAACTCGATATTACTGTTGCTGCTGCACTGTCTGCCACCAAAACAAATTCACCACGGTCCCTTCATATTTTCATCTCTAGTTTCTAATTCAAAGTGTGGGACTGAGTGACCAATCCTAGGTCACATGTCTATGTGCTACCTTTACGGGAGGCTGAGAATTGAATATCTGGCATTTTCCACTTTCATAGTAGTTGGTAGGCTGTGCCTCTTTTGAGTGTGGGTGTTACCCAAAAAGAATAGAGGGGTTCAGGTGCTAGGCAGGCAAAAAACAAATGTCCACTACACCATCCTTGTATAACCTTAGGCTCGTTAGTTGTCTATTCTCAAAACTGTAGAGCTACTAACAGGGATTTGTAAACCTTGAGATTATGAGCACTTATTTCTTTCCTACGACTCAGACTGCTTCCAAAGCTCAGTTCCCAGCATGGGTTTTTTTCTGTGGCTGAATTCTACCTGATGGAAGGATAGAAACAAAGAGGGAATAAGAGGCTATCCCCTCAAAATGCCCTGAACCCCTGGGCTTAAGACCTCACTGGGGAGGGGGCGATGCCTTAGAGGGAGTCTTTTGGGCCACACATCAAGCAACACTTGACATTATGTCCTGCACCCCAGGCCCCATACAACGAATGGGGAAACAGAGAGCCCCTTCTGCTTGTACTCTTGACATTCTCCAGTTTTCCCCAAATGGCACTGCAGGTGAGTGGAAGCTTGCCTTTTCCTCAGGCTTCAAAAAATGAAACAGATTTTAGAGTCTGGTTTTTACATGTCTCTCCTCTAATGTTGTTTTCTTTCGACCAAGCATATTTGAATTCTGGAGAAGTCAGGAGGAACAAATCTGTTCTCGGTTTTAAGGCACTGATGTTCTGAAATATGACTGGGTGTGGTCCCAGGCCCCTTTAGGACACTTTAGTCACACAACCAGAATGTGATTGTTGCAGGGTGTGTATGATGGCTGAGAAGACACTGCGAGTTAATCTTCTCCCTGAAGTTTGTGTTTCTACTTCTTGGAAATGAATAAAACATAGCCAATCCATCAAAGACATTGCACTTTTCTGTTTCCTAGAGGATTTATCACATGGCAGTGGACAAGACAGGTGTTGTGGCCTTGTGTCTCCACAGCTATAACTCTGCAACACTGAAGGTGGCCAATTTGATTGAATGAGCTGTGAGATTTTCCCTTTCCTAGGGTGCGGGCAAGGGTTTGTTCAGTGCCCCCTTCACCAAAGGCCAGGAATCACCCTCCGCACAGAGAAGAGAGCTCCATTTAAAGGATTGTTTAGTTTTTGTCACTGCCAGAGGAATCCCCTTCCCTCAACTTCCCTAAATTCCCCCTAGAAAAGAGTTTCTCTACTGTGGCACTATTGACATTTCGGGCTGGATAATTCTTTGTTGTGGGGTTTGTCCCATGCATTGTAGGTTTAGCAGCATCCCTGGCCTCTACCCACTAGATGCCAGAAGCACATACCCTATCTTTGATCACGACAATCAAAAGTGTCTCCAGACATTGCCAAATATCCCCTGGTAGACAAATCTTCCCCAGTTGAGAACCACTGATCTAAAGATATGTTGGCCCCCTAGTCAGCTTTGAGTAGACTAAATATACTTCTATATACCAAGAAGCAGATCCATCAAAAATCACATTTTGAAAGTGGCCACCTGGTCACTTAAGTGTGGGCCAAACCTGCCAATACTCCCAAGGTTATCTAAATATTAGAATTTCCTGGGTGGTTTTTTAAAGACACTGATGCACTAATCCTACCTCAAACCCAAATGAAATCTGGGTTGATATACAGAACCACCACCCCAGAGGCTGTAAGACAGACAGAATTTTGTGATGTGTTCCACACAACAGCCACAAGAGGGTGATGTAACAATATAGTCCACACTAGCCCAGCGTCCTTACCACTATTTCCCTTGCCTTTAAAGGAGTGCGGGCTTAGTCAAAGGTCGCTTAAACTGTGACTGGATTCTCATCATCTCACAGCATTTGCAGGCTGGAGGGAGAGATGCCCCCATCCTTAGAAATAAGGAGGCCCAATGTGATTGATGACAGGCTCTAATTAAGGTTAATTGCAGTAAGTTTATTTCACAGAAGACTCCTACTTCTATTCAATGCTTCACTCATTCAACAATAGTTAAGTTCTTACAAAGTATGAGAGCTTATTGCCCAGTGGGAGATACAGAGAACACAGGCAATTAAAATGTTATGATAGGTAGGTCAGTACATGATCTACTGAGACCCATTGGAAATTAAAAGGAGATGCTCTAATAATCATACTGAGATAATGACTAGGGTATATAGTCACACTAATGACAGAGGAAGTAAAGGGTCTTCAGGAAGCCCACAGGAGGTGCACCCAACTCAGAATTCAGCAGTATGGAGGGTAAGTTATTTTAGGTAAAAAGTTTAAAGTGACAATGGAAATGAAGCAGGAAATTTCTTTGAAGTAGCTAAAAAATGAGACACTGTAGTTCATTGTAGTCCCACTTTGAAGCTGAGACTAGGGAGAGAGAGAGAAACAACAGATAGGCCGTTGATACTGTTATGACCACTTTTAAAAGGCAGAAGAATTTAAAACATAGCCACGGTTGCAAATCAAATCACTTGGTGTAACAGAAGGCAAGAGAGGAGATTCCAAGGAGGACAAAAGAGTCACCTACATCAGAAGGTTTTGAAGGAGAAAGAGTTTAGAAAGGGACACTGGATTTGGTAACAGATTATAAAGTGAGGATTGTGTGAGATGATTTGTAAAATCAGGAAGTGAGATGAGAGAAGTAAAATGAAATAAAAATTGTTTGGCCAAATGTAGTGCTTTTTCAAATTTCTTGCCATTTCTTGCCCCCAAAGATGTTTTGGGGTCATAAATCAAACATTGCTATTACATGATTGTGGATAGTCAGGGTTGGAAGAGCCTTAAAGGCAACCAACGCCATCCATTCGTTGGCCCAATTCCTGGATCTTCCCCACCACATCCCGGACATTGTAACCTATGCTTTACTGCCTCCAGTAGTGGGGGGACACTCACTCTCCCAATAAGGTAAAGTGCATCTCTGGTTGTTGGAGAGTGCTCTAAACAGAGCAAATATCCACCTTCCTATCACAGCCCCCTCTATTTACCCCTCACCTGCACTGGTCCCATCCTTCTCATTGGAGCTGAGTCAAATAAAAACTAACTCTTCTTCTATCTAAACATTCTTGGAACATTTAAAGACATTGATTCTTCTCCTTAATTTCTGCTCCCAACCTCCCTGCTCCCTTGTTAGTCTGGTGGAAACTCCGTTATAGGTGACTTGATGTTTTTCTCTTACTGTTTTTAGGATTCTGTCTTTGTCTTTGAGTTTTGCCAATTTGACTATAATATGTCTCAGAGAGGACCTTTTTGGAATGAATCTGTTTGGGGATCTTTGAGCCTCCTGAATCTGAAAATCTGTGTCTCCCCCTATACGTGGGAAGTTTTCTGCTATTATTTCATTGAATATGTCCTCAACGCCTTTTCCTTTCTCCTCCCCTTCTGGAACACCCATGATTCAGATATTTGTGCACTTAAGGTTGTCTGCTGTCTGCTATCACTCTTAGATCATTTTTTTAAATTCTTTTTTTTGGTCTGCCTGAGTTATTTAGAAGAGACTGTCTTCAAGATCAGAAATTTTTTCTTCTGACCGCTCTAGCCTGCTGCTTAAGCTCTCAGTTGTGTTCTTTGTTTTGTCAAATGACTCCTTCAGTTGCATGAGTCCTGCTACATTCTTTTTTAAAGTATTAATCTCTTTGTAAATTTCCTCCTTCATATCCTGGATAGTTTTGCTCAGTTCATTGTATTATCTAACTGTGTCTTCTTTTCATTTTCAGTTATCTCAAGGGTTTCCTGCTCTATGGGGTCTGGTACTTGAGAGTTATTTTATTCCTTTGGTGGACTCATATTTTCTTGTTTTTTCATATTTCTAGTATCTCTATGTTGATGTCCGGTCATCTTGTAGAGCAGTTGCTTATTCTAGTACTCTCCTTTCCTGGACTCTGCATGTGACCCTCCTTGTGTCTATGCAGTCAAGTAGGCTGCTGCTCTGGTAGCAGGCCACCCTTGTGGCAGTGGTGGTTATGGAGGTGACTTCAGTGGTGGCTCCAGTGGTGGCATGCTGTTTGCATGATGATGGTGGGTACCTGGTGGCACTGGTGGTGGCAGCAACTGCAGCAGTGGGAATACTTTGTGCGGGTGGCAGCAACACCTGCAGCTCCAATTAGCTCTCTTGCATCTGGTGTCCTTGGCTACAGCTGGGTTACCATGCAGCAGCAGCAGCAGCAGCAGCGCTGGAGACAGCTCTTCACATCTGTGGTGTCCTTGGCAATGTCATTGGCAGCAGCAGGGTTACCTCATGGGGGCAGCAGTGGCACCAGTGGCTACAGCTAGTCTCCCTCATGTCTGCAGTTTTCTTGGTGGCAGTGGGGTTAACTTGCAGCGGCAGCAATGGTGGCAGTGGTTGCAGCTGCCTCCTTGCATCTGCAGAGTCCATGGCTGCAGTGAAGGAACACACACAAAACTGCTGCTCTGTGGGGAGCTGCTCTGCAATGGCAATGGTTCTGGGACTAGACCATGGCTCTAGTGACTGCTATGGCAGTGGCGGTGGGCTCATTTTGATCTTCTGTGCGAGGAATCTTCGGGCACCTCTAGTCTGCCATACTCCTGGAATTCCTCCCATTTTCTTTATAATAAACAAATTTCTCCTCTTGTCTTTATCATTTTTTGTCAGATATTTGTGTGTGAGTGGGGGTGAGGGGGATTCTGCAACTGACTCACAATAAGGACAGGAAAGGGTCTACGGGTGCTTTTAAAATGTGGTGTTTTCATTGGTGTGCTCCTCCAGCTCTGTCTAGTATCTATTGATGGCCTGTCTGAGAATTTTATTTCATGTCCCCTCGACAGTTATCTGGAATCCCTAAAATGGGTTGGTATAGTATCATAGCAATGCTTTACTGCCAACTTTGGGAGAGAAGAAATCATGAATGATTTGGTCTTGGAAAGAGGTACTCAGACTAAACAAGGTTTAAGTCAACTGGAAAAAGGAGTAACCAAGAAGGTATGATACTCTGGTGGAGGGGAATTGAAGAAATAAAGGAAAACAGTAGCAGGCTAAAACTGAGAATGTATTTTAAGAAATTTACCATTTAAATAAATGGTAGGAATCTTAGAGTTCTCTATAATCTCATCCCAGACTCAATGTAGACATCCTTTTCTAGT
Source organism: Cynocephalus volans (assembly GCF_027409185.1). NCBI lineage: Eukaryota > Metazoa > Chordata > Mammalia > Dermoptera > Cynocephalidae > Cynocephalus > Cynocephalus volans. Next base: position 118,377,542 of record NC_084467.1, on the reverse strand, counting down.
GGAGGCACTGCAGGTAGAATGACATTTCTGGGGTCTCTCTTACCCCACCTGCATTTTCTCCATCTCAAGGGAGGAGAAGTGCATAAACTGCTTTATGAGTTTTGAAAGACAACTGAGCAAGCTCAACTCAGCCCTCCTGAGCTCTCTTTTCTGGGGCCAGCCTGTCTGTAGGATGCGTATATTCTTGTCTACTTATATTTGCTCACGAAGGCAGACTGTACTCATCTTGGGAGGCTTGAGGGTGGCCCACTTATGGCCTCCACCTTCTTTCCCTTCTCTCTCTACCCCCACCTCTTATCATCATTATGATGATAATGATGGTCAACATTTATTGAGTGCTTTCTAAGTGCCAGACATTGTCCTGAGTGCTAATCATACATTAACTCACCTAAAGCCACTTTTGCCAAACAGAGTTGACACTTTTTCTCCATCTATATGACTCTGCTGTCTATCTCAAAATTGATTCCAAACTTAGGAGGGGCAGGAGATATCATTTATTTCTCCCTCCCTGAAACTCCAGCACTTTCTCTAACTCCCTGGCAAAGCATCCTCTATGGCTCCCCTGAATTTTTCTCTCACAGCAGTTCCTCATGTTCCATTGTTAGAGATGTGCAGGTAAAAAGTTATTGTACATTAAAATTCTTCTTGAAACTTGCCTACTTTTATCCTAGTGGTTCTCTCTGGGTAATTGAATTCTTCTTCCACATGACAATTTTTCAACTATCTGAAAAAAACTGTCCTTTCTATATGAACTATGACTGTGGACAACCCCTTAACCTCCAGGATTTCATGTCTTCACTAGTTAAAATGTGCTTGTGAGAGAGTGAACCAGATGATTTTTAAGGTTTCCTTTTTCCTTAAAATTCTGTTGTGTGTAAGTCTTTTCTTCAAACAACCATTATGTGACACAGGTCCCTTACATGCCCCTTCCGTTGTTCCAACTGCCCTCCTCTAAACACAGTCCTGCTTGTCAATGTCTCTTAAAATTTGCTACTGAAGACTGAACTCTGTGTTTCGGATGTAAAATATACCAATGCAGAAAAAAGTGGAACAGTTATCTCCCATGATATGAGTAGTATACAACCCTTTTGGGTTTTAAGTTGGACTTCAGTTCCACAACTACAGATTGATACAGTTAATCACATGCCTAAATTCATGTTATATAATCATCATGGGTATATGGAGCACATTGCTTTTATTTTTATTTTATTCTTCTATATTCCCATTCTATAGCATATCCCTTCTCCTCTTTCTACTCTCTACCTCTGTGTCCCTGAATAGACATCCATTCTCATCTATTTGATGTGTGTGTGCCCTTTTTAGTTCATTGTCTATACATTAATTTATTTGTGTATGTTTACAAGTATATATGAATATGAAGAATGGTTTTCAGGGTACATATATAAGGCTGTGGATTGAATGTCCCCCGCAAACTAACTGAAACTTGACCCCCATTATAACAGTGCTAAGAGGTTGGGAAATCCAATTATGCTTATTTAAAAGGTGGAGTCTTTAAGAGGTGATTAGATTGTGAGGGCTGTGTGCTGGTGAATGGATTGATCCATTCATGGAGTAATGGGCTGATGGTTTAATGGGTGGTCATAGATGTGGTTCTGAAGACTTTGTAAAAAGAGTGAGTGAGCAGGTTAGTACTGGTGCTCAGGTCAATCTCATTATGTGACACACTGGTTTCTACCTGGGGCTCTGTAGAGAGTTCCAACCCAGAAGAAGGCCCTCACCAGATATGCCCCCTGGACTGCGGACTTGCCAGCCTCCAAAACTGTAAGAAATAAATTTATTTTCTTTATTAATTACCCAGTTTCAGGTATTCTATTATAAGCAACAGAAACAGATTAATATATACAGGGTCCTCATTCTGCTTCTCAGTTATGTTTTATTGTGTTTTTATTATTCAATATTGTGTTTTTTAGATCTTTCCATGGTTATATATACAAGTATAGTTTTAGTTTGATATTTTTGAATACCGTATAGTGTTACATTATACAGATATGCTACATTTCATTTCTGTTGATAGGCATTTAGGTTTCTCTAATTCTCTGTTATTATGGACAATGCTGGGGTGAACAATCTTATATCTGTCCTTTTATGTCTTTTTTTATATCCACGTAAGTGGTTCTCTGGGTAGTCCCCTGCAGTGGAATCACTGGGTCATAAATTGTGCAAATACTCAACTTTTGTAATTTGCACAATTGTTCTCCAAAATTTATACTCCTATTGGCAGTACATTAGAGTTCCTCTGTCCCCCTTTCCTTACCAGCAGTTGATGTTATCTGATTTTCTTTGCCAATCAAATATGTGATCTAGAACAGTTGTTCTAATTTTTATTTCTCTGATCCTTAAGGAAGGATATTGAATCTCTTCATATGCTTATTTGCTGTTTCAATTCCCATTTCTATGAGTTGTTTATGCATATTATTGACTGATTTTTCCACTAGATAATCTGTCTGTTCTCTATCATATGTAGATTTTTTCCTATGTATTTGGGATATTAAGTCTTAGTTGATTACACATACCTCTCTTTTAACTTTGTACATGGTGTCTTTCACTAAGCAGAGACCTAATGTGATGTAGATATCAATTTTTCACATTACTATTTGTGCTTTTTGTATCTTGCTTCAAAAAGTTTTCTCATTATCAAAGTTATGAAGATATTCTTCTACATCATCATCTAATAGTTTAGTATGTCCACTTTCTTTTTCTTTTTTTTCCTCACAATCCTTCCTTTAATGTCATGTAGTACTTCAACCCAAACACACACAGTATACATACTATAGGGAAAGGGACCTGAGGGCATGAGTCATGCATGGTGTGGTAGGTACAAACCTTGGCCCAACCCAAAGAAGCATTCAAGTGTCTGGAAGAAGGATGTTATGCTCTTTCCCCTCCCCATTTCCCTTTCCTACTGGGTTTAACCTAAAGTCCAGTGAAAAGAAGGTTTTTCATCAGTGGAACTGATGAGGCCCCAGGGCCTTGGAGGGTAGACTTGGTTGTACAGTATTGTAAAATGTGTCTAAGGAAAAAATAGCCCAGGCCTCCCAGCAGCAGTCCAAATGACAGCTGGTCCAGCAGCCTGACCTCTACGTCTAGACAAGGAAGGGGAGAGGGTAATTGCTGAGCATTGGTGTAGGTATAAACCATAAGATGGAGCAGCATAAGATTTACCCTGCCCTGTGAACGTGTACATAAATATCTATAGCCCCCTCCCCTCAGCCTTGTTCTGCTGCAAGGAAACTGCTGAAAGTGAGTGACAGCTGGGTACAAAGTGTCGGGTGAGACCGATTATGGGGTCTAATGCAGTGAAGTAAGTCATTCATTTAGGTCCTGTTTTCACACAGAGGCAAGGAAAAACCAGAAACTTCTATCTCACACTTTAAGCTGAGACACTCCACCTTACACAATTGTCTGTAACAAATGTCTCAGTTCAAATCATAGGTCTTAGCTTCTGCTAAGGTTTAAAGTACAAGAAACATATAATCTAGCTGTTCTCTTTCAGTCCAAGCTCTAGCTTTGTCAGCAAGACTGTTGCAGAAGATTTCTAATTGAGAAAGAAATACCTGCAATGAGAAAGGCAGCTGTTGAAAGAATTCCAGGAGCATGAGACTGAGTTTGCAGAGCTGAGTGTCATCAATTTCCTTTTCTACTGATATCTTCCTCCTTCAGAGCAAATTTCCTCCTTAGGACCTCAGAGATAAGTACAGCACTGTCCTCCTCCTTCAATAAACTCTGGTTCAGATCTTGGCTCTTGTTTCATAAGGTGAAAATCCTTCAGGATACCCATCATGTCTGCAAAGCTGCTGGCCTTGGACAGAGAGACACAGTCACTCTCTTCAGATGAACTGCAGGTAGCTTTGTGTTCCGGTTTGCAACATTCAGGACTGCATCAGCTGCCACTATCTTTGCAATCTGGCTGTGTAAGTGGCTCAGCTCATCCTGCAGCTCAGTGGGATGGCTTAGGGCTGGCAGAGCTGGCTTCTTCAGGGCCACGAGACTCTCCTCAGAACCATGTAGGTTGGGCACTGAGGCATTGTGCTGCATGACAATCAGAGGGCTGGGCTTCCAGATATGTCTCAGGGGGCATGTATCGCAACTGACTGGGGCATATGTCTCCTCTTCATCTGTAGCAATCCAGGTGATGTCAGCCAGAATAGGGTCTGGGGGCACATCTCTTAAACATAGGTCAGAGATGTTGGGCAGGGTCTCAAAGGATGCCCAGGGACATGGCTTCAAGTGTAAATTGGTCCCAATTCTTCTCACTACACTTCATGCAGCCCATGTCGCTTATTTTGCCAGATTGGGATAGTCACATTAGCTTCTATTCGTGAAATTTCAACCAGCTCCTACACTTGAAGGACAAGGCAGCCACAGGGCAGCTTGGGGAGGCAGGAGGCGTGACTCCATATCAGGCCATTTTGAGGAACACCAGATTTCCTTTCCTCATGGCCCCTCCTACCACAGCAGGCCACCCAGCCTCCACTTTATTTTTCAATGGATTCAAATTCTCTTTGAAATTCTTTTCATCTGTTGTGTACAATTTCCTTCTATTTAAAAAAAAGTATTAATCATAGCTATTTTTTAAAAGTTTGTATTCTAATCTAATATCTGTAAGTCTGCTTCTAATTTCTCTTTTTTTCTTTTGATTTTTAATCATATTTTTGTCTGATTTTTTTTATTTAATGGTATGCATTGTGTATAAAAGAAGTAGAAAGGCTTCAAGTTTGTTATCTTCCACTAGACGGGGTTCCCCTTTTTTCTGTTAGGCAGATATGGTAAGACATGCAATCAGAGATTTAGCTTGGTTGGGCTGGGTTTCAATTTATTTATTTATTTATTTAAAATGTTTTGTTTTGTTTTTATTGGTGATGAATATTCATGGGTAGAAAGCAAATTGTCACCACTCATGCCTAAGATGTGATGGCCTGTTCTATACTGGCAGCATGTCCATTACTACAAATGGTGATTATATCCCTGTCCCCCACCCAATTATCCCCTCAATATCCCTAACCTCCCACCCCATTCCCTTTTCCCCACTCCACTTTGTATCCCTGGGTATGTTCTCTCCCTCTGCAAGTCCAATGCCCCACTGTGGTCTTTCTTTCCTTCCTTCTTTTTCTCTTAGCTCCCACTTATGAGACAGTACATATGGTATTTATTCCTCTGTGCTTTGCTTATTTCACTCAACATAAATTTCTCCAAGCTCATCTATGTTGTTGCAAATGGGAAAATTTCATTCTTTTTTATGGCAGAGTAGTATTCCATGGTGTATATATACCACATTTTCCTTACCCAATCATCCATCAATGGACATTTAGGTTGGTTCCATACCTTGGCTATTATGAACAGAGCTGTGATGAACATGGGAGTGCAGGTATCCCTTTGACATGGTGATTTTCATTCTTTTGGGTATATACCCAGAAGTGGGATTGCTGGATCATATGGAAGATCTATCTGTAGTTGTTTGAGAAACCTCCATACTGTTTTCCATAGTGATTGTACTAATTTTCAGTCCCACCAACAGTGTAGGAGTGTTCCTTTCTCTCTGCATCCTCACCAGAGTTTGTTGTTCTCTGTCTTTTTTATTATAGCCAGTCTAACTAGGGTGAGATGATATCTCAATGTGGTTTTAATTTGCATTTCTCTGATGACTAGTGATGTTGAACATTTTTTCATGTACCTGTTGGCCATTTGTATGTCTTCCTTTGAAAAATGTCTATTCAGTTCCTTTGCCCATTTTTTAATTGGGTTATTTGGATTTTTGCTGTATAATTGCTTGAGTTCCTTATATATTATGGATATTAATACCTTGTTGGATGCATAGTTAGCAAAAATTTTCTCCCACTCTGTAGGTTGTCGTTTCACTCTCCTGATTGTTTCCTTTGCTGTGCAGAAGTTTTTAGTTTGATATAGTCCCATCTGTTTTTTTTTTTTTGTTTTTTTTTTCCTTTTGTTGCTTGTGCTTTCGGGCTCATGTTCATAAAGTCTGTGCCTGGACCTAGTTCCTGAAGTGTTTCACCTACGTTTTTCCTTAGTAATTTTACAGTTTCAGGTCTTATACTTAAGTCTTTAATCCATTTTGAGTTGATTTCAGTATATGGTGAGAGGTGCATGTCTAGTTTCATTCTTCTACATATGGATATCCAAGTTTCCCAGCATCATTTACTGAAGAGGCAATCTTTTCCCCAATGTATGTTTTTGTTCCCTTTGTCCAACCAAAACAGCATGGCACTGGCATAAAAACAGATACTCTGAGCAGAATAGAGAACCCAGAAATCACCCCTCAGGCTTGGGTTTCAATTTAGATAAAACTTAATCTTCATTTCACCCTGTTCCTTGGGTGTTGCCCTCCTGGGCCTTTGGTTAAGACACTGTTGGGCATCTATCTCCTGAGGTTTGAAAGACAGAGAAAGGGAGATCCAGTCCTTCCTTTCAGAGTTTCCCAGACCCTCTCTTCAGCCATTCATCCCACACAGCTTCAAAATTTGACAAATGAATCAAGGGAGAGACACTGTGGTAGGTCTCCTTCACAGCATTGCAGGACTGTGAAAGATTTCGCTCCGCTTTTAGGTGTGAGTCTAGCTCCGCAGCCTCCCATGCACTCCTGAAAGCCAGCAGATGTCCTCTTGAGAAAATCATACTTTCTCTAGTGTAGAGAATTCTCCAACATGGAATTAAAGATAATCATGGCTCAAGAACCAGATGCAACTGAAGGCCAAGAAAAGGCCTGGATTTAAAGCATATTACCAAAATTTAAAACTCAAGCAAAAAGTTGAAAAGTAGTATGGACATGGCTGAAAACTCATGTTTGAAAGACCTTCCATATGGTGTCTATAAGGAACTCTAACAGAATGTAAAGCAAAAAGACAAAGAGAAAATTGGGAGATGTTAGTTCAGCAATGTGGAGGATAGCTTCAGATATTTTAATAGGAATTTCATACAGAGCAAGTAGAAAGACCAGGAAAGAAACAGTAATCTAGGAAATAAAAGAAAACTTCCTTTTGCCAAAGAAATACTTGAACCATCAGACTGAAAATACAACCAGATGAGAAGCAGAAATATGTAAAGAAAACACACAAGGACACATCTTGGTAAAATGTCAAACTCCAGTGATAAAGAGAAAATCCTAAATGTTTCCAAACAGAAAAATTAAAAAACATAATCAAACTAGCATGTTTTCTTATATGCAAATCTAAATGCTAGAAGAAGAGAAAGATGGAGCCCATAGAGAGCTAACTTACTACTTGTGTAAGAGAACAAAGTAAAGACATTTGCAGATATTTAAGGACTCAATTTATACTACTCAAGTACGCTTTAAAAAATATATTCAAGAGAGAAAAAATTTATTTAAGGGCCCCTCAAACATTCTGTGATCTTATTATTCTTTATTCTCCTAAAATGACTTTTGTCTTTTCTGCACAGTGCAGTGAAGTGGTGTATAATGCTATTTGAACACAGAGTTTATTGCTTCTACTCATGACAATGTGATTGTACATAATAAAGTTTTTAAATTTTACAATGAATAAATGTATCTGTAAAAAAAATCTAATAGATTGATTCAATTCCAAATTTACTATTAATGCACAATAGGAGTACAATAGGTATAAAACAAATTTAAATTTAATTATGGCATCCGACTGTACCGTGGAGATTTGGGTTCTTCACATATTTTAGCTATATTATAGGAATAAATTATGAAAAGTGATTTTAAAAATTTACTCAAGGGTTTACTCTAACAAAACAACAAAAAAAATTAGACTAAATAAGGATTTCCAAAAGAAAGGGAATCATGGAACTTAAGATATACCAATGAAGGGCTGGCCAGTTAGCTCTTCTGGTTATTTGGTTAGAGTGTGATGCTGATAATGCCAAGGTCTAGGTTTTGATCCCTGTACCAGCCAGCTGGCAGGAAAAAAAAAAAAAAGAGAGCAAAGATATACTGGTGAGCAAAGAAATCAATAATAATAAATTCTAGCAACTGTTGAAAATGAAGCTATTAAAATAATATATTCCTAAGGAGAGGATACTTAAAACAGAAAATAAATTTTTAATAAGGAAATAAAACTTAAGCTTATTTCAACAAAATGAGGGGCTTGAGAAAAATAAGTTCTATTTAGAATTTAACATATTTATGTTATCTTGCTAGGAAGCAGGGATATTAATACTAATTAATTATTATTACTGATAGAAGAATACATACTTGTATATGTTTCTTAAAATGTAATTTGTAATAACTAATAGAACATGTAAGTTTCAAGATTTTAGCCCAGTCTATTAAGGCATTGTGCCATATTGGTGAGAGAAAGAATTTGGCAGTAGAAACAGACTTTTGGCTACCCTGTTTCATGCATGTGACACTTAGCAGCTCAGCCAGAAAGAAATTAGAAGAAAATACTGCAGTGAGATGGACAAGAGACACCACCATCGAAATGGTTAAATGACCAGGTTAATTGGAATAAAAGAAATATGATCATCCTTTTGTCAAATTCAGCTTGTATTTTGAGCAATTTTTGCTTCATGAATGAATGTAAATGCTATGGTGTTAGGTGCATAAAGGTTTGTGATTATTATATCTTTTAAGCTGATTGAGAATACCTTTTATCATTATGCACTTTCTCATCCAATGCAAACATTGCTATGTGTTTATTGTACAAAGTACATATAAGAAAGAGATTTAGAAATTATATTGGAGTCTTGGTGACACCAGGTGCCTTGACAATTTGATAGAAGCTTGAGGACGTGGAATCACTAGATGATGCGCCATCCACCATTTTCCAAGGAGAAGTGAAACCAATTGCTTAAAATGTCTAAAACTGTAATGGGAGTATGACATTTGGAAATATTCAATCAAATCTGCATGCTTACAACAAAAATGGAACATAGTGTAAATTGAGTTTTAGGTACCTAAGTTCGCTCTGTACTCAAAGGAGCAGGCATAGCAGACTCAAAAAACTCAAATATATGAGTACATATGTTTCTACATATACATAAATCATGAAACAATCACCACAATCAAGATAATGAGTACATGTGTCACAGTCAAAAGTTTCCTTGTGCCCTTGGTCATCTCAACTATATGCCCCACCACCCCTACAACCAAGCAATGGCTGATCTGCTTTCTGTCCCTCCAGATGTTTGCATTTTCTAAAATTTTTTGTAAAGGGGACTTTCAATATATTTTGTGTCTGGCTTCTTTCACTCAGCATAATTATGTTGAGATCCATCCACTTTCTTATGTCTATTAATAGTTCATTTCTTTTTATTGCTGAGTAGTGTGCCATTGTATGAATATAACACACTGTTTATCTATTCATCTGTTGATGGACATTTTGGTTGTTTTAGCTTTCAGCTATTACAGATAAAGTTGTGATGAACATTCAACAGACAAGTTTTTGTACAAACATATGCTTTCATTTCTCTAGTAACTACCTAGGAGTGGGATTGCTGAGTCATGACATAGTTGTTTAATTTTTTAAGAAATTGCCACTGTTTTCTAAAGTAGTTGTACCATTTTACATACATACACACCAACATGCATAAGAGTTAAAATTCCTCCAAATTCTTGCCAACATTGGCATGGTGAATCTTTTTAATTTCAGGCATTTTAATGGATGTGTAGAGGTAGCTTATTGTGGTTTTAATTTGTATTTCCCTAATGACTAATGATGTTGAGCATCTTTTCATTTGCTTTTTTGTCATCCTTATAACTGCTTTGGTGATGTGTTTGTTCAAATCTTTGCTCATTTATTTTATTGGGTTGTTTGTTTTCTTACTGTTGCATTTTGAGAACTCGCTGTATATTCTGGACACAAGTCATTTGTCAGATATATGCTTTGCAAAAATTTTCTTCCAGTCTGCAGCTTGTCATTTCATTCTCTTAATATCTTTTGAAAGTAGAAGTTCTTAATTTTGGTGAGGTCCAATTTATCAACTTGTTCTTTTATGGATTGTGCTTCTGGTGTTGTATCTAAGAAACCTTAGTCTACCCTAAGGTTTCAAATATTTTTTTCTGTGTTTTCTTTTAGAAGTTTTATAATTTTAGGTTTTACCTTTAGGTCCATGATCCATTTTGAATTAATTTTTGTATATGGTAGGAGGCATGGATAAATGTTTTCTTTTTTCTTTCTTTCTTTTCCTTTTTCTTTTCACCTTTTTTTTCTTTCTCTCTCTCTCTCTCTTTTTTTTTTTTTTAAACAGGACACCTGATAACTCTAGCACCATTTCTGGAAAATGCTATCCTTTCTGCATTTCATTGCCTTTGTATTTTTATCAAAATTCATTCGTCTATAGATATGTAGGCTGAACGATAAATGCTGGCGAGGTTGCGGAGAAAAAGGAACTCTCATACATTGTTGGTGGGACTGCAAAATGGTGCAGCCTCTATGGAAAATGGTATGGAGGTTCCTCAAACAATTGCAGATAGATCTACCATACGACCCAGCTATCCCACTGTTGGGAATATACCCAGAGGAATGGAAATCATCAAGTCGAAGGTATACCTGTTCCCCAATGTTTATTGCAGCACTCTTTACAATAGCCTATCTCTGAACTTTCTATTCCATTCCATTGACCTATTCATCTGTCTTTAAGCCAATACTACATACTCTATTTAACTCTAAATTTATGATTCTTGAAGTCAGGTAGTGTTAGCTCTACAACTTTATTCTTCTTTTTCAAAGTTGTTTTGCCCATGTAGGGCCTTTGCATTTCCATATAAGTTTTAGAACCATTTTGTCCATTTCTACAAAAAAGTGCTGGGATTTTGAGTGGGATTGTGTTGAATTGATAGATCTATTTGGGAAGAACTGACATAGTAACAATATTGAATTTTCCAATCCATGGCCAGATATTTTTCTCCGTTTATTTAGGTCTTATTTAATTTATCTGAGCTAATTTTTCTAGTTTTTAGTGTTGTTTGTCAGGTTTATCCCTAAGTCTTTTGTCAGACTTCTCCCTAAATATTTCGTATTTTTGATCCCCTCTCTACTCCCGTTTGAATAATTTGTACTGTCTTCAATTTCACTGACCCTGTCTTCTGCAAAGCTTATTCTGACCGTGTAATTGATTTTTGTTCCAGGAACTATATCTTTACATTTTAGAACTTCCATTGGGTTCTTTTTGGGGTTTTCATTTCTCTCTAGAAGTACTGCATCTTCAACCTTTCAACACCTTTTTCTGTAAACTCTTAAACATATTTGTAACAGTTGTTTTAAAGTTCTTGTCTGCTATTTCCAATAATTGGGTCATCTGTGATCTGCTTGTATTGACTTAGTATTCTCCTGATTATCATATTTTCCTGCTTCTTAACAATTCTCATAATTTTTATTGTACTCTAATCATTGGGTATAACAGGATAGTACACAAGTATATTCAAGTATGATTTTTGTTTGTTTGTTTTGCTTTGCTTTGTTTATTTCCTGGGAAATGTAAGCCCTTCCTTCTGTCTGGCAGTTTGAGTGAGAAGCCAATCATTAATATTCCCCTTGGAATTAAATTGAACTGGGATAGGGCCATGGCCTTCTTTTTTTATTGTTTATTTATCTTCATACAATATAATTGATTTTCATCGCCCTTCACCAGTTCCTTCCTTTACCCCTTCCCTCTCCCTCTTCCCAAGCCCTGGAAATCTTAGTTCTGTTCACTTCTCTAAACAAATTCAAAGAATTACTGTGGTTGTTGTGTCTTTTTCCCCCCTTCTATTTATTTGTTTATTTATTTATTTTTATTATCTCCCACATATAAGTGAGAACACTCAGTATTTCTCTTTCTGTGCCTGGCTTATTTCACTTCACATCATTTTCTCTAAGTTCATCCATGTGGCTGTGAATGGCAGAATTTTATTCTTTTTTTACAGCAGAATAGCATTCCGTTGTGTAAATATTCCAAGTTTTCCTTACCCACTCATCCAATAATGGGCATTTATGCTGGTTCCAACTCTCGGCTACTATAAGTAGAGTTGCAATGAACACAGAAGTCCAGATATCCCTTTGATGTGATGATTTCCATTCTTTTGGCTATATACCCAGCAGTGGGATTGCTGGGTCAAATGGCAGTTCTATATGTTGTTGTTTGAGGAACCTCCATACCATTTTTCCATACTGGCTGCACCATTTTATAGTCCCACCAACAGTATAGGAGGGTTCTCCTTTCTCCACATCCTTGCTAGCATTTGTTATTTTCAGTCTTTTTGATATTAGCCAGCCTAACTGGAATGAGATGATATCTCAGTGTGGTTTTGATTTGTATTTCCCAAATGCTGAGTGATGTTCAGCATTTTTTTCATGCATCTGTTGGCCATTCTTATATCTCACTTTGAGAAATGCCTGTTCAACTCTTTTGCCTGTTTTTAATTGGGTTACTTGTTTTTTTGCTGTTATGTTGAGTTCCTTGTATACTCTGGATATTAATCCTTTGTTGGATGCATATTTTGCAAATATTTTCTCCCACTCGGTTGGTTGTCTTTTTGCTCTGTTAATTGTTTCTTTTGCTGTGCAGAAGCTTTTTCATTTGATATAATCTCATTTGTTTATTTTTCCCTTTGTTGCTTGTGATTTGGGGGATGTATTCATAAAGTCTATGCCCACCCAATCCTTCCTGAAGTGTTTCATGTATGTTTTCTTTTAGTAGTTATATAGTTTCAGGATGTATATTTAATTCTTTAATCCATTTTGAGTTGATTTTGGTATATGGTGAGAGGTACGTGTCTAGTTTCATTCTTCTAAGTATGGACATACAATTTTCCCAGCACCAATTATCATAGAGGCACTCTTTTCCCCAGTGTGTGTTCTTCATGCCTTTGTTGAAGACCAGATGACTGTAAGTATCTGGGCTGATTTCTGGGTTCTCTATTCTGTTCCATTGGTCCACATGTCTGTTTTTATGCAAGTGCCATGCTGTTTTGGTTACTATAGCTTTGTAGTATAGTTTGAAGTCAGCTATTATTGTTATTTTATTTATTTATTTATTTTTACTCAATGTTGCTTTGTCTATTTGTGGTCTTTTGTTGTTCCATATGAATGTTAGAATTGTTTTTTCCATTTCTGTGAAGAATGTCATTGGTATTTTGATGGGGATTACATTGAATCTGTAGATCACTTTGGGTAGTATGGACATTTTCACAATGTTAATTCTTCCAATCCAAGAGCATGGAATATCTTTCCATCTTCTTCCAATTTCTCTCAATAGTGATTTGTAGTTCCCATCATAGAGATCTATCATCTCCTTGGTTAAATTTATTCCTAGGTATTTCAATTTTTTGGTAACTATTGTAAATGGGCTAGCTTTCTTGATTTCTTTTTCTGCTAATTCATTGTTGGAGTATAAAAATGCTACTGATTTTTGTGTGTTGATTTTGTATTCAGCAATTTTGCTGAAATCGCTGATCAACTCTAAGAGTTTTTTTGTAGTCTTTAGGTTGTTGGGTATATAGGATCATATCACCTGCAAACAGGGACAATTTGACTTCATCTTTTCCAATCTGGATGTCCTTTATTTCTTTCTCTTCCCTTATTGCTCTCACTAATACTTCCCAAACTATGTTGAATAGGAGTGGTGAGAGTGGGCCTCCTTGTCTTGTACCTGTTCAGTGTCATTCAGGATAATATTGGCAGTAGATTTATTATATATGGCTTTAATTGTGTTGAGATACATTCCTTCTATACCTAATTTGTTGAGAGCCTTTATCACGAAGGGATGTTGAATTTTGTCAAATGCTTTTTCAACATCTATTGAGATAATCATAAGGTTTTTGTCTTTGATTTTGCTGATGTGGTGTATCACATTTATTGACTTGCATATGTTGAACCATCCTTGCATCCCTGGGATGAATCCCACTTGATTGTGGTGTATAATTTTATGGATGTGTTGCTGTATTCTATTTGCTAATATTTTATTGAGAATTTTTGCATACATATTCATCAAAGATATTGACCTGTAGTTTTCTTTTCTTTTCTTTTTTTTTTTTGATGTGTCTTTGTCTGGTTTTGGTAGCAGGGTGATGTTTGCCTCATAGAATGAATTTGGAAGAATGGCCTCTGTTTCAATTTCTTGGAATAGTTTGTAGAGAAGTTATATTAATTCTTCTTTAAAAGTTTGGTAGAATTCTGTAGTGAAGCAACCCAGTCCTGGGCTTTTCTTTGTTGGGAGACGGCTGATTACAGCTACAATCATTTGATTGTTATTGGTCTGTTCAGGTTTTCTGTGTCTTCTTGGTTCAGTCATGGAAGTTTGTGTGTATCCAGAGATTTGTTCATTTCCTCCTCCATGTTTTCAAATTTATTGGTGTATAGTTGTTTATAGTAGTCTCTAATGATTCTTTGTATTTCCATGGTATCAGTTGTAATGTCTTCTTTTTCATTTCTAATTTTTATTTGTGTCTTCTCTCTTCCTCTTTTCTTTTTTTAGTTATCCTCACTAATGGCTTGTTGATTTTATTTATCTTCTCAAAAAACAACTTTCTGTTTCATCAATCTTTTGTATTGTTTTTTGAGTTTCTATTTCATTTAGTTCTGCTCTGATCTTATTTATTTATTTCTGTCTACTAAGTTTGAATTTGGATTCTTCTTGTTTTTCTAGCTCTTGGAGGTGAAGTGTTCGGTTGTTTACTTGCCATCCTTCCATCCTTCTGAGTAATCATTTATTATGATAAACTTCCTTCTTGGTACTGCTTTTGCAGTATCGAACAGATTTTGGTATTATGTGTCATTATTTTCATTGGTTTCAATACATTTTTTGATTTTCTGTTTAATTTCTTTTTGGACCCATATGTCATCAGGTAGAATGTCACTTAATTTCCACATATTTGTATAGTTTCCAGAGTTTCATTTGTTATTGATTTCTCGTCTTTATCCATTGTGGTCTGAAAAAGCACATGGAATAATTCCAATTTTTTTGAATTCGTTGCGACTTGATTTGTGACCTAACGTGGTCTATCCTGAAGAATATTCCACGTGCTGATGAGAAGAATGTACATTCTGTGAATGTTGAATGAAATGTTCTGTATATGTCTACCAAGTCCAATTGGTCTGAAGTACATAGATCTTGTGTATCTCTGTTGGTTTTTTGCCTAGATGATGTGTCCAATATTGAGAGTGGAGTGTTCAGGTTCCCTACTATTATGGCATTTGAGTCTATCTCTTTCTTCAGGTCTAATAGTGTTTGCTTTATATATCTAGCTGCTCCGATGGGCCACAGCTTTAAATAGATTGAGTTCATCTGTAATTAGTCTAACCCCCAACATCCTTTACCACCACTGCCTTTTAAATCCCATCAATATTTGATGTGGAAAGGGGTTGGGCTGCAGTGTCAGTCATGTTTACTTCTAGATTAAACCCCCAGAATCCAACTATTATAAAGTATGTTGTACCATACACTTTGTCTCCATTTTCCAGTCCCTTCTTGATGCCACTTTTTCAGCAAAATTCTACAGGGACATGAGAATTGTTGGCCAAAGCAAATTATTTTTGCATTGAGTGTTCTTCCCGATTCCAATCTGTCCTGCCAGCCCCATTTGTACCTAAGTTTCAACTAATGTATCCTTCTGCAAAGTCTTTGCCAATGTTAGGCCCTCTTTCCTATTGGTCTGTATCTATTTTCTACTGGTCTGACAAGCCGACTGCCCCAGGTCTGGGAGCTATTTGGCTTGATGCTTATTTACAAAGGGCTCATTTCTCTCTGGAACTCAATCCATCAATCTACATACACAATAGAAAAGTATGATTTTTATCTTTTTTGTGGTTTTCTTGTTGTTTCCATAGAATGGAAGGACTTTCGTACCATTCCACATCATTATTAAGGGAAAGAAGTCTCAAAAGCCAGTATTTTCATGATAAAGATATACTAGTCATCTGGCAGTCTAAGGTTGAAAGTGAAGATAAGACACTGGTTCAGTCTCAACAGGAGATAAGACCTTGAGCAAGACACCAATCTAGGATTTCTAAAGACATAGACATGAGACCAGTGAAGAGTTAAATGGCAAGGGAAAAAGGAACATTCCTACAGAGAAGAAAAAGGGTATGAAATTAGGTTTTCAGCTCTTGGCAACTTCATATTATTTCTTCTTTTCTTCCTTCTCTATGCAACTAATACATGATGGATGTGTATTTTGCACATGCTGTAATTACATATTTCAGGAAGACATGCATGCTAAAAATGTGAAAGTAATATGGTTTAATCTCATGGAATGAAATGTAATTAATTTGGGAAATTCTATTATTCTTATTTTCAATCCTTCCTTGGTCTCAAGCAGCTGCCCAGTTCACTGTATCTACATAAAGACACTCAGCTATTCAATATTGAGCACGTCCGTGTGGGAAATGATGAGCAGGATTCTTTAATGAATGACTCCAAGGGATCAGGTTGCCTAGAAATGAGCTAGGTGCCATGAGGATTCTTCTCAGTGGGAACAACTAAGCACAATCTTATTTCCCCCAACTCTCAGGGGCAATGTTGCCCAGTTTTCCCAGCACTCCCAAAACAGCTGGATCCATTCAAACTGCTTGGCTTCTGGGCCCTAATATTTATTCCCATCATCACTTCTTGACACAAACACCCAAACACATAGCAAGGCTGCTCTTACTCTTGTAACTGGGATGGGAGTCCTCTACTGGGGAAAAGGCCTGTTACATCTAGCTCAGTTCTGCATAAGCATGCCTCTCTGTACCCGTTGCCTCTCATGCCCATGAGTTCCAGTCTTTACCAAGTGACATTTGCTGGCTTTTACCCCACTTCACTAATTCTCTGTGTAATCTTGGGAAAATTCACCTCCTGTCCTTCTTAGCCTCAGTTTCCCCATCTGCAAAATACACTAGATAGTCTAAAAATCCCTTTCAACATTAAATTTTTTCAAACAGTAATTGTATCCCTAATAAGGTGTGAGCATAATCATAGTATTTTATAACTATAATAATTATATAATTATACACAATTATATCACATATTATTATATATGACATAAATATAATAATAATATTACATATTATATAATATAATTATATATTATTGTATCTTATATATTAATGTAATTGTATATTATTATGTCCAATAATAATTATATTAAATAATTGATATAATATATTAATGTTACCATATATTATAATATATAATTATATGATTCCATTATTTTATATAACTATAATTACATGGTATTAATTGCTACCATTTTTTAAGCTCCTACCATGTGTCAAGACATTCTTCCTGTTTCCTGTCTCTCATTACCTGTTGCCTCATAATGCTAACTCACTCTTTTTTTTAACGTTTATTTGTACGTATTTGTGGCATACAGTGTGTTGTTTCAATACATGCTCATACTGCACAGTGATTCAATAGGGTACATAGCATAGTTTTGTGCCCATTAGTCCACCACTTCTTGTATCCCCAACCCCTCCTCTCCTTCCAGCCTATAGTAACCATTATTTTACTCTTTACTTCTATGAGAACCACTTTAATATATATATATACAGTCCACATGAGTGATATCATGCAGTATTTGTCTTTCTGTGCCTGACTTCCTAAACTTAACATGACGGTTTCCAGTTATATCCATGTTGCTGCAAATGATAGAATATCATTTTTTTACAGCTGAATAGTATTCCATCGTGTATATATACCACAATTTTTTGTATCCATTCATCCATTGATTGGCATTTAGGTTGATTCCATCTCTTGGCTATTGTGAATTGTGTTGCAATGAACATGGGAGTGCAGGTGTCTCTTCAATATACTGATTTCATTTCCTTTAGGTGGGTACCCAGTAGTGGGATAGCTGGGTCATAAGGCAGATCTATTTTTAGTACTGTGAGGAACCTCCATACTGATATTCACAATGGCTGTACCAAATTTATATTCCCATCAACAATGTAGGAGGGTTCCCTTTTCTCTGCATTCTCACCAGCATTTGTTATTTTCTGTCTTGTTGATAATAGCCATTCTAACTGGAGTAAGATGATATTTCATTGTGGTTTTGGTTTGCATTTCCTTAATGATTAGTAATGTTGAGCATTTTTTCATGTGCTTATCGGCCATTTGTATGTCTTCTTTTGAGAATGTCTGTTCAGGTGCTTTGCCCATTTTTTGTTTGGGTTTTATTTGTTTTTTTGCTGTTGAGTTGTTTAATTCCCTTATATATTCTGGATATTAGCCCCTGTCTGATGTGTAGTTTGCAAACACTTTCTCCCATTCTGTAGGTTGTCACCACTTTTTTTGATAGTGTCTCATGCTGTGCAGAAGATTTTTAGTATGATGCAGTCCCATTTATCTATTTTTCCTTTAATTGCCTGTGCTTTTGTAGTCTTGCTCATCTATATTCATGAGGGATATTGGTGTGTAGTTTTCTTTTTTTGTTGTGTCTTTTTCCAGTTTTGGTAGGAGGGTAACGCTGGCCTTGTAGAATGAGTTTTGAAGTATTCTCTCCTCCTCAAATTTTTGAAGAATTTGAGAAGAATTGGTATTATTTCATCTTTAAATATTTGGTGGAATTTGGCAGTGAAGCCATCTGGTCTTGGGATTGTCTTTGTTGAGAGACTTTCTATTACTGCTTCTGTGTCATTACTTGTTGTTGGTCTGTTTAGGTTTCTTAATTCTTCATGATTCAACCTCGGTAAGTTGTATGTGCCCAGGAATTTATTTATTTATTCTAGGTTTTGCAATTTGTTAGCATATAGTTGTTCATAGCAGTCTCTTATGATCCTATGTATTTCTGTGGTATCAGTTGTAATGTCTCCTTTTTCATTTCTGATTTTATTTATTTGAGTCTTCTCCCTTTTCTCTTCATTAGTCTAGCTATAGGTTTTTCTAATTTATCTTTTAGAAAAACCAACTCTTTGTTTCATTGATCTTTCATATTTTTTTAAATCTCTAACTCGTTTATTTCTGTTCTGATCTTTGTTATTTCTCTTTTTCTACTGATTTTTGCTTTGGTCTGTTCTTGTTTGTCTAGTTCCTTGAAGCATAATGTTAGGCTGTTTATTTGAAGTCTTTCTACATTTTTGATGTAGGCATTTATTTGCTATAAACTTACCTCTTGGAATTGCTTTTGCTGTATCCAATATGTTCTGGTATGTTGCATTTTCATTTTCATTTGCCTCCAGGAATTTTAAAATTTCCTTTTTGACTTCTTCTTTGACCCATTCATTGTTTAGGAGCATGTTGTTTAATTTCCATGTATTTGTACAGTTTCTAGTGTCCCTTTTGTTGTTGATTTCTAGTTTTGTTCCATTGTGGTCAGATAAGGTGCTTGATATAATTTCAATTTTTAAAAATTTGTTGAGACCATGTGCTGCTGAGAAGAATGTGTATTCTGCAGCTGTTAGATGAAATGTTCTAGAAATGTGTGTTAGGTCCAATAGGCCTAGATTAGAGATTAATTCTGATGTTTCCTGGTTAGTTTTCTGTCTGTAACATCGGTCCTTTGCTGCAAGTGGGGGTATTAAAACCCACAGCCTTTATTGTGTTGGAGTCTATCTTCCTCTTCAGGTCCAGTAGTAATTGCTTTATAGAATTGGGTGTGTATATATTTAGAATTGTTATATCCTCTTGTTGAATTGATCCCTTTATCATTATATAACGACCTTCCTTACCCTTTTTTAAAAAAATTTTCCTTGGCTTGAAATATATTTTGTCTAGTATACGTATAGCTACTCCTGTCTATTCTACCCTCTTGATCCTGACTCACTCTTCAGATCTGTCACAGATTGGTTGTCAGTTCCATCAGCAAGCCTACTCCAGCTCCCCCAGCCTGCTGTTATAGTTCCCTTTATTTCCCCTATTGCATATTTATTACACTATATCTGAGTGCCAGTTTAATTGTTGATTCCTCCAGAAAGATTATAAACTCTATGAAAGGAGGGCGATCAAATGCTTTGTTGCTCTTTATATTGCCAGCACACAGAATAGTGCCTGGAGCATAGTAGGCACTTAATAAATATTTTTTGAATAAATTATTAATTCATGCTGGGCATGTTATGTTATATATTTGGAAATAAAACCAACATGGTAGTACGAATGTTTCTTAAATCAGTTAGCTCACACTTCCTTTCTTAAACGTGGCTATAAAAAGGAACAAAAAAACCTCTTGCGAAACTGGCTGTTTGCTAAAACAGTGTCATTCTTCTACACAGAAGAATAGACCCGGAGGAAGATGGCTCAGCAGCACCTATGGATCTTGTTCCTTTGCCTGCAAACCTGTGAGTCCTGACCCTTGCTGATCCCCTTCTAGTTTTCCATAAAGTTTCAGAAATTGCCCTTAAGGAAGACATTGAAGTGTCCCTTTCATCTATTTTTAATGGAATATGCTGGATCTCAGTATATACACTGTGCTCAAAAGGGAACTGGCTGGAGAGAGACTTAGTTGTTTTTAAGATCGAAACTTTGGTGTTTTTGGCTTTGAAGTTTATATTTCTGAATTTTATCTGTGCTCAGTCTCCAAAGCTCTGAGACAAATTTCATTTGTTAGGGGAGTCAGCACATTGTAGACCCACCTAGAAAGCCTGGCAAAAGAATAGATCATCCAAAACCTTGAATAACTTAAAAGCAACTCCTTTTTGGCCTTAGAACATGTTATATGGTTTTTAACGGAGATATGTTGTTCTTAAGGATATTTCATTGCTCTATCAGGTTATTAGTACCACTGTTAAAAACTCATCTCTATGAGCTCCCTTTATTTTCAAAGCATATTCAGAGCTATTACTCTGCTTTCATCCTCCAAAAACTCTCTTAAGTAAATAGGGAAGAGGTATTATTTGTTTTTTACAAATTATATGTTTCAAAAAGGAAGTGACTAACTTGAATTTAAAACCCTGGGGTTTTTTTTTTGTTTTTTGTTTTTGTATTTTCCTTCTGATTTAACCGTAAACTCTAAAGAACAAAATGAGTATTGGTTATCTGTACAAAGAAAACAATATAACATTAACATAGGTCTGAGAGTGCCTTATAATTGCATGTATTATCTCATTAAATCCAAACATACGGAAATTTATTATGTTCGGAATTTATAAATCTTCTTCTTAGTATCTCTTACCAGCTCTAAAAATGCACTAGCAAATTCCTGGCATGAGTTTGAACTCAGGGAATCTAGTGGGTAAGGATTTTCTGAAAAGGTAGAATTAATGAACCATGGTCTTTCTGGTCTCTCTGACCTTTTAAAGCTGCAGCTCTTTTAATTTGAGCTTCATGGAGATTGCAACCACTAGGCAAGTCAAGTTTTTGGAGCTTCTGCTGGTCACCTTAGCATGGCAGAAAGAAAATGTGAGTTGATGGGGAAAAGAGTTGTATCTAAGGATGTCCCTAATCTTCCTGAGAAGGGCTGAATATCGTGGCATTTAATACCACTTAATTTGCAAAGCATTCTACAATTTTTATGTCTGTATTCTTATGTTATCCATTCCAAAACCATTGAAATAGGCAAGATAGATATTACTAAGTCCACTATGCCAAAGAGAGAGAGAGAGAGAGAGAGAGTAAACTAAGATTCAGAGGTTAAATAATTCATCTGAAGTTTCACTACCTAAATTGGTAGGGTTGAAAATGGACATTGGTTTTTCTAATCCCAAGGACAGCTCTTTCTGTCCCACCTGACCTCTTCACCCATTAAGTTTTCAAATTCTTGATACTCTTCAAAGGGCTAACACCTGATAATATAAAAGGCAGCTCTGGGATACACTTCTCTCATCCACTGAAACTGAAATCAAAGTAGTCAAATCAGGTAGTAATGAATCATTCACCCATTAGCTTTGCATCACTTGGGAAAGTTATATAACTCTCTGACTTGGTTCTTTGGGAATCAAAATGATAATGCATGTACAACACTTGGCATAATACCTGGATATAGTAAGTGCTCAACAAATGTTAGCTAATACTATTGGTTTTTACACTTGTTTTTCATGCACTGCTAGAAAGGTCTGTGGCTTTACTGAACAGAGATCCTGCACAGGATTCCTCTGCTTGAGATAGTGCAAAGAACGTAAACAAGAGAAAAGGTGGTGGGAGTTTGAGTTTAGGTATGGGCTGTTAGGGTTCTGGAAAAAGAAACCAGGGGTGAGAAATTGGTCTTGTCAGGGATCCATGAAATAGGGAGTGGGGGCTTGTTTTTATAGAAGTAAGGGCAGAAGTATTTTTAAATATTCACACTTACTGAATGGATCTGTTTTCCTCTTAAAAATTATTTCACAAACATTTCCCAAGTGCAAAAATATACTCTAAATTCCTCCTGCTTCTGTTCCTGATTGAGGTAGTCCCTTACATTCAATATTGGGCTTGGAAGTCAACACTGATTTTATCCACTTCCCTGGAATTCAGAGCAGTTTGAAGAGGCTGAAAAGCACTGGAGGCTTGACCATAGAAATCCCCTATATTCCCTTGAAATCACTGACATAGGGAAGTCTGAATGTATGAACTCATGACTGCTCCATGTCGGAAAAGTTTTCTTTAAGAATCAAGACTCACAGTCTTATGTTGTGATCTCAACTTTCTTGCTATGACTTTGGGAGCATTGTGACTCTGACTGTTCCTTCACGCATTCTACTAGCCACACACCCTCTGGGGGTAGAAGAGTCCGCCACTTTTGTTCCTTGCCCATTCCCTCTACGTGTTCTCTCTCACACTCTTTTAATTCTTCTTTTTCTCCACCCCTTTCTTGCTTTTATTTCTTCAACCCTTCCCCTTGCTCCCTTCTCCTACTTCCCATCAATAATAGTAATAACTTATCATTTATGGAGCACTCATACAAGTCTGGCAATACTGTAAGTAGCCTACAGTTATTATTTTGTTTAATCCTCACAAGTCCTTATGAGATGGATATTATCAATACCCCCATTTACAGATGAAAGCATTAATACACAGGAAGTCAGGTTATTTAGCCAAAAAGTAGAGGAAGCAGGATTTAAACTCCAAAGTCCTTTGATTTAACCACTGAGTCATGCTGCCCCCACCCACTTTGCTGCTGAAGTGGAGTAAAATACCTTCCCCCACTACTGATGATTATCACGTTTTGGAATTTATCAGTGAAGACTGATGATTTATTTATTCCCAGCAAGAAAGGATTATTTAGGCAGAAGCTGTGACTGTCTCTACACCCACCCGCAGAGGAAGATGGGCATGGCAGGTGGGCCCCTGCCAATAATAGAAGTTTAGACAAGCCAGAAAGGCAGAATATCTAAAGAAACAACCATCTCCAGACATGGTTTAAGTACTATTCACTTCAATATGGTTTGGGTTGACTTGAATTAGCTTCTTCAAAACAAACAAAAGTCCAAATATCTACATGGTGTTGAAGTCCTATTGTATGTAGAGCAAAATCATGGGACATTTCAGCAGCTGAAACTTTAAAGTCCAAGAGATAAGTAGGCCTACCTGGAGATCTGTCCATGGATAACGAGGCCTCAGCTATCTTCCTGGGGGATCAGAGACAGAATGCATGTCTAGGGAAGGATGCTAACAAGAGCCAACCTGCCACTGGTCTGAAGTCCTTGCAGAAGGGGACCTTCAAAGATGAAGACAAGTCCTCTATTTTAGAAAGAGATTTGAGCAGATAACTACCACAGATACTCAGAAGGGCCTCAAAAGCAGAAGTCCAGTTAGAAAAATGGAAATATATTACGTATAGTGTCTTAGTCCCTTTTCTATTGCTTGTAACACAATGGCTGAAACTGGGTAATTTATGAAAAAAATGAAATTTATTTCTTACACTTCTGAAGGCTAGGAAGTCCAAGGTCAAGGCAGCATATCTGGTGAGGGCCATCTTACTGACAGGGACTCCCTGCAGACTCCCAAGGTGGCACAGGGCATCACATGATGAGGGGGCAAGAGCATGCTAGCCCAGGTTTCTCTTCCTCTTTTTATAAAGCCACTCTTCCACTCCTATGATAATCCATTAATCCATTAAACCATTAACCTATTAACCCATGAATGGGTTGATTCATTCATGAGTGCAGAGCCCTCATGAACCAATCACCTCTGAAAGGCTTCACCTTTCAAATAGTATAGTCAGATTTCCCACCTTCTTAATACTTTTACAATGGGGATTAAGTTTTGACGTTAGTTTTGGAGGGGACAAACATTCAAACCATAGTGTTCTGCCCCCGCTTCTCAAAACTCATGTTCTTTTTACATACGAATACATTTATTCCATCCCTACACACCAGAGTATTAACTTGTTCCAGCACCAGCTCAATAGTCCAAAGTCCAAAATCCCATCTGTGAAATCAAAGCAACTTGTCTACTGCCAAGATACAATGGTGGGACAAGCATAGGGTACACATTTCATCTCAAAAGTGAGAAATAGGCCAAAAGAAAAGGGTAACAGGTCCCAAGCAAGTCTGAAACTCAAGAGGGTAGACATTGGGTTTTAAGACTCCAGAATAATCTCTATTGACACTGGTGTGAAAATTGACCCCCCAAGGCCTTGAGCATCCCTGCCTCTATGTCTATTTTGGGCTTGGTTCACCAAGCTCTCCCAGACTGATGTGGCATGCTGGTAACTCTACAGTTCTGGGGTCTCAGTGGTGGTCCCCACTCACATGGCTCGGATCTCTGCAACAACTCGTGCCCCACATTTCCACTTAGCATTGTTCAAGTGGAGGTTCTCTGTGGTGGCTCTTCCCCTATGACAAGTATCTGCCTGGACCTCAGGATTTTCCATGCATTCTTAGAAATCTGGGTAGAGGAAGCCACACCTTCATAGCTCTTGCATTCTGTGGGCCTGCAGAATTAATACCACATGGACATCTCCAAGGTTTAGAGTTTGTGCCTTCCAGAGTGGTGAGTTGAGCCACACTTGGGGTCATTTGAGCCACAACTGGGGTGGCCAAGGAAGCAGAAATCCAAGAAAGCCCTGGGAAGTGAGCCCATGGAGGGTGCCCCAGGTCTGTCCCCAGGAACATTCTGTCCTCCTAGGTCTTTGGCCCTGTGATGAGAGAGACAGCCTAGAATAACTCTGAAATGCCCTCAGAGTCTTTCTTCCATTCTCTTGATAAGCCCTTCTCTCTGTACTAATCTCTTAGTAAATGGTCACTGGGCCACACCCTTGGTTTTCTCTCCTGAACACACTTTTTAGTTATTTACATGACCAGGCTGAGAGTTTTCCAAATCTTTCCACTTTGCTTCCCCTTTGAAGCACCTTAAGGTCATTTTTCCCTCTCACAGCTTAATGTAAGCAGTTAAAAGTAGCCATGCTACAGTTGGAATGCTTTGCTGTTTGGATATTTCTTTTACCAAATATTCTAACTCATCACTCTTAAATTCTACATTCCATAAAGCCCTCAGGCACAGACACAATCCTGCCAAGTTCTTTGCCAGTTTATAACAAGAATGGCCTTTACTTCCATTTCCAATACCTTGTTACTCAGTTCCATGAGAGACCTCATCAGAATGGCCTTTACTGTCCCTATTTCTATGAGATTCTGGTCACAACCACTTAAACAATATCTAAGAAGATCCAAACTTTCCCTAGTCTTCTTGTATTCTAAGCCCTCACCAGAATGTGGCCTTTTTCTAGCCTACTCCAAGGTCATCCAGCCTCTGCCCATTACCCAGTCCAAAGCTGCTTCTACATTTTCAGGTATTTTATGAGCAGCACTGAACTTAATGACACCAATTTTCTTTCTTAGTCTGTTTTCTGTTGCTTACTACAGAATACTTGAAACTGGGTTATTTATAAACAGAAAAATTTATTTCTTACACTTCTAGATGCTGGGAAGTCCAAGGGCAGGGGGCATATCTGGTGAGGGCCATCTTACTGGTAGGGACTCTCTGCAGACTCCTGAGGTGGCAGAGAGGATCACATGATGAGGGGGCAAGAGCATGCTAGCCTAGGTCTCTCACTCTTTTTATAGTCACCAGTCCACTCACTCCCATGATAATCCATTAACCCATTAACCCATTAATCTATTAATTCAATGGAGGTCACGGAGGCCTCCTGACCCAATCACATCTGAAAGGCCCCACTTTTCAAATACCACAGTTGAATTTATACTGTCTTAATACTGTTACAATGGAGATTAAGTTTCAACTTGAGTTGTGGAGGGGACAAACATTCAAACCATAGCATATGGGGAAACCAAATATCAGGACATCAGCTCAAAAATCCAGTTTCCAAATAGTGGCTGTGAATCTGCATCCCTGTAATAACACAGGACTCCGGTGGGAGGGAGTAGAGACCCACCTTTTCAGCCCAATCTGCTGAAGCAGCCCTGAGATCAAAGTGGTGACCAACCTTCACAGCAAGAGCCCTTTGGTCAGTGCTAGGACATTCAGGCTACTCAAATATTCCTTACTCAAACTTTTCCTGTCTTGGATCTTGGGGAGGGATGAATCTTCGAATTTGGGGGTAACTAGAATTATCTGTGTGGAACCTGGAAAAGAAAGAGGTATGAATAATCAGGATGGGGTGCTAGTGTTGGTGAAATTGTCCAGGTACCCACATTTTCTTTGCTATATTCAATGTTCAAGTATACATTGATCGAGGGGGACAGTGATTAAAGAACGGATGGCCATGACCCCATCTCTGTTTTGAGATTTTCATGTGTGCATTTGTTTTTGTTTATTTGTTTTGAAGAAACTGATTCAAGTTAATCCAAACTCAATAAAGACAATAAACAGTAAAAATTCCAGGGGAAAATAATATATTATTGTATGGGGGTGGTAAGTTCTTTTTTCTTAAAACCTCATGTCCAAGGGCTTTTCATTGTTATGGAAAATGACACCACACTCTGGCTGCCCACCCTTTGCTGCCTCTTTGTCCTCTACTTCCCTTCACTCAGTATGACCAGTTACAACTGACTCTCTTCTGGGTGTCATGTGATAAAGATACCTCCAGTCACTGTCCCACGCCTGCAATATTCAGAAGGATTCCACTCCCACTTTTTGACTCTAGGAGGCAGCTGATGGAGAACAGGAGGACAAATTTAGCTAGTGCCAAAAAAAGAACAAGAAATCCTTACTTTGAAAGATCTTTAAAAAAGCCAAGGAGTGGAAGTGTCTGCTAAGCAACAATACAATCTTCCCCACCTCCACTTTTGTTGGTAACTATATGTTGTTCTTCTCCAACATCTCCCCAATACCCAGACCCTTCTTGTTCCATTCAAAGTTGCCCGGGGTGTTATTTTAATCTCTGCAACAACACTTATTTGTTTTATATAATTAACACATATAACATCTAGTACCTGCCAGGCACTGTTCTAAGAGGTTTACAAATATTAACTCATTTAATCCTCATAATACTTCAAGGAGATAAGTGCTACTAAGGCCTTCATTTTAAAGCTAAGAAAACTGAGGCATAGAGAGGTTACTAACTTTCCCAACAGCTCATGACTAGTACCTAACAAAGCCAGGATTCAATTCCAGACATTCTAGTGCATAGTCACTAAATCATGGTGCCTCACATGGGGATAGGCAGAAGACAGTCCTCAAGGCAAGACTCCCCTTGGAGTCTCCAGGTTTTTCTCCATTAGTATACACACTTGAGAGCACTGTCATGTCATCTATCCTCATCGTTCCAAAGTGGCAGAGCAGCTTTGTTTTATTTCACTTACCGACTAGGACTCTGAGACTTAGCAGGTAGGTGACATTTATGGTCATTTAGCTAGTCGGTAACAGACCCTTAACTAGAACACACTTCTTGATCCCTAGTATAGGAGGACACTTTTACAAACAACTCGGTGGGTCTCTGTTCTGTGAATCTATACAAATTTTCTTTACAAACAGTTATAAAATATTGGAGTAGAAAGAAGTTACAGTTAGCCGACTGCTCTTTCTTATTAATCAGTTTAAGCCCTTGATCTTTCACACTGAGACCTAGAGACCAGTAAAGAGTCTCCCCTTGTCTTCACCCTTTCTCTTGCTCTGAGTTTTTCTGCCTTGTTTTTTTTTTTTTTTTTAATATTGTTGGAGAAAGGGTAATTGGGCCAGTGGGGGGGTGGGGAGTACTCACTGATTATTCATTTTTTCAACAAATCTTTAATAATCATCCACTAGCTGTTGGGGGAACAGTAGTGTCTGAAACAGACAAAGGCTCTGCATTCTCGGTAATTACATAACAATCGGGGTGTGTTGCACAGGATGCTGGGGAGACAATATGCAAACAAGCACATGCAATGCTTTAGTGGTGATGACTACCATGAAGACAAGTAAAGCAAAGAGAGCAACAGCAAGTTAGGGGGTGCAGGCTGCTACTTTAAAACATGGTGGTCAGGAAAGCTCTTTCTGATGACACTGGAGCGGAGACCGAAACAAAGCGAGGAAGTGCTGGAAAGAGTGTGGTAGGAAAGGAGAGCAGCAAAGTGCGAAAGCTCTAAGGCAAAGTGCCCTTGGTCTGTTTAAAGAATGGAGAAGCCAGTGTGGTTGGGGTGAGTGAGGGAGAGAAGGGTAGAGATAAGAGAGAGGGAGGGGCCAGATCTGGCAGGGCCGGCTAGATGACAGTAAAGTGTATGAAAGGAGACTAGGCAGCCCCTCAAAACTTCAAGGGCGTGCTTTCTTTTTAATGGAATCTAAGGATAACTGCAAGTTTTTAGGTCTAAATGTCCTCTCTATTATCATCAATATTTAATATTTCAAGGGCTGGCTGGTTAGCTCAGTTGATTAGAGCATAGTGCTGATAACACCAAGGTCCAGAGATCAATCCCTGTACCAGCCAGCTGCCATAAAAAAAAAAAAAAAAAAAAGATATTTCAAAATCACTTTGGGTTCCACACAACACTTTAGTGAGTTTCTCTTGCCCCATCAATCTTTATAACCCAGATGAAGTTTCTGATTCTTTGTTGTGTATTTATTTTTTCAAATATCTTTCTCACAATCCCTATTTCCTTCTTCCAGTCAGGGGCTTTTGGCAGTTACTTAACACAAAATGTACATTTGCAAAGTCCACCCATACACATGGAATAATCCAGGGAAACTGAGGTTACCATCTAATACATACAAAGGAGTACTGAGTTGGGACATGTGTGCCAGCCAAAACCAGGAGGGGAAGGCCACTTCCAATGAACAGCCAACCCACAGTGCTCTCTGTCCAAGCTGGTGTCAACCTGCCCCTCGGGTCCTGAGTTTCCTCTTCACCATAGCTACCTAAGGGTCATGGTGAATAGTTTTTCATCCAAGCCTGTAGCCCAGAGTTTTGGCCTTTTCTTTCCTTTCCTCTGGAGGTATTGCCTTTCTCCTACCCCTCCCATTTGTGGTCTGGCATACAGAAGTCAAGAAATCACACTTCCTGGGGGTGTCACAAATGTGGGTCATCTCTTCTTCTCTGGGTTCCCAAGGTTGCTTAGCAACCACTTCATCCCCTTTATCAATCTCCCTGTGATGTTCCTTATAGTAATATTTCCCCCAAATTTTTACATTCACCAAAATAAGAGTAGCAACTACCATTTATATGTAGCAGGCATGGTGCTAAGTGCTTTATCTTCATAACTACATTTAATAATGATCCACATTTTAGAGATAAAGAATCTGAGGATCAGTGAAAGCCCTCAAGAATGACTATCTTCCTTTTTATCCTCTCTATTCCAAAATGTCCACTATGTATTAAGCACCTCCTATGTGACCTCACAATAATTCTATGATACAGGCATTATCATAGTCCATCTTGCAGTCAATAAGATCAGGGCCTCAGCAAGTGTCAGGGATTGAGCTTGAACACAGGCCCACCCGACTCAAGCCTGTGCTCCCTCCAACTCCCCGAGCAGCCTCTCTTCTATCTCCATCCCCAACAACATCTTTAAATACCTCTGTCCTCCCACTCATCCTTTCCTTTTCCCTTCCGCTTCAGGTACAAGTGTGACCCTTCTCTGACTGAGAACCTGTGGCTTCCACTGCCTGCCCTTTCCCTTCCATCTTTTGTTCTGTGACCAGCAATAGCAGCCTGTGTATCTTGCCCTGTGCTGGGTGCCAGGGATTTGAAGGCAAGAGCCCTGGACCCACTCAAGTCACTCAGTGTCCAGAACACAGACCCTTGGATTGATGATGACTACACAATGTGGAAAGTGCTATGAGAGGGAAACATAGAGCTCGGAGAGCCCCTGAGTAGGGGCACCCAGAGCAGGCCCATCTGGGAACCCTCTCTGTGCTCACCCTCCCTAGAACCTCTCCCCCACAGATCTCTTCTATTTTAAAACAAAATTAAATAAATTAGCTTTATTTGAACCTCTAGATACTATCTTATTTTGTCACCTTTCTTTCACTGTCACTGTTCTCTGCTTCCTTACCACTTATTCTGCCCGCAATCCCTTGCACTTGGCTTCCAATTGAATCCCCTACTCACACTGCATTCCCAAAGGCTGTTACTAACCTCCTCATGGACAAATGCAGGGGCAGTTTTCAGACTTTATCCCACCTGAGCACTCTGAATCATTAGACATCAGTGACAATCCCCTTCTTGAGATATATCTCCTCCTGGGTTCCATGACGCTGTCCACTATTGGTGCCTCTCTTCCTGCTCTTAGCACTTGATCTATGAGGCTTCCTTTGGTGGTGCCTCTTCTCTACATGTGAGCACTGCTCACAAGTCAGCTTTGGACTCTGCCACACTCGTCCTGCATGATCCTCCTCGCCTTCAATCCACCCCCTCTCTGTGGATAATTCCTAAACCACTTGGATTTCAGTTTGACAGTTAGTAACAGAGACACTGAAGTAAGAATGGCTTAAGCAGGAAAGAAGTTCATTTCTTGCTCATGTAAAAAGTCTGGAGTTGTCAGTTCATAGCTGGTAGAATAGTTCACAAGTTCATCAGAGACACAGGCTTTATCTTCCTGCTCCACCACCCTCAGTACTTGGTTTCCTCCTAATAATCCAAATTGTCTGTCTGAGGTCCAGCATTCCAGCCTGCAAGAAGCAAGGAAAAGATGAAGAAAGCAAATTTTCTTCTGAAAAACATAAAAGTCTGTTTTCATCCTGTTGGCCTGAACTTAGCCATATGACCAAACTTAGCTAGCAGAAAGCAGGACGATGTACAGTCTGCTCTTCATATCAGTGGGTTTGGCATTTGTGAATTCAAAGAACAGCACCTCAAAAATATTTGGGAAAAATTTTTTTTACAAAGTTTCAAAAAACAAAACTTAAATTTGCTGCATTCTGAATACTACGTTGAATCCACACAAATGAAATGAGGATACCACGCATTAGGTATTATAAATGATCTAGAGATGATTCAAAGTACATAGGAGGATGTATGTAGGTTATATACAAATACACCATTTTATATAAGAGTCTTGAGCATTCACGGATTTTGATATCTACAGGGAGTCCTGGGACCAATCCCCCACGGATACAGAGGGACTACTGTAGTCTTTATTCTGGGTGGCTGTGTGCCTTCCTACAAATTAAAGATTCTACCACTAAGAATGAAGGAGAGAACAAATATTGGAAAACAACTAGCAGATTCTGCCACAGCCCCCCACATAATACTTCAAGCCCATTCTCTCTCTTTATCTTCCTAGATGGTCCTCTGTCATCTCAAGTTCAATATTTCTAACACTAAACATGTCTCCCCTCTTTGACTTCTTTCCAGCATAAACATTATCAATTTTCCAGTATCTGTCAGTTTTCCACTGACATGAAGTAGAAACTCAAAACACATTGTTAAACAACCAACTTCTATTAGATGCCTCCTTATTCCTTGCTTTTCTTTGCACTATCTCTCACATCCATCCTTCCTTTTCCTTCCCATTGTCATTGCCTGATTCATGCCCAGTTGGCTACAATAGCCTCCTAAATGTTCTCTCCAGCCCAGCTTCTATTTCCTCTGATTCTTCCTAAACATCATTACTACATTACTATGACTCTGAAACATTATTTAAATCTTCATCCTCAAAAACTTTAATAGCTCCCCTCTGCCTGTAGTGTAGACCTCAAACTCCAGGCTGTCCCAAATCTAAACCTAATTTATATCTCCAGCTTTACCACTCTCTACTCTGTTATGCAAATCTATACTTATCCAATCGACATCACAAGTTCTGCTTCAAAACTTTCATTCAGGACCTGGGGACCTCAGATACCCTTCCTTTTCTTTTGCATCCAGTGAAATTCTATCTGCCCTTCAAGGTCCTCTTCAAATTCTACTTTCTCCAAGAAGTTTTCTCTAATAAGTAAAGCTCGGTGAATTCCCACTGCAATTACTGTCTCTTCCACTCACTTGAATTTATCATTTACTACCTCATATTGCAAAGGACATTTATGTGTACGTGTATGTCTTATTTCCCCAATCAGATATTAAATTCCAAAAAAAGGCAATTAATCTGTCTTTATTATGGACTGGCATTGTGCGTTTCATGGTAAGTCTTCAAGACATTTTTGTGCCACAAGTTCTCTCTGAGATAGGGTTTTACTAAGGTCCTCTCCAGTGATAACATAATGTTTGAGTCCCTTTAACACCTACAAAAATAAACATTGGGGTTGATTGTTATGGAGATTCTTTCTTTTAAAAACCTGAAGTATTTTAAGATCCACCAAGGATACCTAAAACCATTCCTCTGGCCTTTACTTGAATTAGCCCCTGAAAAAACTTTTTATAGATGGTCCAGTATGGCCCCGGTGTCACCAAGGCCATCAGAGGGATGCCAAAGGAAGCCCTAAAGGGTGTGAACAATTGTTAAGATGATGAAGAAGATGAGGAGGAGGAATCTCATCCTCTTCATTCTCATTATCAGCCACGGAAAAAACTAACATTTATTTTGCCCTGATGGTTAACAAAGCACTTGTACTCACATTACGTCATTTGCTGCTCACTAAATAGACAGGGAAAATATTACAGGTATTATTTCCATCCTGTGGATAAAGAAACTGAGAATCAGAAAGCTTTTGTGACTTCATTAAGGTTGCCCAGCTGGTAAGTAGAAACACTGGCCCGTGCATCCTCTGCCTCCCTGTCTTTGCACTACATGCTGGGGTTCGGCAGCTGCCTCTCAGAGCACAGGTGCAATGTTTAAAGGTGACAGAATCTTAAACTTATGCTGTGAAAACTCTGTCTTCTTGTCAACAAAAGCAGTAGCACAAAGTAGCAGGACTTCCCCCAGCTCCACCTACCCACCACCCCCACTGCCTGACTGCCTTTGGTACCCCTGCATCATTTCCTGAATGACTTTCTCTTGAAGAGAAAACATGCTTTTAAAATTGCACCACACACCAACCATTTGTGGCCGTGAAAAAGCTTGAACTTTAGCAAACTGCCTACACACTTCCTGGGGTTTATAGAGCTCACCAGAATCATAAGTCTGTAGAACCCACGTTCTGTCCATCTCCTCATACCTAACCTGAACTCAAAGAGTGGAATGGCAATTAGGCACTAGGGCCTGACTTCAAAAAGCCTTGAGACATGGGAGACCTGGGACCAGGATTGTCTGCATAACTTGTAGGACCCAGTGCAAAATGAAAATGGGGGCCCCTTGTTCAAAGAGTGTTAGTAATGTCAAGGTGGCATAGCAGCGTTAAACCAAGTTCAGGGTCCTTCTGAGCACAGGGCTCTGTGAAACTGCAGATCACATGCTCATTTCTGGGACATTCAGGGATTCAGTCCAGGACACTCCAAATGCCCCTCTACTAGACCTCATCAGCCCAGTATAACAGTTTACCTGGGGAGATTAATGTTCAAGGATTTTAGCAAACTATGGCTCCTACCACTGAAGGCAGGCAGCATTAGCCTCTTCTGTTCCCCCAACAGTCTGTTCCTATTGTTTTTACAGTCAGCACTCATCGCATTGTATTATTTTTCACTTGTACGCATGTCTGTCTTATTCTCTGGGCTGTGAACTCCTTGGGACTGCAATGATGTTTTATTTATCCCTGCGTCTCTAACACAGCATCTAGTTCATAGTTAGCACTTAAGTGTTTGTAGATAAGGGTCCCTAGTTTCCCCCTCCGCATGGTTCCCGCCTCCCCAGGGCCCTGTTACATCTCCTTCTATACTTAGCTCACCCAGCTAAGTCAGCTAATCAGCCTTGCCTGGCATATTCCTCCTAAGGGAAAATCTCTGTTACTCTGAATGGGAAATGGTTTATATCATCAGTCCCTAGGGTTCTTTCCCTAGTTACCGAGCTGAAGGGCAAGGGTAGCCATAGTGACATAGCACCATTGGGTTAAGAAATCCCTGTTTTTGTGACTCTTCAAAGTGATCTGTATTCTCAATGACTCTATACTTGTCCTCTGTATGCCAAGCCCTGGATAAACGCTAGGGTCAGCCTGAACCCACCTATGTGGAAAACTTACATCCTGGTCTTGGTGCTTACATGTAGCCAGTGCACATCAGAACAGCTCAACTTATTGTTTATGGCTGACACCCTTTCTGACTGGTCGTGCCCATGTCATACTGGTCACTAAATATTCTGAACATCACCCATGCTGGCCCCAGCCAACATTTCTCACTGAAGAGAACTCAGTGAGAATAACATGATAGTGAAGAAGAGGAGGAGAAAATAACAGCTTATAATTATATTGCCTCTCATTTTACAAACTGTATATTAAATCAGTTTATCTTTACAAGGTGATAAAGAAGAGGAGGAGGAGAAAGTAAGCCTTTTATTTTTCCCATGTTATGTTTTAAAAGTACTTATCCTTCAGCTTTCACTAGAAAGTGTTCCCTGGGTTCCCAGAACAGATCAAGCCCCTGGCTATTCTCCCTCAAAGTACTATAATAACTTTTGTATCTCTTATTTTGAGTCTCCTCATTTGTTTGTGTGGTTATCTACCAACATTGGTTTCTTCTTTCACTGTAAGTTTGAAAGAACAGGAACTGTATTTGTTTTCACTCACCATTGTATCTCCAGCTCCTAGTATCATGTTTAAAAGAGTAGATGTTCCACAGACATTTGCGTTATAAATTAAATAGATAGATACCTGCCACAGTATCTGGAATGAAACTGACCCTGAATAAACACATTCATTCTTTCATAAATGTATGAATGAATAAATGAACTTTGCTTACTTCAGGTATTGCCTAGATAGTATAGGCAATATGTGAGTTAATTCCATTTGTTAATTTATTTCATAAATATTTATTAAGCACCCACTGTCAGGTATTATTCTAGAGACTGGGGATATAGAAGTGAACAAAAAAGACCCCCTGAAAGCACCAATTTAGGGAGTATTTTCTCCAGAACCTCGAAAGCACTCTCTGCCTATGTCTTCCAGAAATAGAGGCAAAAATGTAACTTGCTTTTTGCAAAGACCACAGTAAAAGACAAAGCAATGACCCAAGAGTTCATCAGCCCAGATATCTTAGGCTCTTGTCCTAGCTCTTCCATCACTTGGCGATATAATCTTGAGAAAGAAATACACCTAATATCTTCGACCTTATGGAAATTTATGGTCAAATCTCTCAAAAACCTTCTAGCTTTCAGAGTCTAAAACTCTAGGCAAACATGTTTTTAATAAAAATGGATTCTTAGTATTCACTGAGAAACTTGGTCTTTGAATGAGAGTCCTTTAGAAAATTTAGTTGCCCCATAGCATATTAAATATACCTAGAGTAGAATGCAAAAAAAAAAGGCATTGTCTACAAAACTGGATTAGCTGCACCTGTGCATCTCCTCATGGAGCTACAAGACTGGAAAGACAAGAAACTCTTAAAGATGCAACAGTAAGATGACTACAGTTTTCTGTTTATGTCCTCAGGGCTGGAAGCCGCTGGAAGAGACACAGATGCCCTCATGGTAAATGGGATTCTGGGGCAATCAGTTACTTTCCCCTTAAATATCCAAGAATCACAGCAAGTTATCAACATTGCTTGGACTTCTGAAACATCTGTTGCTTTTGTAACACCAGGAGACTCAGCACCCAAAGTTACTGTGACCCACAAAAATTACTATGAACGAATAAATGTCTTAGGTCAGAACTACAGTCTGGTCATTAGCAACCTGAGGATGGAAGATTCGGGAAACTACAAAGCAGACATAAATTTACAGAATGTTTCCTACACCACCACTAAGTGCTACAAACTTCAAGTCTACCGTAAGTTGTGGGAGGATAGAGGGCTTGTTTTTTTTATTTTTGCTTTAAAAATTTGCTATCTGGAGAACACCTATATTTCTGATAATTGAGTTCACTAAGTCTTTTTGTACAGTTAAAAACTTATGTAAATACACTAATACTTTTAAAGAGGATGTAGCCTTATTTTAGTCCTGGCTTCACCAGATTTTAGCTATGGAATCTTCCATCAGCAGTGAGCCCCATGGGCCTTGTTTTCCTTTTTTATAAAATGTCAATAATCATATGGCTCTTTTCCCAGAGTTATTGTAAGGATCAGGTAAGATGGTGTATGCAAAGTGCTTTTTTAAAGAAACTTTCTATTTTGAAATAATTATAGATGTATAGGAAGGTGCAAAGAAATGCACAGGGAGGTTCTGTGTACCCTTCAGCCAGGTTAACATCTTGCATAACTATAGCACAATATTAAAAACAAGAAACTGACTTTGGTACAATCTACAGAGCTTATTTGGATTTCATCAGTTATACATGCACACATTTACGTGTGAGTGTCTATGTAGCTCTGCGCAGTTTAATAACATGTATAGCTTCGTGTAGCCATTACCACAATTAAGATAATTAACTGTGTTATCACAAGATTCCTTCATACTATCCTTTTATAGCCGCACCTATTACCTCCTTTCCCCACTTCCTAACCTCTGGAAACCTCTCATCTGTTCATATCTATAACTACATTATTTCACAAAATGTGGAATTGTAGATGGAATCATGCAATATGTGTACTTTAGATATTGTTTTTTTTTTCACTCAGCATAATTTCTTTGAGATTCACCCAAACTATTGCAGTTATCAATAATTTATACCTTTTTATTCTTGGATAGTATTTCATGGTATGAATGTACTAGATTGTTTAACCATTCACTTATTGAGGGACATTTTAGTTGTTCCCAGCTTGGGATATTATAAATAAAGCATCTATGAATAATTGTGTACAAGTTTCTGCATGAAATAAGTTTTTGTTTCTCTAGGCTAAATGCCCAAGAATGAAATCATATAAGACCATTTTTAGTTTCATGGTAAGTTCATTTAAGAACTCCCAACAACCCTCTCAGCTTGTGTCTGAATGGAATGCACAGTGGAAAGAGCATTAGTGTTGGAATTAGACAGGCTTTTCCAGCTGTGTGACCTTGGGCAAGTTGTTTAACCTCTTTGGGCCCATTTCCTCATCTATAGAATGTAGATAATAATAGATGGGATTGAATGAGATAGTGTTAGTTGAGCTCCTAGTACAGCGCATGCCTTAAAGTAGATGCTCAGTAACTAGTAGTCCTTATAAATTTTTATACTTTGTCCTTTTTAAAATTCTAGTTACGAATGACTTCCTAGATGAAAAAGGCTCTGAACTGGGCTTGAATGACATAGTCAAAGAACCATATCCCAGTGTGGACACTTTAGAAAATATTTGACTCACTCATGAAACTTGGTTGAGAAAATAAAGAGGGTATTCAATTTTAAGATGTTTACTTTCATCCCCTTATATGTCTAGTTTTTTCCACCCGATCTTCAGCAGGCGTTGTACAATCTGCAACTAGGACAGAAGACAGTAAAATCGTAGGGAGAGCTGTATTGTCTATACACCAAACTCTGTACTTTATGGGTAGTTAGCTGAGAATATAAAGCGAAGGGAACTGACATTTATTGAACATCATCTATATATCTCGCATTTTACTACCTAATTTTAAAAATACATAGATTATATGCATACTGGCCAGCAGCCAAAAAAAAAAAAATACATAGATCATACATATTTAAGCAATATACGCACACACAGAATAAAATATAGTAAAATGTAACTCTCCCTTCTCAGAGGCAGTGACTATTGCCAGCTTAATTTGTCTTTTCTATGGATAATTAATGTACATACAAGCATAGATAGATAGATAATAAATAGACAAATGGATATTAGAATGACCTTTATATATAATATCTCATTTAATACTCACAACAGCCCTAGCAGGAGGAAATTGTTATCCTGCTGTTGTACGTGAGAGAGTTGAAGCTCAGTGAAGCTCTGTGCCTCCCCCACCATTCTACACTAGAGAGTAGCGGAGCCTGGATTCTGAACTAGGTCTCCAATGGCTTCCACCCCCTTGGCTTGAGAGGATGAAGAACATCCAGCCATGACTCTACCTTCTCTGCCCAGCAGCTTTATGCAGGTAACATCTCGGTTCCTGCTGAGAAAAATGAGATGGAATCCTATTCTTTACCACTCTCCCTAACCTCAACAGTCACCAAAAAGAAAAAAAGAATAAAGTCTTTCTAAAAATAGATAAATACCAAGCAGTGACATAAACATTCTTGTAAATCAAATTTCTAAAGAAATACGCAAGTTTTCGTTTTTCCCTGATTCATATCTGTGTCCACTGTTATAGCTAGTGAAGGTCTTTATCCAAATTCATTTAGGTTTGTTGCCAAGTCATCACTAATTCGAATCTGGATTATATTTCTCTAAGAAACTGTTAGGACCAGGGTTTCTGGATAGCTTGGAATAAAATATCTTTACAGCTTCTTACTATTCATGTTTTACTTTCTCACAGGTACAGACAAATGGTTCCCATGTTTACACTGCTGAATTTATTACTTTTCTAGATTCCACAATCATTAGAAAGTTATGTGCCAGTTTCTTCTGACTCCTCTCTTCTCTTTCTTAAATGGCTCCAGTGGGAGGAACAAACCCTTCATAGCAGCTTTGCCAAGACTGCCCTAAACTTATCGCCTCCGGATGTGGTCACTTTCTTGTCTCCTTATAAAATAAAAGAACTTCCCCTTGCTTCTGCCAGCTCCAGATCTAGCTTTACTTGAACTTAAATATAATTGTTCTTTAGTAACACTTCATAGCCTACAACTTTTACAGTTTACCTTTTGATTGCTTTAGTAAAAACATTGTTTGAAATGGACTTTTAAAGAGGTTATAGATTTTCACTACAGATACTTTAAAACAGAACAAAATGAAAAACTTAAAGAAAACACACATACACCAGAAAACAGAACCAAAAAACTTTTTAAAAGATTTTTTTCATGCAACGGTGCGCTGATAAATGTTCAACTGGCTCTTAATGGTATGTGTGTATGTGTACATACATTTATACACATATATGTGTATACAATTTATATTTAATATAAATTTAACTGACATGAAGGATGAGTAGCACACAGTTCCATAAATGATAATAAAATATACAGTACTTTATTGTAAATTCCACATAGCCAATTATTCTCACAGAATACTTCTGTTGATTTTTGATGAACAAAAATATCCCTAACCAACCTATACTTGCAATTGATGAATGAATGTAGTTCCTAAATAATATTGGTTGATATTTTCATTTAAGTTAATTAATAGAAAAAAGTGATTCAACAAAGACATACATAGTGGAGCTTCACATGTTCATCAATGATGTGAGCAACTTCTTTGCTGAATTGGGTAATGATTTTCAAATACTGAAAGTATATTTTTTATTTTTTCTGTGCCATTCACAATGTAACAGCTACAGACATGATACACTTTTAAGTTTAATCTGCATTAGTAACCTTTCCTCCATGCTTTCTCAGGTCTAGAGCAACAATTAACTAAACATAAATCAAGCCCAAGTTTATAGCATCTGTGGTATACACACTCCCGCTGTGGCTAATTTTAAGACAGAGTTGGAAAAACTTGCCCAGGTGTAGGTCATTACAAAGAATAGATACAATGCATATAAATAACGTCAAGAGCATAGACAATAGTAAAATGTCAAAAAAATTAAAACCTGCTGAGTTTTTAGTATTTAATACCTTTGTTTTTATCATAATGTATTTAATTGTAAGTTCTTATAATTTAGGTTTTAATAATGGCCGTTCTTAACAACTATCTTGCAAAATTCCTCAAAATTTAACAGTTGACCCTCAAAAGCTGGTATATGTCAGCTCAAGCTCACCACTGGCTCATGTATTTTCCCCTCACAGGTAAGCTGGGGAAACCAAAAATTACACAGAGTTTAATGACATCTGTGAACAGCACCTGTAATGTCACACTGACATGCTCTGTGGAAAAAGAAGAAAAGAATGTGACATACAGTTGGAGTCCCCTGGGAGAAGAAGGCAATGTCCTTCAAATCTTCCAGACCCCTGTGGACCAGGAGCTGACTTACACGTGTACAGCCCAGAACCCTGTCAGCAACAACTCTGACTCCATCTCTGCCAAGGAGCTCTGTGCAGGTAACCAGCCCCATCCATCTGTCCTGGTGAGTCTCAGAAATCGCTCTGAAGAGCAGCAAGGCCTGAACTTGGGCCTCCTTCTCTAGGGGAATGTGCCTTCTTTACACTGGGCCTGGTCTCTGGGAGCATCTCCTCCAGAAGCCCACTGAGAAAGTCCAAAACCTTCTATGAGATGCTAAGTTTTCCAGGGTGTTCTGAGGCAGCCCTGGCTGCACTCTCTGATTGTTTCTAATCCTGACTTTTAATAGCAGAAAGTACATTTTCCCTGGGAACTGCAGCACTCCCTTGGAGGGCACCCAATTTTGATAGTGCTCCTGAGTGTGGACAAGCCTGCCCAGCCTCTTGAGCCTGTATGCTGAAAGGTCAAGACTCGCTGCGTCTTCTATTTCCAGACATTGCATTGGGTCTCCGTACTCACCACACTGCGCTGCTGAGTGTGCTGGCTGTGCTCTTCCTGCTCGTTCTCATTCTATCTTCAGTGTTTTTGTTCCATTTTTGCAAGAAAGGAAAAGGTAGGACTCTCCCAAAAGGTAAAATATAGAAAATGTAGAAATGTCTCTCTTCCTGGGACTGAAATCATTTATCCAAGGTGGTGTGGAGAAGTCCTTTTTTCTAAGGAATGACCCTTCCTATAATCCCCACCCCACCACTTTACCACCTCCCAGAATAATGGCCTTGAGGACTGACTGTATGACATTCCCTGAATGGTCTTCAGAATCTGTTCCTGGGATCGCCAGCACCTGGCGGGCCCAGAACTTGGGTTCGAGTTTAGCACTGCCATTCACAAGCTGTGCTCCATTGCACAAGTGTGTTCACCTTTCCGGCTCAGTGTCTTCACATGTGCAATGTTTGGACTAGAGAGTCTCCAGTGTCACTTCCAATTTCATTGTATTTTGATAATGGCCTTTGAGATCCTTGTACTAGTTTTGTATTCCATGGTCATCACTAGATCCCTCTGGATCCTTCTGGATCCATCTGTAATTGTGCCATTCTTAATTCAGACAACCTGATCTTAGACTCCTAAGGGATTACAGCCTCCTATTCCCCCCACCTTCATGTCCACCCAAGATCTTTTTTTCCCACCAATCATAGCAAAAACCGTGGATATAGAGAGGCTCTACCTCTGCTTTCACATTCCTGACTCTCCTTTGGGTCTTATTCCTCAGGTTCCTATTCGAAGACCCTCACTAAGAGCCCTGGTAAGTTCTCAGCCATAGGTTCCCAGGCTAACGACTAGTAGGGATGTGGCGGGTTCACAGCAGAGTGATTAGGACCAAGCAGGTGCTTTGCAGTTAGTCTAGAGATGTGGGTTCTAGCATGACCCATTTATCAGCTACCAGTTACTTTATCACAGTAAGCTTCAGTTTTCTCAGTTGTGAAATACGTGCAATAATAGGGCGTGCTGCATGTACTTATGAAGTGGATTAAATGGAATTACACGTACAA
Organism: Cynocephalus volans; assembly: GCF_027409185.1. Taxonomy (NCBI): domain Eukaryota; kingdom Metazoa; phylum Chordata; class Mammalia; order Dermoptera; family Cynocephalidae; genus Cynocephalus; species Cynocephalus volans. The sequence goes on along the minus strand of NC_084467.1, from coordinate 118,335,932 downwards.
GACACTGGCCCAGTTCCTGATAGTAAATTCTCAGTAAAAGTTAGCTACTATATTTATAATTGAGAGGCCTGTGCATGGTACAGAGGAGACATTCTCAGAAGGGGGTTAGTGATATGTACCATAGCTCAAGTGGCCTCACGATGGGGAGAAGTCACAGTCTGCTCAGCCATAGGTGATCTCCAGGGCCCTACAAAGGAACGCCTGTCTTCAATCTCTCACAGCCTCTTGAGGAGATAAAAGGGATATTCTTTGCAACTACAAATGAGGTAAGAGAGCACTCAATCTGGCTCCCTTGCCAAATCTGGAGCAGGGGCTGGGACAGGTTTAAGCTGAAACCTTGGAGACCTGTGATACTGCACAACTCAGACCTGTTTTTTGTGGATATGTTGTTTTTCTGGTACATATGAAGGCCCCACATTCTGGCTATCTCTCTTCAACTTGACCCTAAAATATTCCATGTTAGTACAAAAAAAAGGAGTACATTGGGATGAATGCCTCTTCCAGCCCATGTGTTCTTCAGAGTAGAAATTTATTTCTCATGTCTTTGTTTCTCTGGGGCCTCACACAAAGCCTGTCACATAGAATGAGTTTAATTAATGTTTATTGACTGTGTGAATCAATCAAGAAAGCAACAAGTGTTGTGGAGCACCTACTATGTGCAACACTGAGGTGGTAACCGTAAGGTACACTCCAGGAGAACACAACACAGAGTGTGACTAGAGAGAATCCGTCAAGTTGAAAAACCAAGACCCACACATGAGAAGCTGACTAGCTGTGCAAGTCGAAGTTCCAGGGACACTGAGTAAGACTCTGGGTGGAAAAGCTGAGATTCTCTTTAGCCTAGTCTAGACTCTAGAGTGGAAGAGAATTCCCACTGAGTTCTGGGTGAGGCCTGAGCCAGGAGTCTCCTATACCACATGCAATCTCTAGAAAAGAGAGAGACAGTCCAAGGATCCAAGCATCCATCTCAAGAGGATGAGAGTCATTTAATCTCTTAGGGCTTCATCTGAAAAAGAGAGCATTGGAAGAGATAATGTCTAAAAACCCATCCACCTTTCACAGGTTCTATTTTTACTTGTGACACAGATGCTGCCTCAAATAAAACAATATACACATATGTCACGGTCTCGAGAGATGCCCAGCCAGCAGAGTCCAGAATTTATGATGAAATCCTCCAGTCCAAGGTGAGCTGATGCTATTCATGGACACTGGTCCCACCAGGACAGGGAGCCATGGGCAACCATCACCCTCTGCTTCCTTTTGCCAAAAAAGCAGCCTCAGTCAGGAGTCTGGAGGGTCCAACCAGGAAATACCCTGTCAGGGAAATGATGCTGTGAGTCTCTCTCCCCATGGAAGCCTCCAGGGCATGAGGTTTGAGCCTCCATATGGGGTCTGGCTCCAGGTAAGATGAGAGTCATGACGAGGGGTGAAGCACCCCCTAGAGGGGCCAACCAACAAGGGAGCCCCTGGTGTGAGGTGAGGGTGGTTATGTGGCTGCTGACATGGAAGCAGAGTGCCAGGAGGCTCTGAGGGCACAGAACTGACAGAAGGCTCTCAAACCCCACTCCTGGGGTAGAAGCCGTGGCAGTAGCCTGCTTTCCTCAGGCTCAGGATTATGCCCGCATGCCCTCCTCCCAACTGCCCTCCATCTCCTCTACTCAGATCTCCTTCCTCTACACGGCCACCAGCCTGCTTCCCTGAGGTCTGCAGGGAGTGAAGGGGAAACTGAGGTCTGCCTGATCAGTCTAGCACTGTGCTTGGACTGATAGGGCAGCTGGATCCACAGAGCCCATGGAAAGTGAAAATCCTGACTGAGCAAGACTCAGTCTGAACCACACAGACCCCTCCTTTCTCCTGAGGTTTTCTGCCCCAAGGCCTTGCCCAGCTGCTTCCCACTTACCCGACTCCCACCTGATCCTGATCCTCTCCAAAGCTGGATGGAACCAAAGCTGGGGCTGGGAGAGGAGGCCACCTAGTAAAAGTGGGACCAGGGAGGAGTGATGGTTGGGGGCGGATTAGGAAAGGGGACTCATAAGATTTGACCTGGGCTCTCTCACTGAGGGAAGACAGGTGTTTTACAGGTGCTCCCCTCCAAGGAAGAGCCACTGAACTCAATTTATTCCACAGTGCAGTACTCTGATAAGGTAAATCCTTCCTGGCCTTTTATCCCTGTTTTCCTATCTGTTCTGGCCATTCTGGCGTACCCCATCCATCCAACCAGGGGCCAGCTGGCTTTCCTGGGACTCTTCTCTATACTTCTCAGGAATAACTGCCTAGGGCTTTGGTCTACAGGTACTTCCGTCCACACACAGAGCCCTGCTCCCCAGGTCCATGGCCATCTACAAGTTGGCTCACTTGGGATGCTGATCCCACACTTCCCTAGGCTTCTGAACTGCAGTGTGGAAACTCCAGCTCCTATAACACCCAGGACCACTGCTGGCTCACAGTGTGAAAATTAGAAAACAGGTGTCTCCCTCTGAGCAGACACAGGCCCATCCAGACGCACAGATTGGCAAATGAGACAGAAGCTGAATTTTGGTTCCCACTTGGCTCCCTCAGCTGCCCTTTTACAGTATGCAGGCTACACAACCGTTTGTAGTGGTCTAGTGACACTCACAGATCCTTGTGCCTTGGTGTCCTTCTCTGGAATATGCAAATCCCTGTGATGGGACTTTAAGTTTGGGGGATCTTATGATGGGTTGTCACTATCTGAAAGTCCTCACTTCTGCTACAGTCAGGTCAGCTTTGGAGTCGCTTGGAGAATCAAATGCATTGTGAGTATTCCTGTTTAATAGCCAAGCTACCAGACAGGAAGCTGAAATGAACAGGAATTAAGAGCTGATTCTATAAGGCAGGAGGGAGTAGTCTATGAGCTCAACAAGCAGGGGGGCACCACTTCCTATGTAAGGGGGACTTTGAAGTACAGGTCACTTTGAATGTAAAGATAAGCCAAATGTCCTGGAGAACCAGACAGAAGTGGTCAGGAGAAGGAAGGAGGGCAAAGGGAAGGAAAGGGGAAGGAGAAGCAGGAAGTGTGGGACAAGGCACTCAGCACGTTTGAGCCAGGATCTGAAGGGGAGTTGGAGCAAGGAGAGTCGCCTAACACTTCAGCTGCTGGACAGAGAAGGAGATAAAGTTTGAAGGATTAGTCAGGGAGTGCTGGATTGAGACTTCCCAAAGTAAATTCTTATAGACAAGTTGGATGACAGTTATTAATCGGTCAGTATGTAATTTAAAACCTAAGACTCCTCAAGCCAATGGGAAGGTTGTTTGCAGGATTCTAAATGACTAGAGCACGTGAGACACCAGCTACGACCAGACCCATCACCATATCCGGGTGAAAGGGAGTTGCTGGGGTACAGAAAGAACTAGGGGTCAACTAGGAATAAGGAATGCAGGTAGCTTGAGCCTGGATGTTGCCTCAAGCCTGTACCCAAAATTGGGACTGGCTGGTCGGTTCAGTTGGTTAGAGCGCAGTGTTTAACACCAAGGTCAAGGGTTTGGGTCCCCATACTGGCCAGCTGTGCAAAAAAAAAAAAAAAGAAAGAAAGAAAAAAATCAATGCCAAATACCCTCCTGTTCCCTCCTACTACTCTTTTCTGGGCTAAGAAGTTAATCGCCCAGTGGCTCCCAAATGGAGTGGCTGGAGCAGAGGCAAGGAATTCGGCAAAGAACAAGGCCCCACTACCCCAGATTTCCCCAGCACCAGAGATATCTAAAGCATCCCCCGTGCCACTTCCTTAACCCTCCTCAGTACCTCGTGGGACTGGAGTTCTCCAGCATTAACATGTTCTCACATCTCCCTGTCATGCACAGATTGGGAAACCCAGCACACAGAACAGCAAACCTCCCAGTACTTCAAGCTATGAAATTGTGATATAGGCTGCCGGGCAGCATTCTCCCTCCTGAAATTGAGTGACAACCACCAATTCTGGCAGGTGCCCTGGACCCAGACCTTCTCTGCCCAGCTCTTACTAGGAGATTGCAAATCACCACATCCCAACATGTAAGCAAAGCAGGGATCCTTCTGTTGCTTGGCATAGCTTGTGCCTGATGGAGAGATAGATATGTGCTGTTCCTGAAACGGCTCTCTTCCGGATAAATGACAAAGCAGTTTCCCTGGTAAAGTGCTTCTCAAATTCCTTCACATCATAGCACTTGTAGAAAATAACATTTTTATGGCACACTGGGATAAACAATCAAGAATGATCATGTCTGGAGACTGTACATGACTGGAGCTTCTCAGGACTGGAGGTGACAACCCTGCCCAGCAACCATGGGAGGAGGGGAACCAATATTTTGCACACCTGTAATATGCCATGGCATACCAGCTGGGACACTCTGCTCACACTCAGTGAATGTGGGAAGCCCTGGTGCATGGCCTCCACCAGTCACTACAGCACCTTGAGCAAATTAGGAAAAGCTTTGGAGAGCAGAGTGTGGACTGCATATCACACCTCACTCACCCCTTTTCCCGGGGATCTTTGTGCAGGCTAGAAGTGGCTCCACCAGCCCAAACATGTGGCTCTCAGGCATGCAGACACATTCTCCAATAGAGTTTTAGAAAATGCTTTTTCTGTAGGGACTAGACTGTTGGGGCACTTTTCTTTCAGCTCTATTTCAGAAGCATCATAGGACTTTCTTTCTGGCCAAGATTTCCCCCTGTTTCACTCCAAGCAGCCTCAGCAAGAAGAAGCCATGCCCAGGACCTCTGCTCTCCAAAAGGAATTGATCAGCTCTATTTCTGGCACTTCAGGGGAACTGAGTGTAACCTAACCTTCAAACAAGAGACCTTGGAGGCAGCAGAGTCATGGTCCAGAGGGAACTTGGGAGATGACGGGGCAGATGATGAAACTGGGTTTGTTCTAGTTCCTAAGGCTCAGCTCAGAGAGCCACGGGGTTCAAGCTGAATCTGAGTGTCTCCATACTGGTATTCCCCACAAACACAACCAGACAGCTTACACAGACATTAATTCCCAGCAGTGAGGAAGAATGACCCACAGCTGAGCAGGACTTTCATGTGATCATGTGAGAAAATGTTTCCCTTTTGTGTTAGAAAACATAACCAGCTAAGTTCTAAATCCCCATAAGCAATCCCAGGTTGGACAGCAGAAATAAGCTGCATTTAGGCAGAATGGAGGTGTCAGTTCCAGTGAATGGATACGTAGAGCCATCTAGCAGTGACTACCATTAGCACTATGTTTGGGGCTGCGAGGCCCCAAAGTATAAGATCTGCCCTTGTCTAGCTGGGGAGGCAGTTCCAGCACAGACACTAGCTGCTGCATGCTCCAAGTAGAACTTCCAGAAAAGATCTGATGGGAGAGGCAGGGCTGAAGCTGGGCCTCAAAGGATGAATGAGAATTGGATAGAGAATGAGGAAGGCACAGGGCCTCCAAGTGAGAGAAGCATGAAAAATGAGCAGAAGCCTGGATCTGTGTGGTGTATTCAGGGCCCCTGCCCACATGCACCATGCACACTCACAGTCCCTTGCCCATGCGTGGCAGAGTGCCTCAGCCAGAATGTGCACCCCCAACCCCTGTTCATTCACGTGTCCTTCAATGCCCACCTCAAACGGCACCTCCTCTGTGAAGCCTCCCTGGTGTCACCAGTCAAAATTAATCATGGCTTTTTGCACCGCCTTTTCCCCCTTTGGTCCTTGTATACCTGTAACTCATTTCATTCTGCCTTACAGCATAAATAATTATTTGTTTTCCTCACTACATTGTACATGATTTCTCCGCTGCATTACTCATTTCTGTGTCCACCACCATCCAGCGTGGTGCCTTGTGTCTGTGCATGAGCAATAAGGGCTGTTGAATGGAATTGAAAGTGACCAGCCCTTCTGACTAGAAGGTACAGGTTGGAAGTAGAGATAGAAGCCAATAAGCATAGTGGAAATGAATTATGGCAAGCATTAAATATCAGATACAGGCATCAGAGGCTGTTCTTCGTGTAAGAGCATTTTGGAGGAAGAAGACTTCCAGAGTTAGACCAACTAAGAGTTCAGCCGAAGCACTGAACCAGGTGTGAAGAGGTGAAAGGACATAAAGGAGGAATAAAGAGCCTTGGTCATAAGGAATGGAGACATTCCAAAGTGATACTGAACAAGCCAAGTTTCTCCTAAAATAAAATCACTCCTCATCTGAGGAATCACTCCGAATGTCCTGCCCATTTCTCCTCCCGATGTGCTCACTCAAATTCCTCGTGTCCTAAAGCCCCATTGTGTAGTGCAAAAAAACAAAAAAACAAAAAACATTTCCTTGTTTTTCCAGGAGAGCACACCTGAGTTCTCAGATTCTCCTTCTGTAAAATAAGTGTGATATTATTTTCCCCTTCACATCTTTCCAGACAAACTATATTGTGACCAACAGGTCTGTAAAATCAAGTATTCTTTTAATGGAACAGGATCTTGAATCAGATCAAGACTGTGCCAGTTTTTTTAAATGTGCGTCAAAATTGAAATCTCAGGGACAGTGCCCTCTAGTGAAAGAACAAGTAAACCAGAACAATCCTTCCTCTACCTGCAGACACCATGGGCTTTGCAGGGGGCCTCAGCTGGGAAATTGAGAAATGTTGCAGCTCATGCTCCTGAAGAAGAAAGTGAAGTTGGTTTAAAGTATGATTTTTAAGAAAAATCTGTAGAACACTCAGTTACACAGCCCACAAGAGATGAGCTTAGCTGGGCCACCTCGGAAACTGGGCATATAGGCGGGAAGGCCTGACTGGTCTGGGTTGTGTCAACAGACACAAACCAACAGAGAGTGTTTCTTAGGTTCTTCCTGGAAAGAAGAAAGAACTGGGCTATCTTTTCTTCCAGATACATTACATTCCTTCTATTTGACTTTTCTCTCTGAATTTCCCTTGATTTGTATAACTTTCTCATGAATAATTAGTGGCAGTGACTGCTGGCTGTAAAATGAAGCATGAACAACAGACAGGAAGAGGAAGAGTCGTGAGTGGTCACGGATGAGTACCCGAATCTGAATCCTGGTTTCTTAGTTATGTGACCCTGGGCACATTACTTGAACCTCTGTTTTCCATGTGTAAAATGGGGATGATAATAGTTTCTACCTTGTAGGGTCAATGTGGAGATTAAATGAAGTGTGACTACAAGAATACGCCTGCACATGCTAAAGCTATGAATCATTTTATAAGCTGTTCTTTTGGGCCTGAAGCCTTCATAAGATGCTAATTCAAATTTATGAAATAATTTTTTTGCAAGAGAAATGCAGTTGCTATTATGCTAAATTAATGTTGTATATTTTAACTCTCAGTCCTCCTAACTCAGATATGTTTTGTGACATACCATGTGTATTCCCTCTGTTATTACCACGCCACACTCTAATTAACTGATACTATGCCTGTCTCCCCAACTAGACTGAAAGAACAGGGGCTCTGTCTGAATAATAATAGTAATGGAAATGGAGAACTCTTTGAGGGCAGGGAGGCTGTAATGATTCATTGAGCATTTATTTGGTACACCGACTGCTACACTGGATGCTTTATACATGTTTGACAATACTCACGGCAGCCTGTAAAGTAGAAATGGATTCTTCTAGTTAAGGCTGAGGGAATAAAAAGCAAAGTCAGGAAGCTGGGAACTAAAGACTTCTTGTCACCAAAGGCCATGCACTTGGCACTTGGCCATGTTGCCTCCTTTAACCTGCTGTGGATTCCCAACACCTGGCACTTGGCCTCAGGTATAGCACACTCCCAGCAGTTTGCTCGACACATCTCAGGTGGGCCACAAATATTTATTGAATAAATACTTGCATATACTAATGTTTTAAAGGTACTAAAAGAAGCTTGAAGTAAATATATTCACACATTAATTTCATCATCACTTGGATAACCACTCAACTTTTCTGTTGGAAACATTCATTAAATTAAGGAAGCTTGGATAGAGCTCCCTGCATTTTGGGTAGAGCTGATTTCACAGCAAACAAAGGAACCCGGTCATAAGCATTTCTGATGAGCTGTTATGAAATGAGAGAAATCATGCAAATTTCCACTACTAATATCACAAGAATAACAGGAACAAAAGGAGCAGCAAGAATGTGGAGAATTGTGCTGCACCGCTTAGCGGTTAAAAAACATCTATGTACATTTGGATTTTAATGAGCCCTCCTCTGAGTGTGAGGAGCGCTTGTGGTTTTTCAAAACATATTAAAGTGTTAATATATTTTGACAAAGGACCATTAATAAAAGTCCTGGACTCTGACTTGAGGAAGCAAAGTAATGACTAGTACATTTTCCAGAGACTTTCAGACTTTGAGAAATTTACTTTGAGAATTCATAAAAGAGTGGACAATCATTAACTCTTGCTAGCTGATTGCCCAGACATTTCTGAACAGTCCTATGTAAGTCTCTGGGTTTGGGCTGGATCAACTCTGTGACCTGAAAGTAGCTATATCTTTGCAAATAAGAAATTGAGATTTTTCTTATGCAATCTTATTATAGGCAAATAATTACATAAATTACTCTGTCAGAATTCTTAATGCACATAATCTCAACCCTTTTACTTATAACCTATTTTTCCAACTGTTCATGGGCCATCTCTGGATAGATGTCAGAAGTTACCTCAAATTCAATGCACCCAAAATTGAATTCAAGGGTCTGTGCTTGACCTCCCCAGCTTGCTTTCCTTCTTTTTCACCTATACTAGTTAATGATCCACCATAATCATAAAGCTAACATTTATGGAGTGCTTACTATGTACCGTTCCCTGTCCTGTTTTACACGTACTAACTCATTTAAAGCCCATACAAAACATTAAAACTCATCTACCTTCTGATAGTTTTAAGATGATACAGTCATCTTCCATTTATAAATTAAGAAACTGAGTCACAGAAAGGCTAAGTAGCTCGTCCAAGTAAGTAGAAAAGCCAGGATTCAGCTCCAAGGGCTGTGTGCTGAACTGCTGTTCTTCATTGCTTCACCAGTTAGCAGCTACCCAAGGTAGCAAACTTTTTTTTTTTTTTTTTTTTTTTTGCCTTTTTGTGACCGGTAAGGGGATCGCAACCCTTGGCTTGGTGTCGCCCACACCGCGCTCAGCCAGTGAGCATACCGGCCATTCCTATATAGGATCCGAACCCGTGGCGGGAGCACCGCTGTGCTCCCAGCACCGCACTCTCCCGAGTGCGCCACAGGGCCGGCCCACAAACTTTTTTAACCTTGACTCCTCCTTCTTCCTTCCTGTCACCCCATGTCCTCTCTACATGTAATCAGTTACTAGGTCCTGTTAATTCCAGCTCGCCTCTATGACTTCTCTCAACCACACCCCCTCAATCTGTGTAATTCTCTGGCGCACCCTCCCTTAGCATGCCCACACCTCAGGTCATTCCTTCATCCTGTGTTACCTGGGCTGCTATTACATAAAGAGCAATCTTTCTAAAACACAGATTGTTTCACTTCATTTCCCTACTGAAAAGTTTTTCCTGTAGGACCAGATCCCTTAGCAATCTCTGTGCCTGCCCCTGGAGCTCCAGCCACACAGAATTATCCTGGATCCACAAACCCACCAAATTATTTTCCCCTCTCCCCTCAAGTCTTTGCTCATGTTGTGTCCTCTGTCTGGAATGCCTTTCTCTCCCTTCTGCCTCTGGCTCTTTCATATTTCAAGGATCAGACCAAATATACCCTCTTTTTGTAGCCTTCCAAAACCTCCCATCCAAAGCTAAATATATAACTCTCTATTTACACTCCTACAGCATTTAGTACATAAGTTCACAGTAAAAGCACTTATTACATTCTATGGTAATTATATAGCTGTGATATTTTCTTAACTGTCTCTTGAGCTGATCACTGAGTTGTTTTGGGTCAGGAAACTTTCTTTCTCTTTTTTGTGTCCCCAGTACCTAATGAATCTCAGACCCTAAAAAAAAGTTTATTGGATTTAGTTAATTAATTAATATGAACATGAAGATTATACTTACTAGTAGCAAATGCCACTAAATCTACTTCGGAAGCTAGATGTCACATTTGTAATAGGATATTTTATCCTCTCTATATGTCACCTTTTATTTCATACATTTGTAAATTTTCATTAATAAAATATTGTCCATAAATTGTACCTTATAAATGCCCCCAAAATGGGACTACAGTTTCCATTTAAGCAGGTAAACAAAATAAATATTATTTTATAGCATATCTTTTTTGTGTGTCTTACTTTTTTTTTTTTTTTTGTCAGAAAAAGAAGAAATAGAGGAAGTTGCTGAAACAGCATAGGAGATAGTCAACATGATAAAAGTCCTGTGTAGTCTGACACCCCAGTCCCTGAGTAGACAGACAAAGAGACGAAGGGATTGAGGGCATAAGACAGGGAGTGGGGAAAAGGAAGTCTGATGTGAGAGAGATGATTGCGACCCTGGCAGGAGACTGAAAAGCTAGAGATAGGGAGACCAATACTAGAAACAGCAGGAAACCAGAGTGCTGCAGAGGTGTACCGTTAGAGGTGGAGAGGAGAGTTCTGCCTTGATCAACCTAGAGAGAGGGAAATTGGGCACTTAAATCACATGTGCTCATGGCCATCTCCCTCCAGGGCAGGAGCATTGTCTTATTCATCTTTTCACTTACAGTGCCCCACTACAGTAGCCAATGCCTAGTAGAACTTAATAAATATTTGTTGAATTGAATTAAGATTGGAGCCCAGAGATCAAGAGAGGACAAAGGTCCTGGAAACCACTTTCAGAGTCTGAATCTAGGAAATTGGAGAATAAGGATGTTCTTTGTCACCCCTAGTGCCACTTGGAATAAAGGGATAAAAGGACTACACTCTTAAATGTGGAGAATGAGGTTGTGGTTCCTGCAGAACCATAGATGCAGGGTCTCCAGATGTTTTGTAAAACTTGAAGGAACTCGCTAAGAGGTGGTATATGAGATAGCAAATGGCAGCTTCTAGGTCTGAGACAAAAACCACTTCCTTTACTTTCAGATTATCAAAGTCCCAGATCTATGTTGTAAACCATTCTGTAGACGTGCTTGGCCTCCCATCTCTCCCAGCTACATTTCTTCATGCTCTTCTTGTGGGGATGAAATTGAACTGCTACCCCCATGTACAAATTCTGTAAGCAAACACAGAAACTACTTAAGAAGAGAGAAAGAATTCAGTGGTGTTTCTCCAGGGCTCTCTGAGGTTTGGCACATTCTATTTCATTAAATCTAATCAGTAGCCCTAGGGCTCTCTCTCTGAAATATTTTACCTCCCCCTCCTTACCCTCACTACCTCCAGCTTCACCTAGTTAATGCCCACTTGTTCCTCTGGGTTCAGCTCAAATGTCCCTTCGTCGGGGAAGTCTTCCCTGTTCCTCCAGACCATGTCCTATGCCCATATTTTGCTCTCATTGTACTACATCTGTTTCCTTCATAGCAGCTTTTAGATTTTGTCTTTAAATATTTCTTGCCATGATTATTTGATTAATGTCTCTCTTTTACCACTGGACTGTGAACTCCATCAGCACATGGACCTTGTCAGTTTTGCTCACCATTTGTATCCACAGTGCCTGACCCTGTGCAGACTACAGAGGAAGTCCTCAGTGGATAATATTTTGATTAATTACTGAAGATGCAACAGTTTGTGACAGACTTTGCATTACCCAGGATGTAACAATCCTTTGGCACATGTCTCAATGACAAAGCCAGATATCATTCTATTTACTCCTAAGTTTATTCCCTTAATAGATTCTGAAAAACCCTTGGTTGGTAATGCAGTTGGAAAATATCAATTTTATCTCCTATGCAGAAAGATAATTAAGAGTTAGAAAACACAGCAGAGTTAACATAGTAGGCCTAAGACTGCTATCCTTTGAAACTCTGGTGTATAGGAATATGGACTTTGGAAGGGTTCCTACCTTTCCCTGATAAGAATGGTTCACACTGTACCTAGACTGTATGCAAAACAATTTGGTTTGTGCTGAACATCCACTTTCCTTCTTGAATTCTGGAATTTTGGTATGTTCTAGGCAGAGGGTGCCTATATTAATGACTGTGGATGAAAACCCTGGACTCCTAGGCTGAGGCAATATTCCTTTGTAGATTACATTTCAAGTGTGGTGTCACAACATGTTGTTAGAGGAATTAAGCGCATCCTGTGGGACTCCACTAAGAGAGGACTCTTGGAAACCCAATCAAGAAGAGCCACTTTCAAAGTGGTAGGAAAAGGTTTCACAGCATTTTTACTTGCTCTTGCCCCACCCCATCTTCACGCCAGCAGCAAACTTGGTTTGAGGCAGGAGCTCAGTTTCCAGGTCCCTCTCTTGAACCAGAGGGAGCAGAGCAGAACTTATTTGCAAAGTTCTAACCCATCTGGGGACTGTGTGAAGGACTGATCTTTATCTCACTTGACTCAGATCTCAGATGGGAAAATGACCTGCTGTGAAAGCTTCGAGACCCATAGAAGCCCAGGGCAAGAGATTATGGGTGGAGACATACAACAGACCAAGTAAATTTCCCCACAGGGAGAAACTGGGAGGAGACTCTGAAAATTCAAGACATTCAAAAGCAGCTGTCTATATGGAGGAACTGATAAAGCCACACTCAAGCTCAGACAAGATGCATGCTCAGAAAAGACATGAGAAGACCTTAACTTTCACCTCCAGCTGATTCCTAGGGTCAGATGAAGCCCAGCTAATTGGTGAAGGACAGCCCCAGTACAAAGCCAGTTTGGAAAGACTGGAAGTGGTGACTACTTGTTCAAAAAAAATTTTTTTAATTTTGAAAATTTTTCCAATTTTCAAAAAAATCATAAAGCATACAAAGAAATGGAAAACACGGCCCATTCAGAGGAACAAAATAAATTGACAGAAACTATCTTTGATGAAGTTACCAGACAAGATTTTAAATCTACTTTCTTAAATATGCTCAAAGGAAGACACAAAAAACTAAAAGACATCAGGAAATAGAAAACCTGATCAATGCTACATACAAATTGAACTGTTAGACGTATACAGAACACTTCACCCAACAACAGCCAATACACATTTTCTCAAGTGAACATGTTAGGCCAAATACAAGTCTTAATAAATTCTAAAAGACTGAAATTACATAAGGTATATTTTATGATCACAATGTAATAAAACTAATAATCAATAATAGAAGAAAAACTAGAAAACTCACAAATATGTGGAAATTAAACAACATGGTCTAAAACAACCAATGGGTCAAAGGAGAAATCACATGGGAAAATTAAAATATACCTTAAAACAAATGAAATGAAAACAAAACATACCAAAACTTATGGGATGCAGCAAAAACAGTGCTCAGAGAGAAATTTATAGCTGTAAACACTCACATTAAAGAAGGAAGGTATCAAATCAATTACCTAAATTTACATCTTAAGAAACTAGAAAAAGAAGAGCAAACTAAACCCAAAGTTATCAGAAGGAAGAAAGTAATAAAGATTAGAGCAGAGCCAAATAAAACAGAGACTAGAAAGACAATAAAGAAAATCAACAAAATCAAAAGTTGGTTCTTGAAAAGATAAACAAAATTTAAAGTATTTAGCTAGATTGGCTAATAAAAAAAAAAGAGAAGACTCATTATTGAAATAAAAAATGAAGCTTTTCAGTCGGGAGCTGAGTGGCTTTTCGGATCATGTCTGGTGGCTCTGCGGATTATAACAGAGAACATGGCGGGCCAGAGGGAATGGACCTCGATGGTGTCATTGAGAGCAACTGGAATGAGATTGTTGATAACTTTGATGATATGAATTTAAAGGAGTCTCTTCTTCGGGGCATTTATGCTTATGGTTTTGAGAAGCCTTCCGCTATTCAGCAGAGAGCTATTATTCCTTGTATTAAAGGGTATGATGTGATTGCTCAAGCTCAGTCAGGTACTGGCAAGACAGCCACATTTGCTATTTCCATCCTGCAACAGTTGGAGATTGAGTTCAAGGAGACCCAGGCACTAGTATTGGCCCCCACCAGAGAACTGGCTCAACAGATCCAAAAGGTAATTTTGGCACTTGGAGATTATATGGGAGCCACATGTCATGCCTGCATTGGTGGAACAAATGTTCGAAATGAAATGCAAAAACTGCAGGCAGAAGCACCACATATTGTTGTTGGTACACCAGGGAGAGTGTTTGATATGTTAAACAGAAGATATCTTTCTCCAAAATGGATCAAAATGGTTGTTTTGGATGAAGCAGATGAAATGTTGAGCCGAGGATTTAAAGATCAAATCTATGAGATTTTCCAAAAATTAAATACCAGTATTCAGGTTGTGTTGCTTTCTGCCACAATGCCAACTGATGTCCTGGAAGTGACCAAAAAAATTCATGAGAGATCCAATTCGAATTCTAGTGAAGAAAGAAGAATTGACCCTTGAAGGAATTAAGCAGTTTTATATTAATGTTGAAAGAGAGGAATGGAAATTGGATACACTTTGTGACTTGTATGAGACACTGACCATTACGCAGGCTGTTATTTTTCCCAATACAAGGCGCAAAGTGGACTGGCTCACTGAGAAAATGCATGCCAGGGACTTCACAGTTTCTGCTCTGCACGGTGACATGGACCAGAAGGAGAGAGATGTTATTATGAGAGAATTTCGATCAGGGTCAAGCCGTGTTCTGATCACTACTGACTTGTTGGCTCGTGGAATTGATATACAACAAGTGTCTTTGGTTATAAATTATGATCTTCCTACCAATCGTGAAAACTATATTCACAGAATTGGCAGAGGGGGTCAATTTGGGAGGAAAGGTGTGGCTATAAACTTTGTTACTGAAGAAGACAAGAGGATTCTTCGTGACATTGAGACTTTCTACAATACTACAGTGGAGGAAATGCCCATGAATGTGGCTGACCTTATTTAATTCCTGGGATGAGATAGTTTTGAATGCAGTGCTCACTGTTGCTGAATAGGCGATCACAACGTGCATTGTGCTTCTTTCTTTGGGAATATTTGCATCTTGTCTCAATGCTCATAACGGATCAGCAATACAGATTTTGATAGCAAAGCGACATTAGTCGTAAGCTCTTGTGAGGAAAGTCATTGGCTTTATCCTCTTTAGAGTTAGACTGTTGGGGTGGGTATAAAGATGGGGTCTGTAAAATCTTTCTTTCTTAGAAATTTATTTCCTAGTTCTGTAGAAATGGTTGTATTAGATGTTCTCTATCATTTAATAATATACTTGTGGACTAAAAGATATAAGTGCTGTATAAAATCAGCCAATTATGTTAAACTAGCATATCTGCCTTTATTGTGTTTGTCATTAGCCTGAATAGAAAGGCCTTTAAAATTGATTTTTTTTCCTTTTTTTTTTTTTTTTGAAAGCATTTGAATGCCTTGTTTGGTATTGTATTTATTCAATAAAGTATTTAATTAGTGCTAAGTGTGAACTGGACCCTGTTGCTAAGCCCCAGCAAGCAATCATATCCTAGGTAGGGTTAAACCCCCAGTAAATTGCCATATTGCACATGTCTTAATGAAGTTTGAATGTTAAATAAATTGTATATTGACTTTAAAAAAAAAAAAGAAATAAAAAATGAAAATGGAGACATTACGACTGATTTTACAGAAATTAAAAAAAATTATAAGAGACTACTATGAACAGTTGTGCACCAACAAATTCGATAACATAGATGAAATGGACAGATTCCTAGAAACACACAACCTATAAAGATTTAATTATGAAGAGATAGAAAATCTGATTAGACCTATAACTAATAATAATGTTCAATTAATAACCAAAAACTTCCCAACAAAGAAAAGATCTGGACTAGATGGCTTCACTGGTCACCAAACATTTAAAAAAGAATTAACACTAATGCTTCTCAAACTCTTCCAAAAATTGAAGAGGAGTGTATTAGTCCACTCAGTCTTCCATAACAAAATACTATAGACTGAGTAGCTTAAACAACTGATTTTTTTTTTCCTGCTGGCCAATGCAGGGAAACAACTAAAATTTATTACTTGTATTTCTGGCAGTTGAGTGCCAGCTGATTCAGTTCCTGGTGAGGGGCATCTTCCTGGCTTGTAGATGGCTGCCTTCTTGATATGCCCTCACATGGTGGAATGCAAGTGAGAGCTCTGGTCTCTCTTTCTCTTCTATAAGAACACTAATCCCATCATGGGGGCTCACCCTCACGACCGGATGAATTAGGTAAACCTAATTACATCCCAAAGGCCCCACCTCCAAATACCATCACATTGGGGGCTAGGATTTCAACAAATGAAGTTTCAGAAGACATAAATATTAGTCCATAACAAGGAGGGACCACTTTCTAACTCATTCTATGAGACCAGCATTACCGTGATACCAAAGCCAGACAAAGACACTAAAAAATAAAATAAAACTACAGATCAATATTCCTTATGAGTGTTTATGTAAAAATGCTCAACAAAATAAGTAGCAAACTAAATTCAGCAGAATGTTAAAAGGATTATATAACATGACCTAGTGGAATTTATTCCTGAATGCAAGGATGGTTCAACATACAAAAATCATTCAATGTAATATACAACATTAACAGAAGAAAGAAAACAAAAGCACGATCATTGTAATTGATGAAGAAAAAGCCTTGACAAAATTCAACACCCTTTTATGGTAGAAACATCCAACAAACTAGGAATAGAAGGAAACTTACTCAACATAATAAAGGCCATATATGAAAATCCTACAGCTAATCTCATATTCAATGGTGAAAGACTGAAAGCTTTTCTTCTAAGATCAGGAACAAGACAAGGATGCTCATGTTTATCACTTCTATTCAATGAATTATTAGAAGCTCTAGCCAGATCAATTAGAAAATAACAATAAAAGACATATCAATTGGAAAGAAAGAAGCAAAATGATCTCTGTTCACAGCTGACATGATCTTTTATGCAGAAAATCATAAAGATTGCACACACACACATTCACACACAAAACTGTTAGAGAAAAATAAAAACTCAGCAAAGTTGCAGGATATTAAATCAATACAGAAAATCAGTTGTATTTTTATGAATTAATAACAAAAAATCCAAAAAGGGAATTAAGAAAAACAATTCCATTTACAATAACATTAAAAAGAAAAAAATACTTACGAATAAACTTAACCAAAGAGGCAAAAGCCATTGCTGAAATACATTATAGAAGACATAAATAAATGGAAAGGTATCTCATGTTCATGGACTAGAACACTTAATATTGTTAAGAAGACAATACTACCTAAAGTGATCTACAGTTTTAATGCAATCTCTATCAAAATCCCAAAAATGTTTTTGCAGAAATAGAAAAACCCACACAAAAATCCATATTGAATCTGAAGGGACACCAAGTAGCCAAAACAATTTCAAAAAGGATGAACAAAGTTGGAGTACTCACACTTTCTGATTTCAAAACTTACTTCAGTAAACAAAACAGTGTAGTACTGGCATTAAAAAAAAGAAAGAAAAAAAGACATATAGACAAATGGAATAGAATAGAGAGCTCAGAAATAAACCCTTGAATATGTGGTCAAATAATTTTTGGCATGGATGCTAAGAGCATTCAATGGGAAAAGTACAGCTTTTTCAATAAATGGTGCTGGGGAAACTGGATATCCACATGCAGAATAATGAAGTTGGACCTCTACCACATACCATATACAGAAGTTAAGTGAAAATGGACCTAAATATAAGCATTAAAAGTATAAAACTCTTCGGGCCGACCCTGTGGTGCACTCGGGAGAGTGCAGCACTGGGAGCGTGGCGACGCTCCCGCCGCGGGTTCGGATCCTATATAGGAATGGCCGGTGCACTCACTGGCTGAGTACTGGTCACAAAAAAGACAAAAAAAAAAAAAAAAAGTATAAAACTCTTAGAAGAAACACAGGAGAAAATCTTAATGACATTGGATTTGGCAATGATTTCTTAAATATGACACTAACAGCACAGGCAACAAAAGAAAAATTGGACTTCATCAAAATTAGAAATTTAGTACATCAAAAGACTGCTTTCAAATGGCTAGAAGAGAGGAGCTCAAATGCTTTCATGACAAAGACATCATAAATTTTTGTAACTTCCAGTCAAGATGGCAGAATAGGCAGTACCCAGCATCACTCTCTCCCACAATCAACCAATTTACCACGATTAAAAGGCAACAACTGCCAACCTGGGGCCACTAGAGCTCAGGGGAAGAGGAAGAGAGACCTACAGAGTTCATGAAGGAGGGAGAAGCTGTAATGAGAGAGAGAAAGGACCACTTGGACTGTTTCAGATCCCAGCCACTTCAAGGCTGGCCCTGGAGCAGGGGGCCACAGACAACTGAAAAAAGGAGCTACTCAGAGGCCAGTGAGTCATTGCAAGAGACCAGCACATGGCTTATCCTATGGGAAGTGTTTAGACTGCAGGCGGTGGGGGAGACGGGCCCACCAGGGGAACACTGGCACACAGCATCAACAGCTGATTTGCCCCCAGTCAGCACAGGATCACTCAGTGGAGACTGGTCAGGAATATAGAACTGCAGGGGGTGCAGTTTGCTGAAAACACTCAGGCCCAGACCAGAGTTTCCACACAACCTGGGGTGCCGGACCTCATAAGACCCAGAAGTGCTTACAAAGTCAACCATTAAAACCTGAGCTGCACAAAAAGCCTTCCCCAGAGAATCAGCAGCAAAGCAGCAATTTAGCTCAACCACAGGGCTCAAGTGCTGATCCCCACAGGAAGTTCCTCTATTTTAGAAGTAAGCAAAGGAAAACAAATTAGTTCCAGTGCAGAGTTTAAATGGTGGGGATAGCTAATAATCCAACACAGAACAGAAAGAAAAAACAAAAACTCCACAGATCAGAGACAAAATTTTGATATTAACCAATAAAGGTCTAACACCACCAAAGAACACCCGTAAAACCTAGAAGGACTGGAAGCCAAACAGGCTCCCAAGCCAGGGTGTGGGGAGTGCCAAAGGCCTCATCCATGCCCCCACCACAGATGCATCCAGCCCAGCAATGACTGAGCCCCCACCAGAAGCCCCCTAGGCTCTACAACTGGGGTGGGATCTCAACCATGACCCCTGACATCCACATCCAGTCCAGCAACAACCACCAAGCTGCTGCCAGAAGCACTGCAGGCTCCCAAGCCAGGGTGGAGGGGCCAAGGGCCTCAGTCAAGATCCCCAAATGTCCCTGGGCTCCTGAGCTGGGGTAGGGGGGCCCAAATGCCTCAGCCCTGCCCCCTGGCATGCACATTCAGCCTAGCCATGACCAAGCCACTGCCAGAAGCCCCCTGGGCTCCTCACCTGGAATGAAGGGGGTTCCACCAGCCTCAACCACACCCCACTCTCTCCTTTCTTGTTCTCCCACCCTATCCCCCTCACTCTTCCTCTCTCCCCTTCTACCCCAAGTACTCTACAACATCTTAGAATGTAAAAAAATAATAATAATAATGATAATAAATAAATAAATTTTTGTGATGATGAATATGATAATTACCCTGATTTGATCATCACACATTGTGTACATGTATTGAAATATAACTCTGTACCCCATAAGTATGAACAATTAATACATCTCAATTAAAAATTTTTTTTAAAAGACATTGTCAAAAGAGTGAAAAAACAACACACAGAATGGGAGAGAAAATTTATAAATCATGTATTTAATAAGGGATTAGTATCCAGAATATATAAAGAACTCCTACAATGAAACAAAAAAACACAAACAATCCAATTTAAAAGTGGGCAAAGGACTTAAACAGACATTTATTGAAAGAAGATATACAAATAGCCAAAAAGCACATGAAAAGATGCTCCACATTATTAGTCATTAAGGAAATACAAATCAAAACCACAATAAGATTATCACTTCACACCCATTAGGATGACCATTATCAAAAAATAGAAAATAACAAATGTTGGCAAAGATATGAAAAAACTGGAACCCTTCTTCCAATTCCAGGTGAGAATGTAAAATGGTGCAGACACTATGGAAAACAGTTTGGCAGTCCTCAAAAAGGTAACCATAGAATTACCATATGATCCAGTTATTTCCTTCCTAGATGAACCTGAAGAAATGGAAAGCAGGGATTCAAACAAATACCTGTACACCAATGTTCATAGCAGCATTATTCACAATAGCCAAAAGATAGAAGCAACCCGTGTCCATCGACAGATGAATGGGCAAACAAATGTGGTAAATACATACAATAAAATATTATTCAGTCATAAAAAAAATGAAGTTCTGCCACATGGTACAACATGGATAAGCCTTAAACACATCATAGTAGGTGAAATAAGCCAGACACAAAAGGACAAATATTTTATAATTCCATTTATGGAAGGTACCTATAATAGGTGAATTCATAGAAACTAGTTTAGAGATTACCAGTGGTGGAGAGAGGGGGAATGAGGAATCCTTGCTTAATGGTTACAGAGTTTCTGTTTAGGGTAATGAAAAGTTTTGGAAATAGATAATACCGATGGTCGCACAACATTGTGAATGTATTAATGCCACTGAATTGTACACTTAAAGATGGCTAAAACAGTAAATTTTAGGTTACATAGCCACACTATATAATTTAGGCTATTTTACCACAATAAAATAATACTGAAAAAATGAAAAAAGTACATAGATAGAAAGTGAAAATTCCAATTCACATTACATATTGAAAAATTTTGCACTTGGCTCAGAAAAAAGTAAACAAAATAATACTAAATGAAAAGTTAGAATTTTTAATGCGGAGGAAGAAGTTCTCACCACGCCTTTGAGAGGAAGAGGAAGTCTGTTAAGTAAGCACTTTCAGCTCATGACAGGGTGACAACAGCATTGACTGCCTTGAGGTCCCCAGCAACAGTCTCCACTGCTGACAGCATGTTCTGGCTGTTCCAATCTCTCCTGCTTGTCTTCTGCCTTAGCCCAGGTAAATGTTGTTGCAAACCCATGTAGTCACCGAGTGACTCCCTGGCGTTGTGCAACTTGCTGAATCTAAATCACTTATATACAGCTCTCTGTCTGGCTCTTTGCCAAGCGATCGGGTGGGGCTCATGGTAGTGCCTGATAAACTGCTACCTCCTCTCAAGTGTGTCTGCATGTGAGGGAATTATTTGCTGGGGCAATGGGAAATGCACTTTTGTAAGACAAGACTGTTTAAGGTTTATGACCAGCAGCTTATTGTGGTATAAGGAGTACAAAGATTAGGAAATTAGTTCTCATATCAATTTAGCTACTATCTTACTGTGTAACTTCAGGTAGGCTACTTATCCTTCCTGAGCTTCACTATCGTCATCTAAAATATTGAAAACCTATGATTTGGTTTAGCCAAAATTTCTGGTCCCAACCATTAAACACTAGAAATAGTCTTGTCACCTTTTGCTAACTGTGAAAAAGAGGTCCCCAGCTCACAATTCCTTTGATGCAAATCAGGGGCTACCTAGTCCGTAAATGCTTATATGACCGAGAGAAAGGACATAATTGATCCAGGATGCTTCTTGTTCCCTGATGCCCATTACATGGAGAACATGAAGTTTCATTTCATGTTTGGGAAACCACAAGAGGTCTATAGGGACTGAAGTGTAGCACTCAGGGAGAGGAGGGGCAGGAGACCAGGCAGGAAATCTGGCCATAGCTGATAAAAACAGCTACCATTCGTTGAGTGCTTGTTCTATTTTAGGTACTGGGCCAGGTGCTGTACACACATTATGTTCATAAATCTCATGACAATTCTATGAATTTAAAATTAATATTATCCCCACTTTAAAATGAGGAACTGAGGCTAAGATGATTTAAATAACCTGCCCAAATTTCATTAGGCAGAGTGTGGCAAACCCTTGCAACAGTTCTGAGAAACGACGACAGTTGAGCAAGCATGGCAGCAGCACAAGAGAAAGAAGGGATGGATGTAAGAGATGCCACACGTGTAGGATTAACTAGATTAACTGGCAGTGGTAACGGGGGAAAGGAGAATTCATTAAGTCATTCAATAATATTCATCAAGCACCTACTGAATGCCTGGCACTGTCCTTGTTTCTAGGGATACATTATGAACGAAGAAGGCAAATTCCTGCTCTCGTGGAGTTGACATTTTAGCAGTACGGACAAACTATAAACAAAGTAAATAAATAAAATAGTATATTTGGGTAGTGATGAAAGATAAGGAGGAAATAAGTCAAGCAGGGAAAGGGGATATGAATTATGGTGGGGAAGGCAGTCAAATTTCAGATAGAATAGGCTATCCAAGGAAGGTGACAAAGCTAGGAGACAGGGAGCAGCCACCAGGAGGGAGGCGAGTTCAGTTTTGAAACTATCAGTTTTGAAACTACCAGTTTTAAAACATCAGCATGATGTCCATGATTTCCTGAAAGCAGCTGGAAACTTAGGACTAGAGGTAGGAGCTGGAGACTTGACATTCAACAACATAGAGATGATACGTGGCGATATCAAGAAAAGTAGAACGAGGACAGAACCTTGGGAAAGATTTATAAGATGCAAAAAGGAGGAAAATTCTTTCATTCGTTCAAGAGCCACTTCTTGACCTGGGAACAGAGACTTGAGTCATTGCCTCATTTTTACCTCCTGCAAAATTGAACCTGCCTCTAGAATTAAATATTCTAAATGTTCTCATGTTAAAATTCCTCTTCTTTTCCCCATTTCCATGGATACTTATTATAATGACCCTATAAAATACATACTGTTTCAATCCCCACTTCACAGATGAGGAAAGGAGGCACAGAACACTTAAGTGATTTGCTTAATGTCTCACGTTTATAGGGGGAGGGTGTAAAAGGAGAAACACACTTGTATGTGTTTGCAGGAGGCAGATGCAGGTGTTCTGAGGCCCAGGAGGAGAGCAGTGGCTGCCAGGATGGAAATCAGGGAGTCTGGCTCCAGGCTGTGCGCTACTTAGCTTATACACAGTTACATATTCATACAAATATATATGTAATTATAAAATGTGTTCTAGGAAGAAGATAAGCAGGGCATCATGGACTGGGTGATGAGGAAAGGACTTTCTGGAAAAGTAGCATCTTATCTGATATTTAAAGGATGTGAGAAGTTAAACGGGGGTGAGAAGACAAGTGAAGGAGCATTTGAGACAGAGGGATTTGGAGTGATTGAGGAAGGGAAAGATCCCTATGGCAAGAGTGTGAGACGAATAAAATCATTCTTGAAAACAAGCATAAAGGAAAATGGCTCATGCCAGCCTACATTCTTTCAAATGAGTTAGACACCACCATGACTACCTTTAGAAAATATAGCTGAAACATAAACAATGTTGAGAAATAATCCCATTTTCTTTAACGCAAGCTCTGGGTGTCAAAATTAACAGAACAAAATAGCTATCACCATTCTAGTAGGTATAAAGTGGTATCTCATGGTTTTTATTTGAATCTCCCAAATTATGAATGATTTTGAGCATCTTTTCCTGCACTTATTGGCCATTTGTATATTTTGGGAGGAAATGTCTATTCAAGTCCTTTGCCTATTTTTAACTGGATTATTTGCATTTTGCTGTTGAGTTGTAAGAATTCTTTATATGTTCTTGATACTAGACCCTTATCAGATACATAATTTGCAAACATTTTCTCCCATTCTGTAGGTTGTCTTCATTTTCTTAATAGTGCTCTTTGGTGCCCAAAAGTTTTTAATTTTGATGAAGTATAATTTACCTAATATTTCTTTGTTGCTTGTGCTTTGGTGTCACATGTAAGAATCCATTGCCAAATTCAAGATCAGGTTTTCTTCTAAGGGTTTTATAGTTTTAGCTCTTATGTTTAAGTGATTGACTCATTTTGAGTTAATTTTTGCATATGATGAGAGGCAAGGGTCCAAATCCATTCTCTTGCATGTGGATATCCAGCTGATCCAGCACCATTTGTTGAAGAAACTATTCTTTCTCTATTGAATGGTTTTGGCACTCTTGTCAAAAATCACTTGGTCATAGATGTATGGGTTTATTTATGGACTCTCAATTCAGTTTCATATAGACATCTATACAACAATCTAGCCTTATGTTAGTACCACACTGTTTTGATTACTTTAACTGTGTAAGTTTTGAAATTGGGAAGTGTGAGTCCTCCAATTTTGTTTGTCTTTTACAATATTGTTTGGCTGTTTGGGACCTTTTGCAATTCCATATGAATTTGAGGATCAGATTTTCTATTTATGAAAAAAAAACCATTGAAATTTTAATATGAATTTCATTGAATCTGTAGATTACTTTGGGTAGTATTGCTGTCTTAATTTTAAGTCCTGAAATCCATGAACATGGGATATCTTTCCATTTATTTTGGTTTTCTTTAATTTTTTTTCAGGAATGTTTTTTAATTTTCAGTGTATACATCTTGAACTCCTTGTTTAAATTATTCCTAGGTATTTTATTCTGTCAGATGCTATTATAAATGAGTTCTTTCTAAATTTCTTTTTAGATTGCTCATTGCTAGTGTATAGGAACACAACTGATTTTTGTATGCTAATCTTGTATCCTGCAATATTGCCAAATTCATTTATTAGTTCTAATCGTTTTTTTGTGAATTTTTTAGAATTTTCTATCTATAAGGTCATGTCATCTGTCAGCAGGAATAGTCATAATTCTTCTTTTCCAATGAGATGTCTTTTATTTTTGTTCTTGCCTGACTTCTCTGGCTAGAACTTCCAGTACAATGTTTTATGTTCTTGTTTTTGTTTTTTTAATTTTTTGTATTTATTGAAATGTAATTGATTGTGTGTATCTGTGTGGTACAGCATTGAATATCAATACCTGTGTGCAATATGTGATGCTGAAATGAGGATAATTAGTATATTCAACATTACACAATGTAATCATTTTTTTGTGGCCCTTTACTAATTTCTAGCTAACCCCCACCTCCTCCCCCTCTGGTTAAATTCTGAATAAAAGTGGTGAAAATGAGTATTGTTGTCTTTTCCTCATCTTGGTTGGAAGGCTTTCAGTCTTTCATCCTGAATAGAATGTTGGCTGTAGGTTTTCATAAATGCCTTTTATCAGGTTGATGAAATTCCCTTCTAATCTTAGATTCTCATGTGTTTTTTATAAAAGGATGTTGAATTTTCGAATGTTTTTTCTGCATTAATTGAGATAGTAATGTGCCTTTTATCCTTTATTTTATCAATATCATGTATTGCATTGATTGATCTTCATATATTGAGCCACTCTTGCATTTCTGAGATTAATTCTACTTGGTCATAGTGTATAATCTTCTTAATATGCTATTGCATTCAGTTTTTTAGTATTTTGTTGGGAATTTTTGCCTCAGTGTTTATGAGATATTGGGCTGTATTTTTCTTTTTTTCTGATGTCTTTGGCTTTGGTATTAGGGTAATGCTGGCATGATAGAATGAGTTAAAAACTGTTTTTCTCCTCTTTTATTTCTGGGAAGAGTTTGTGAATGACTAGTATTGATTGTTCTTTAAATAATTAGTAGAATTCACCAGTGAAGTCATCTGGCTTTTTTTTTTTTTTGTCAGGAGGTTTTTAATTTTTGATTCAATCTCTTTTCTTGTTACAGATTCTGTTTGGTTTTCTATTTCTTTTTGAGTTGGTCTTGGCAGTTTATGTGTTTCTAGGAGTTTGTCTGTTTTATCTAGGTTATCCAGTTTGTTGACATATAGTCATTCATAGTGTTCTCATATATTTTTAAAAATTTCTGTAAAGTTTGTAGTAATGTCTCCACTTTTGTTTCTAATTTTGTAATTTGAGTCTTCTCTCTTTTTTCCTTAGGCAATCTTAGTTTGTCAATTTTGTTAATCTTTTCGTGAACCAACTTTTGGTTTTATTGATTTTCTCTATTGTTTTTCTATTCTCTGTTTTATTTATAAAACTGCTCTCATCTTTATTATTTCCTTCTTTCTGGAAGCTTTGGGCCTAGTTTGCTCTTCTTTTCCTAGTTCCTTAAGGTGTAAAGTTAGGTTATTGAAATAAGATCTTCTTTCTTTTTCAATGTATGCATTTATAGCTTTAAATTTCCCTTGGGGCACTGCTTTTGCTGCATCCTGTAAGTTTTGGTACGATGTGGTTTTGCTTTCATTTGCCTAAAGGTATATTCTAATTCCCCTTGTGATTTCTTCTTTGATCTATTGGTTGTTTTAGACTATGTTGATTAATTTCCACATATTGGTAAATCTTTCAATTTTCCCTTTGTTCTTGATTTTTAGTTTTATTTCACTGTGGTCAGAGAAGACTCTTTACATGACTTGAAACTTTTAAAATTTATTGAAACTTGATTTATGGCCTTACATATGGTCTATCCTGGAAAATAATCCAGGTGCATTTGAAAAAAAAAAAAAGTGTTTTCTGCTGGGTTTGGATGCAGTGTTCTGTGTATATCTGTTAGCTTCAGTTGGTTTATAATGTTGTCCAAGTCCTCTATTTCCTTATTAATTTTCTGTCTCCTTGTTTGGACCATTATTGCAGATGAGGTATTGGATCTCCAGCTATTACAGAACTGTCAATTTTTCCCTTGAACTTTGTTTTCTTCCTATATTTTGAAGCTGTTGTTTGATACATATGTATTTATAATTCTTATATCTTCTTGATGGGTTGACCCTTTTATCAATGTAAAATGTCCTTTTTTGTCTCTTGTAACAGTTGTTGACTTAAAATTTGTTTATTGATATTAGTATAGCTACCCCAACTGTCTTTGGTTTACTATATGCATGAAATATACTTTTCCATCTTTTTATTTCCAACTTATTTGTGCCTTTGAATCTAAAGTGATTCTCTGTAGATAACAAAAAGTTGAATCATGATTTTTAAATTAATTCTGCCTATCTCTGCATTTTAATTGGAGTGTTTGATTCATTTACATTTAAAGTAATTACTAATATTAAAGTACTTACTTCTTTATGCTATCTGTTTTTTAGTTGTCTTACATTTCCCCCCTCAATCCCTCCATTATTCTCTTATGTGTAAATGATATGTTTTAGTTTTGATTCCTTTCTCATTTCCTTTCCATATATTCTTAATTTTTATTATTTTTAGTTGTTACCCTGGGGATTACAATTAATGTCTTCAACTATAACCATCATTTTGAATTCACACCACCTTAGCTTCAATGATATAAAAACACTGTGCTTCTATATAACTCTATTCTGCCCCCTTTATGTTGTTGTCACAAATTATATCTTTATACATGTGTGCCCATTAACATGTGTCTGAGTATGAAGGTAAAATAGCCTCTGAATGGGGAAGGAACTTTGAGACCAAAATATGAAGCAGGCAACTCCATAAATTATTATCATCAAGAGTTTATTGATGGGAAACTTACATATAAGAAAGATCAAGTGGATATCAATCCAGTGTTTGTACAGCTGTTTCTTTTGTAGAGCCTAGAGGGGGAGTTGAGACTTATAACTTACTTAGAGATAAAGGTGGAACTCTGCCAAAGAGAGAAAAGCTGATGAAATGGAAGATTCCCAGGGGCCTTGCTACTATCTGTTGTTTATCTTAGAGGTTGCTTGAGTCCCTCCCTTTATCTTATACAAGCTTAGCATTCCATTTCTTGCTCTGCCTTTGATTGCTAAGTAACCTGTGTAGGAAAAGATTGTAAATATTCAAACAATAAGGTCTGACCAGTATCCCTGAAACACATAGTTATGATTATTGTTTTATTCATTTGTCCTGTAAATAATATGGAAAAATCAGAGGAGTTGCAAAGCAAAAACACAAGAATACTGACTTTTGTAGTAATCTTTGTAATTACTTTTACCTTTGTTCTTTATTTCTGGATAGGGCTTTGAGTTACTATCCACTGTGTTTCATTTCAGCTTGAAAGTTTCCCTTTAGCATTTCTTGTAGTATGGGTCTACTAACAATAAACACCATCTGTGTTTGTTTATCTGGGAATGTCTTAATTTCTCCTTCATTTTTGAAGGATAGTTTTCTCCACTATAGAATTCTTGGTTGACAGTTTTTGTTTTTGTTTTTTTCTTTTATCACCTTAAATATGTCATTACATTGCCTTCTGCAGTTCATGGTTTCCTCTGAGAAATTGGCTGTTATTTTTATCAAGGATCACTTTTATGCAACAAATCATCTTCTCTTGTTGCACTTGAGATTACCTCTTTGTTTTTGTCTTTCAATGGTTTGATTTTAATGTGTCTTCTTGTGCATCTCTTTGTGATTATCTTTCTTGGAATTCATCGACTTTCTTAAATGTATAAATTCATGTCTTTGATCAAATTTAGGAAGTTTTTGGCCATTATCTCTTCAGATATTATTTCTGCCCCTTTTTCTCTTTCCTTTCAATCAATCAATTTTCTTATGTTAGTACATTTGATGGTGTCCCACAGGTCTCTTAGGCTTTGTACATTTTTCTTCACTCCTTTTTCTTTCTGCTCCTCAGACTGGCTAATTTTAATTGACCTAGGTTCAAATTAGATAATTCTTTCTTCTGCATACTTAAATCTGCTGTTGAAATCCTTTAGTAAATTTTTTATTTCAGATATTACATTTTTCAGTTCCAGAATTTCTCTTTGGTTCTTTGCTATAATTTCTATCTCTTTTTTGATATTCTCATTTTGTTCATATAGCCTCATCCTGATTTCCTTTAGTCCTTTGTCCATGGTTTTCTTTAGCTCTTTTGAGCATATTGAAGATAGCTTATTTAATGTTTTTTGTGTAGTAAATCCAGTATCTGTGTTTCTCCAGGAACACTTTCTGTTAATTTCTCCTGCTAATGGGTCATAATTTCTTGTTTCTTCACATGCTTTATAATTTGTGATAACTCTGTAAAATCAAATTCTTTTCCCTCCTCAGTGTTTGTTTGTGTTGCTTGCTCTGGGTTGCAGTGTTTGCTTGCTTAGTGACTTTTCTAAACTATTTTTGTAAGTTATTTGTATTCTTTGTCACATGTGATACTTTTTCTTTTAGTTTATGGTCAACCAGCATTTTGACAGATATTTCATTGAACACCTGGAGAAAAAAAAACCTTTCTCTGTCTGCACATTGGCTCTGTGTTGGGGCACTCATTCAATATTTAAGCTATTTACCACTTTGCCTTAGCCTTGACTTTCTTCTTGCTCTGAACATAAATATCAATTATAGGTAAAATCTGAGAATCTTCTCAGAACTTTTGTAAGCATGCGTCCTGCCCTGGGCATGCATGTGGCTTTCTAAATTCGCTCATATAAGCAGGCACTTTTCAATGCCCTAATTCTCCAAAGAATCTCTTTCCCTAACTTTCTTCTCCCAGGCTTTCAGCATGTCTGTTGTTTGCCTCCACTGTAATGTTTTGCATCAGGGGGCAGTTGCTGATCATTTTTCTTTCAATATTTATAAAGAATGCCATCTGCATAGCCACTTTTCCACCTGAGAGGGCTGAGTTAAGTGAAACAAAGGCAAGTGTCTTCCATCAGTCCTTCAGGGAGCACCCAGATAGGCCAAAACAAACACAGTTCTTTCAGAACAAGGTCTGCTTTGTGCCCCCTGGATTCAGGAGCCATGGTCTCACACTGTGAATGTGGGCTGCTATCTTCATGACTGCCACCAAGCCAGGGAGGGGAGATAGGGGCTAGGACAAGTAAATATTCTGCAAAGCTCTCCTACCATTTTTAATTGTATATATTTAAGGTGTACAACATGACATTTTGATATACAGTGAAATGGCTACTATAGTTAAGAAAATTAACATATCCATTATCATGCATGGTTACCCTTTTTTTTTTTGCTTTTCTGTGGTATGAGCACCTAAAGCTTACTCTCTTAGCAAATTTCCAGTATGCAATATAATATTATAATCATAGTCCTCATGTTGTAAATTAGAGCTCTACACTTATTCATCCTACACGTCTGCAGTTTTGTCCCTTTAACCTACATACCCCCATTTTCTCCCCACACTCCTTCCCCGGCCATGGTAACCTCTGTTTTATTCTCTGTTTGTATGTATATGACTTTTTAAAAACTTCTACCATTTTTAAGTTTCCTCATTTCTTCCCCCCCCCCCTCAGGACAGTTTAAATCTTCAGATTGGCTATTTATGCTTTATTATTTACAGAGTATCTGAAGCACCTTTGCTCTAGGATTTTGATCACAGCTTAATTTTTTAATTTTATTTTGTCGATATACATTGTGGCTGATTATTGTTGCCCATCACCAAAACCTCCCTCCCTCCGCCCTCCTCCCTTCCCCGCCACCAATGTCCCCTCTGTTTGCTTGTCGTATCAACTTCAAGTAATTGTGGTTGTTATATCTTCTTCCCCCCGCCCCGGTTTTGTGTGTGTGTGTGTGTGTGTGTGTGTGTGTGTGTGAATTTATATATTAATTTTTAGCTCCCACCAATAAGTGAGAACATGTGGTATTTCTCTTTCTGCGCCTGACTCGTTTCACATAATATAATTCTCTCAAGGTCCATCCATGTTGTTGCAAATGGCAGTATTTCATTTGTTTTTATAGCTGAGTAGTATTCCATTGTGTAGATGTACCACATTTTCCTTATCCACTCATCTGATGATGGACATTTGGGCTGGTTCCAACTCTTGGCTATTGTAAAGAGTGCTGCGATGAACATTGGGGAACAGGTATACCTTCGACTTGATGATTTCCATTCCTCTGGGTATATTCCCAGCAGTGGGATAGCTGGGTCGTATGGTAGATCTATCTGTAATTGTTTGAGGAACCTCCATACCATTTTCCATAGAGGCTGCACCATTTTGCAGTCCCACCAACAATGTATAAGAGTTCCTTTTTCTCCGCAACCTCGCCAGCATTTATCGTTCAGAATCTTTTGGATTTTAGCCATCCTAACTGGGGTGAGATGGTATCTCAGTGTGGTTTTGATTTGCATTTCCCGGATGCTGAGTGATGTTGAGCATTTTTTCATATGTCTGTTGGCCATTTGTATATCTTCCTTAGAGAAATGCCTACTTAGCTCTTTTCCCAATTTTTAATTGGGTTGCTTGTTTTTTTCTTGTAAAGTTGTTTGAGTTCATTATATATTCTGGATATTAATCCTTTGTCGGATGTATATTTTGCAAATATTTTCTCCCACTCTATTGGTTGTCTTTTAACTCCGTTAATTGTTTCTTTTGCTGTGCAGAAGCTTTTTAGTTTTATATAGTCCCATTTGTTTATTTTTCCTTTGGTTGCCCGTGCTTTTGGGGTCATATTCATGAAATCTGTGTCCAGTCCTATTTCCTGAAGTGTTTCTCCTACGTTTTCTTTAAGAAGTTTTATTGTTTCAGGGTGTATATTTAAATCTTTAATCCATTTTGAGTTGATTTTAGTATATGGTGAGAGATATGGGTCTAGTTTCATTCCCCTGCATATGGATATCCAGTTATCCCAGCACCATTTGCTGAAGAGGCAGTCCCTTCCCCAGTGAATAGGCTTGGTGCCTTTGTCAATGATCAGATGGCAGTAAGTGTGGGGGTTGATTTCTGGATTCCCTATTCTATTCCATTGATCAGTGTGTCTGTTTTTATGCCGGTACCATACTGTTTTGGTTATTATAGCTTTGTAGTATAGCTTAAAGTCAGGTAGTGTAATGCCTCCAGCTTTATTTTTTTTTCTCAGCATTGCTTTGGCTATGCATGGTCTTTTATTGTTCCATATAAATGTCTGGATAGTTCTTTCCATTTCTGAGAAAAATGTAATTGGAATTTTGATGGGGATTGCATTGAATTTGTATATCACTTT
Source organism: Cynocephalus volans (assembly GCF_027409185.1). Lineage (NCBI taxonomy): Eukaryota > Metazoa > Chordata > Mammalia > Dermoptera > Cynocephalidae > Cynocephalus > Cynocephalus volans. Next base: position 118,304,387 of record NC_084467.1, on the reverse strand, counting down.
GGGTAGTATGGACATTTTCACTATGTTGATTCTTCCAATCCAAGAGCATGGGATATCTTTCCATCTTCTTGTATCCTCTCTAATTTCTCTCAGCAGTGGTTTGTAGTTCTCATTACAGAGATTTTTCACCTCCTTGGTTAACTCAATTCCTAAGTATTTTATTTTTCCGGTGGCTATTGTAAATGGGCAGGCTTTCTTGATTTCTCCTTCTGCATGTTCACTATTGGAGAAAAGAAATGCTACTGATTTTTGTGTGTTGATTTTGTATCCTGCTACTGTGCTGAAATCATTTATCAATTCCAGCAGTTTTTTTGTAGAGGTTTTAGGCTGTTTGATATATAGGATCATGTCATCTGCAGACAGGGACAGTTTGACTTCATCTTTTCCAATCTGGATGCCCTTTATTTCCTTCTCTTCTCTGATTGCTCTGGCTAGTACTTCCAACACTATGTTGAATAGGAGTGGTGAGAGTGGGCATCCTTGTCTAGTGCCTGTTCTTAAAGGAAAAGCTTTCAGCTTTTCCCCATTCAGGATGATATTGGCAGTGGGTTTGGCATATATGGCTTTAATTATGTTGAGATACTTTCCCTCTATACCTAACTTATAGAGGGTCTTTGTCATGAATGAGTGCTGAACTTTATCAAATGCTTTTTCAGCATCTATAGAGATGATCATATGGTCCTTGTGCTTGACTTTATTAATATGGTGTATCACATTTATTGATTTGCGTATGTTGAACCAACCTTGCATCCCTTGGATGAATCCCACTTGATCGTGATGAATAATTTTACGTATGTGTCGCTGTATTCTGTTTGCTAGTATTTTAGTGAGGATTTTTGCATCTATATTCATCAAGGATATCGGCCTGTAGTTTTCTTTTTTGGTTATATCTTTACCTGGTTTTGGTATCAGGATGATGTTTGCTTCACAGAATGAGTTTGGGAGATTTGCATCTGTTTCAATCTTTTGGAATAGTTTGTAAAGAATCGGTGTCAATTCCTGTTTGAATGTTTGGTAAAATTCTGCTGTGAATCCATCTGGTCCTGGGCTTTTCTTTGTTGGGAGCCTTCTGATAACAGCTTCAATCTCCTTCATTATTTTTGGTCTGTTCAAATTTTCTACATCTTCATGGGTCAGTTTTGGGAGCTTGTGTGTGTCCAGAAATTTATCCATTTCCTCCAGATTTTCAAATTTGTTGGCGTATAGTTGTTTATAGTAGTCTCGAATGATTCCTTGTATTTCAGATGAATCAGTTGTAATATCGCCTTTTTCATTTCTAATTTTTGTTATTTGAGTCTTCTCTCTTCTTTTTTTTGTTAGCCATGCTAATGGTTTGTCAATTTTATTTATCTTTTCAAAAAACCAACTTTTTGATTCATTGATCTTTTGTATTGTTTTTTGGGTTTTGCAGTATCCCACAGGTTTTGGTATGATGTATCATTGTTTTCATTAGTTTCAATAAATTTTTTGATTTCCTGCTTGATTTCTTCTTGGACCCATATGTCATTAAGTAGAATGCTGTTTAATTTCCATGTGTTTGTATAGTTTCCAGAGTTTCATTTGTTATTAATTTCTAGTTTTAATCCATTGTGGTCTGAGAAAATACATGGGATAATTCCAATTTTTTTGAATTTATTGAGACTTGATTTGTGACCTAATATGTGATCTATCCTGGAGAATGATCCATGTGCTGATGAGAAGAATGAATATTCTGAGGTTGTTGGGTGGAATGTTCTGTAGATATCTGCCAATTCCAATTGGTCTAGAGTCTAGTTTAGATCTTGTGTTTCTCTACTGATTCTTTGCCTAGATGATCTGTCTAATATTGACAGTGGGGTGTTCAGGTCCCCTGCTATTACGGTATTAGTGTCTATTTCCTCTTTAGGTCTAATAGAGTTTGTTTTATAAATCTGGCTGCTCCAACATTGGGTGCATACATATTTTTGATTGTTATGTCTTCTTGATGGATCGGTCCTTTTATCATTAAGTAGTGTCCCTCATTGTCTCTTTTTATGGTTTTTAGTTTAAAGTCTATTTTGTCAGATATAAGAATAGCTACTCCAGCTCGTTTTCTTTTCTGTTTGCATGGTAAATCTTTTTCCATCCTTTCACTCTTAGTCTGTGTGAATCTTTATGGGTGAGGTGGGTCTCTTGTAGGCAGCATATAGTTGGTCCTCCTTTTTGATCCAGTCAGCCAATCTGTGTCTTTTGATTGGGGAATTTAAGCCTTTCACATTAAGAATTGTTATTGAAAGGTGTTGATTTATTCCTAGCATTTTTTTGGTTGTTTGTTTGTCTTAGGTGTCTTTTGTTCCTTGCTTTCTGATTTACTGTTTGGTTTCTGTGTTTGTTGGTTCCTTAGGTTGTAGATAGTGTTTTTGTTTGCTTGTTTTCTCTTCATGAATGCCATTTTTATTATACTAGTGGGTATTGATTTTTCTTGGGTTTTTATGGCAGTGGTAGTTATTTCTCAGGAACCAAACCCAGTACTCCCTTGAGGATTTCTTGTAAGGGTGGTCGTGTGGTAGTGAACTCCCGCAGTTTTTGTTTGTCTGAGAAATATACTATTTGCCCTTCATTTCAGAAGGATAGCCTTGCAGGGTAGAGTATTCTTGGCTGGCAATCTTTGTCTTTTAGTATTCTGAAAATATCATCCCATTCCTTTCTAGCTTTTAGGGTTTGTGATGAAAAGTCTGATGTTAGCCTGATTGGGGCTCCCTTATAGGTGATTTGACACTTCTCTCTTGCAGCTTTTAAGATTCTCTCTTTGTCTCTGAGTTTTGCCAATTTGACTATGACATGTCTTGGAGAAGGCCTTTTTGGGTTGAATACGTTTGGAGATCGTTGAGCTTCCTGGATCTGAAGATCGGTGACTTTTCCTATACCTGGGAAGTTTTCTGCCACTATTTTGTTGAATATGTTTTCAATGCAATCTCCATTTTCCTCCCCTTCTGGAATACCCATGACTCGGATATTTGAGCGCTTAAGGTTGTCTGATATCTCTCTCAGATTTTCTTCAATATCCTTGATTCTTTTTTCTTTCTTTTTGTCTGCTTGTGTTATTTCAAACATCCCATCTTCAAGTTCAGAGGTTCTCTCTTCAACTTCGACAAGCCTGCTGGTTAAACTCTCCGTTGTGTTTTTTATTTTGCTGAATAACTTCTTCAGTTCAGCAAGTTCTGCTACATTTTTTTTCAGGACATTGATTTCCTTGTACATTTCCTCTTTCATATCCTGTATGCTTTTCCTCATTTCATCATGATGTCTAGCTGAGTTTTCTTGTATCTCATTCAGTTTCCTTAGAATTATCACTTGAAATTCCTTGTCAGTTATTTCAAGGGCTTCTTGTTCTATAGGATCTAGAGTTTGAGATTTATTAACTTTTGGTGGTGTACTTTCTTGATTTTTTGTATTTCTGGTATCTTTTTTTTGGTGTTTATTCATTGTGGCAGGGGGTTTCACAGTCCACCGGTTTGAGACTACTGACTAACTAAGATGTTGCTGTGGTTGCCAATTTGTTATGGCTACCTCCGTGACAGCTCAGTTGGCCTCTAGTGCCTTGTGTGTGTGGTTGCCTTGTGTCTTGGGCCTCTCCGGGGAGCCACCTCTCTGGTCAGCTTGGACTCTGCTGGGCTGCTGGATACGGGGCGGTACCACAGGGTGTGTGATCTCTGTTGAGCTTTCACTTCCCATGCAGGACTTCTCCCTGTTCCGTGCACTCTGGCCTGGGCTGTTGGATCGTGCAGTGGTGACCCCACAGGGTGTGTGGTTTCTGTAGAGTCTCCGCCTCCCTAGCCGGACGTCTCCCCGCTCTGTGCACACTGGGCTGGGCTGGGACGTGTCTTCTGCAACCCTCGTCTATCAGCTGGGCCTTCAAGACCCTGCTTGGCACCGCCTCGCCCAGGAAGTCTACCAGGTTTCTGCTAGGCGCAGACGACCGGTTGCTCTGGGTGCCTTTGTAGCACTGTGTAGATCTTTCTCAGGACTTATCTCCTTCCTCGTGGTATCGCGGTTATTTGTGTACTTGTCTTATCTCCCACACCAGAGTGTGAGCTCCTCAGGGGAGGAGCCCACAGTACGTGGTTCGCCTTTGCATCCCCCCGGCGCAGACCAAGTCCGGTGCCCTCCCGCAGTCAGCTCTCTGGCAGGTTCAAGCGAACTTGGGAACTCTCCAACCACACTATTCCTAACCAGAAATCGGTTAGGTGTTTTTCTGAACTGGTGGCCGCAGAGATGGTATCTGCCTCCTGGTAACAGGAAGTTTACTGGGGGCCGGAGCCCAGGGTGCGGTGGTGTGAGAGTCGGCCCAGCCCATACTTCCTTGCCCTCCCAATGCTGGCCGGGGATGCCCCATGCCACCAGCCCTGCCAGAGAACCATGGAGGGATTGGGAGCAGAGGCCGGCCCGCAGGCCCCAGGAAGCCCCGTGCTGGGGCAAGCAAGTGGGAAGGCTAAGTGAGGAGCCAAGCCGGGCGAGGAGGACAGGCTTGGCTGAGCCGGGCTGGAGCCGCCACCACCTGAGAAAATGGAGGCAGCCCCGGGGCCAGTGAGTGGCCCAGTAGGGCAGGCGGAAGCCGGGCGGGCGTCTGCCCCCCGAGCAGGGCCTGGCCGGGGGTCACTCATAGGGCTATGCCGGGTTGGGCGGCTCCCTCTCCACCTCTGCTTTGTTGCTGTCCCTGTTCTCAGCCGCCGCCGCCTCGGGCTGCTCAGTCGCGGCGCGGCTTGGGCGCTCCCAGGAATCTTCTTTTATGCTAGCCTGAAACCTCGAATCCTGAATAGGGCAGCTGGCTGCCTTCAGCGCATCCCCGGCCTCCGGGATCCTGGCTGCGTCAACAGCAGCCCCAGCACCGTGTTCCCTGTTTAGAGACTCGCTTTTGCAGCTAAGAAACAGTTCTTTTCCTGCTCCATACTTCAAAGCTGTTGCCTGTAAATGAGGCAGCCTCTCCTGCAAAGGGCAAAGTGGCGATCAGCCCCCACGACTGGCCACCAGCAGCGGTCCTCCCTTAAGAGATGGCAAGGGGAAGGTCCACAAGTTTCCCGGCTGCCTAAGGCCCAGTGGCCGCCTTTTCCACCTCAGCTTCTCCGCGCCAACTGCCGCAGCCACCGCCATCTTAGGATCCTCAAGCAGCCTCTTCTGCTCTCGGGTGTCAGATGGGGAACTGATGAGTGTGTTCTGGGCCTGGGTGGTCGCTCTTGGTCTCTGGCACCCACAGCGGAAGGACCGCATGGGAGTTGTGCCCGGCGACCAGCACGCACTCCTGGCGTCTCACACGCCAGCGTCGTCCGAGCTCTTGATCACAGAGTTTGGGTGGCTGAGAAGTCCATGATCCAGGGCATGCATCTGGTGAGGGCCTTATTCTGGGTGGGAACTCAACAGGGTACCATGGCGACTAGGGTATCACATAGCAACCAGGATATCACATGGCAAGAATGGCAAGAGCGAGAGGCTCATTTCTTGATTCATTATTTGCTTGATTGTTATAAACCTTTGACTATTTTCAGAATTCTGACAAAGTCAGTTCTGATAATGTTTGCTCATTGTGTTTGTGTGTGTGTGTGTGTGTGTGTGTGTGTGTGTGTGTGTGTGTGTGTTTCTGTGGATGGATAGACCCTTGGAACTACTTTCTGTGCCATTTTCACTAACATCACCCATCCTCAGACTTTTGGCCAGCAATTTCAACAAAGTAGTCACTATTCCCTTGAAACCTGTCACCTTTTGGTGCCATATCTGCCCCTACTGTGACCATTTCTGGTATTAAGTAATCCCCAGCACCTTTCTCCATCTATTCCTGGGCTACATGTCCTAGCACCATTGGATAAAGTCACAAAACTATATGGACTCCATGAATTATGCCTGTCAACCAGTCATGGCCAAGTCCTCCCCATGGCTTCCACACCTATTTATTGATCACTTCTCAGTTTCCTAACAAATTTCTCATAGTAGTTTTTAAATGCCTCATCCATCTTCTTCCTGGCCCTATCAGATCTACTTCTCTTAGAACAACTTTGAGGCTTACCTAAGTGAAATGTCTCAACTTCTCCCCCTTTCACCTCTAAATCTCTTGAGATCTTTATCCTCATTCTTTTTGATTTCAAAAGAAAAGGAGACCCGCCTCTATCCAAGACTAATGCTACACCACTTGGTCTGAGTACTATGATGTCTAAAGTTTTATTCATGAATTAGCTTAGAACTCAGCAAATAGTAGAATTAATGACTTGTTAATAAGCTAATAATTGCATTCTATAAAAGCAAGGGAACTTATTGGAGTGTGCTAGGCCAGGGAAGAACAGTTCCCTTGGGCCACTGGGTAAGCCCAGACTCCTTACTAAGAGGAATTGAACTTTAACATCATGAACAGAGAATCTCCAAGGGAAGGGATGGAGATATGTCCATTCACTCAGCAAATAGTCATTAGATGCGTACTATGTGTTAGGCACTGTTCAGGAATGTTCACAGGCATGAACAAGCAGACAAAAATCCTTGCCTTCATGGAACTTACATTCTAGTGGAAAGGAGAGAAAAAAAAATACATAAATTCTAAAATATACTAGATGGTAAGTACTATAAGAGAAAAATAAATACAAAGGCAGCTGGATGTACAAGGGTGGGTAGGGGTTGCTAGCAGTGAGAAAAGAGTGGTCACACTTCTCCAAGGCCTCTTTAAGAGGGAATGTTTGCATTAAAGACTGTATGGAGGCAAAAGAGTAAGCCACGTGGATACTTGGAAGAAGAGCATTTCAAGCAGAGAGGATTGCAAGTGCAAAAGTCCTGGACTATTCAAGGAACAGCCAGGCAGGTTGGAGTAAACTGAACAAGGGAGACAGTTAGAGGAATTAGGTCAAAAGAGAAAAATGGTTAGATCATTTCAGTCCTTATAGGCCATTGTAATGATTTAGTTTGTTTCACTTTGTTGTTGTTTTTACCTTTTTTTTTTTTTTACCAAAATACAGAGAGAAAACTGTACAAATCCTAAGTGTCAGCTCAATTAATTATCATAAAATGAATAAGTCTGTGTAGCCAGACACAGATCAAGAAATAGAACGTTACTAGCACTCCAGAATCCTTTCTACTCACTACCCTCCCTGCTGCCTCAAAGGCAGCTACCCTCCAGACTTCCAACAGTATAGATTTGCTTTGCCTATTTTTAAACTTTATTTTTTATTTATTTTTTTAAATTTATTTATTTATTTATTATTATTTATTTTTTTAAATTTTATTTTGTCGATATACATTGTAGCTGATTAATGCTCCCCATCACCAAAACCTCCCTCCCTTCTCCCTCCCCCCCTCCCCCCCAACAATGTCCTTTCTGTTTGTTTGTTGTATCAACTTCAAATAATTGTGGTTATTATATCTTCTTCCCCCCCCCATTTGTGTGTGTGTGTGTATGTGTGTGTGTGAATTTATATATTAATTTTTAGCTCCCTCCAATAAGTGAGAACATGTGGTATTTCTCTTTCTGTGCCTGACTTGTTTCACTTAATATAATTCTCTCAAGGTCCATCCATGATGTTGCAAATGGCAGTATTTCATTCGTTTTTATAGCTGAGTAGTATTCCATTGTGTAGATGTACCACATTTTCCGTATCCACTCATCTGATGATGGGCATTTGGGCTGGTTCCAACTCTTGGCTATTGTAAAGAGTGCTGCGATGAACATTGGGGAACAGGTATACCTTCGACTTGATGATTTCCATTCCTCTGGGTATATTCCCAACAGTGGGATGGCTGGGTCGTATGGTAGATCTATTTGCAATTGTTTAAGGAACCTCCATACCATTTTCCATAGAGGCTGCACCATTTTGCAGTCCCACCAACAATGTATGAGTGTTCCTTTTTCTCCGCAGCCTCGCCAGCATTTATCGTTCATAGTCTTTTGGATTTTAGCCATCCTAACTGGGGTGAGATGGTATCTCAATGTGGTTTTGATTTGCATTTCCCGGATGCTGAGTGATGTTGAGCATTTTTTCATATGTCTGTTGGCCATTTGGATATCTTCCTTAGAGAAATGCCTACTTAGCTCTTTTGCCCATTTTTTAATTGGGTTGCTTGTTTTCTTCTTGTAAAGTTGTTTGAGTTCCTTATATATTCTGGATATTAATCCTTTGTCAGATGTATATTTTGCAAATATTTTCTCCCACTCTGTTGGTTGTCTTTTAACTCTTTTAATTGTTTCTTTTGCTGTGCAGAAGCTTTTTAGTTTGATATAATCCCATTTGTTTATTTTTCCTTTGGTTGCCCGTGCTTTTGGGGTCGTATTCATGAAGTCTGTGCCCAGTCCTATTTCCTGAAGTGTTTCCCCTATGTTTTCTTTAAGAAGTTTTATTGTCTCAGGGTGTATATTTAAATCCTTAATCCATTTTGAGTTGATTTTAGTATACGGTGAGAGGTATGGATCTAGTTTCATTCTCCTGCATATCGATATCCAGTTATCCCAGCACCACTTGCTGAAGAGGCAGTCCCTTCCCCAGTGAATAGGCTTGGTGCCTTTGTCAAAGATCAGATGGCAGTAAGTGTGTGGGTTCATTTCTGGATTCTCTATTCTATTCCATTGGTCAGTGTGTCTGTTTTTATGCCAGTACCATACTGTTTTGGTTATTATAGCTTTGTAGTATAGCTTAAAGTCAGGTAGTGTTATGCCTCCAGCTTTATTTTTTTTGCTGAGCATTGCTTTGGCTATTCGTGGTCTTTTATTTTTCCATATAAATGTCTGAATAGTTTTTTCCATTTCTGAGAAAAATGTCTTTGGAATTTTGATGGGGATTGCATTGAATTTGTATATCACTTTGGGTAGTATGGACATTTTCACTATGTTGATTCTTCCAATCCAAGAGCATGGAATATCTTTCCATCTTCTTGTATCCTCTCTAATTTCTCTCAGCAGTGGTTTGTAGTTCTCATTACAGAGATTTTTCACCTCCTTGGTTAACTCAATTCCTAAGTATTTTATTTTTTTGGTGGCTATTGTAAATGGGCAGGCTTTCTTGATTTCTCCTTCTGCATGTTCACTATTGGAGAAAAGAAATGCTACTGATTTTTGTGTGTTGATTTTGTATCCTGCTACTGTGCTGAAATCATTTATCAATTCCAACAGTTTTTTTGTAGAGGTTTTAGGCTGTTCGATATATAGGATCATGTCATCTGCAAACAGGGACAGTTTGACTTCATCTTTTCCAATCTGGATGCCCTTTATTTCCTTCTCTTCTCTGATTGCTCTGGCTAGTACTTCCAACACTATGTTGAATAGGAGTGGTGAGAGTGGGCAACCTTGTCTAGTGCCTGTTCTTAAAGGAAAAGCTTTCAGCTTTTCCCCATTCAGGATGATATTGGCAGTGGGCTTGGCATATATGGCTTTAATTATGTTGAGATACTTTCCCTCTATACCTAACTTATAGAGGGTCTTTGTCATGAATGAGTGCTGAACTTTATCAAATGCTTTTTCAGCATCTATAGAGATGATCATATGGTCCTTGTGTTTGAGTTTATTAATATGGTGTATCACATTTATTGATTTGCGTATGTTGAAACAACCTTGCATCCCTGGGATGAATCCCACTTGATCGTGATGAATAATTTTTCGTATGTGTTGCTGTATTCTGTTTGCTAGTATTTTAGTGAGGATTTTTGCATCTATATTCATCAAGGATATCGGCCTGTAGTTTTCTTTTTTGGTTATATCTTTACCTGGTTTTGGTATTAGGATGATGTTTGCTTCATAGAATGAGTTTGGGAGATTTGCGTCCGTTTCAATCTTTTGGAATAGTTTGTAAAGAATCGGTGTCAATTCCTGTTTGAATGTTTGGTAAAATTCTGCTGTGAATCCATCTGGTCCTGGGCTTTTCTTTGTTGGGAGCCTTCTGATAACAGCTTCAATCTCCTTTATTGTTATTGGTCTGTTCAAATTTTCTACGTCTTCATGGTTCAGTTTTGGGAGCTTGTGTGTGTCCAGAAATTTATCCATTTCCTCCAGATTTTCAAATTTGTTGGCGTATAGTTGTTTATAGTAGTCTCGAATGATTCCTTGTATTTCAGATGAATCAGTTGTAATATCGCCTTTTTCATTTCTAATTTTTGTTATTTGAGTCTTCTCTCTTCTTTTTTTTGTTAGCCATGCTAATGGTTTGTCTATTTTATTTATCTTTTCAAAAAACCAACTTTTTGATTCGTTGATCTTTTGAATTGTTTTTTGGTTTTCAATTTCATTCAGTTCTGCTATGATCTTAATGATTTCTTTCCGTCTGCTAACTTTAGGATTGGATTGTTCTTGTTTTTCTAGTTCTTTAAGGTGAAGTGTTAGGTTGTTCACTTGCCATCTTTCCATTCTTCTGAAGTGAGCATTTAATGCAATAAATTTTCCCCTCAATACTGCTTTTGCAGTATCCCACAGGTTTTGGTATGATGTATCATTGTTTTCATTAGTTTCAATAAACTTTTTGATTTCCTGCTTGATTTCTTCTTGGACCCATATGTCATTAAGTAGAATGCTGTTTAATTTCCATGTGTTTGTATAGTTTCCAGAGTTTTGTTTGTTATTAATTTCTAGTTTTAATCCATTGTGGTCTGAGAAAATACATGGGATAATTCCAATTTTTTTGAATTTATTGAGACTTGATTTGTGACCTAATATGTGATCTATCCTGGAGAATGATCCATGTGCTGATGAGAAGAATGAATATTCTGAGGTTGTTGGGTGGAATGTTCTGTAGATATCTGCCAATTCCAATTGGTCTAGAGTCTAGTTTAGATCTTGTGTTTCTCTACTGATTCTTTGCCTAGATGATCTGTCTAATATTGACAGTGGGGTGTTCAGGTCCCCTGCTATTACGGTATTAGTGTCTATTTCCTCTTTAGGTCTAATAGAGTTTGTTTTATAAATCTGGCTGCTCCAACATTGGGTGCGTACATATTTATGATTGTTATGTCTTCTTGATGGATCAGTCCTTTTATCATTAAGTAGTGTCCCTCATTGTCTCTTTTTATGGTTTTTAGTTTAAAGTCTATTTTGTCAGATATAAGAATAGCCACTCCAGCTCGTTTTTCTTTTCTGTTTGCATGGTAAATCTTTTTCCATCCTTTCACTCTTAGTCTGTGTGAATCTTTATGGGTGAGGTGGGTCTCTTGTAGGCAGCGCATAGTTGGGTCCTGCTTTTTGATCCAGTCAGCCAGTCTGTGTCTTTTAATTGGGGAATTTAAGCCTTTAACATTAAGAGTTGTTATTGAAAGGTGTTGATTTATTCCTAGCATTTTATTGGTTGTTTGGTTGTCTAAGGTGTCTTTTGTTCCTTGCTTTCTGATTCACTGTTTGGTTTCTTTGTTTGTTGGTTCCTTAGGTTGTAGATAGTGTTTTTGTTAGCTTGTTTTCTCTTCATGAATGCCATTTTTATTGTACTAGCGGGTTTAGATTTTTCTTAGGTTTTTATGGCAGTGGTAGTTATTTTTCAGGAACCAAACCCAGTACTCCCTTGAGGATTTCTTGTAAGGGTGGTCTTGTGGTAGTGAACTCCCGCAGTTTTTGTTTGTCTGAGAAATATACTATTTGCCCCTCATTTCGGAAGGATAGCCCGGCAGGGTAGAGTATTCTTGGCTGGCAATCTTTGTCTTTTAGTATTTTGAAAATATCATCCCATTCCTTTCTAGCTTTTAGGGTTTGTGATGAAAAGTCTGATGTTAACCTGATTGGGGCTCCCTTATAGGTGATTTGACGCTTCTCTCTTGCAGCTTTTAAGATTCTCTCTTTGTCTCTGAGTTTTGCCAATTTGACTATGACATGTCTTGGAGAAGGCATTTTTGGGTTGAATACGTTTGGAGATCGTTGAGCTTCCTGGATCTGAAGATCTGTGATTTTTCCTATACCTGGGAAGTTTTCTGCCACTATTTTGTTGAATATGTTTTCAATGGAATCTCCATTTTCCTCCCCTTCTGGAATACCCATGACTCGGATATTTGAGCGCTTGAGGTTGTCTGATATCTCTCTCAGATTTTCTTCCATGTCCTTGATTCTTTTTTCTTTCTTTTTGTCTGCTTGTGTTATTTCAAACAGCCCATCTTCAAGTTCAGAGGTTCTCTCTTCAACTTCGACAAGCCTGCTGGTTAAACTCTCCGTTGTGTTTTTTATTTCGCTGAATAACTTCTTCAGTTCAGCAAGTTCTGCTACACTTTTTTCAGGACATTGATTTCCTTGTATATTTCCTCTTTCAGATCCTGTATACTTTTCCTCATTTCATCATGATGTCTAGCTGAGTTTTCTTGTATCTCATTCAGTTTCCTTAGAATTATCACTCGAAATTCCTTGTCAGTTATTTCAAGGGCTTCTTGTTCTATAGGATCTAGAGTTTGAGATTTATTAACTTTTGGTGGTGTACTTTCTTGATTTTTTGTATTTCTGGTGTCTTTTTTTTGGTGTTTATTCATTGTGGCAGGGGGTTTCACAGTCCACCAGTTTGAGACTAATGACTAACTAGGATGTTGCTGTGGTTGCCAATTTGGTATGGCTCCCGCCGTGACTGCTCAGTTGGCCTCTAGTGTCTTGTGTGTGTGGTTGCCTCGGGTCTTGGGCTTCTCCGGGGATCCACCTTTCTGGTCAGCTTGTACTCTGCTGGGCTGGTGGATCACGTACCACAGGGTGTGTGATCTCTGTTGAGCTTTCACTTTCTGTACAGGACTTCTCCCCGTTCCGTGTGCTCTGGCCCAGGCTGTTAGATCGTGCAGTGGCGACCCCACCGGGTGTGTGGTTTCTGTCGAGTCTCCGCCTCCCTGGCCGCACGTCTCCCCCCTCTGTGCACACTGTGCTGGGCTGGGGCGTGTCTTCTGCACCCCTCGTCTATCAGCTGGGCCTTCAAGACCCTGCTCAGCACCGCCTCGCCCAGGAAGTCTACCAGGTTTCTGCTAGGCACAGACGACCGGTCTCTCTGGGTGCCTTTGTAGCACTGTGTAGATCTTTCTCGGGTCTTGTTCACCTTTGTATCCCCCCGGTATAAACCGAGTCTAGTGCCCGCCTGCAGCCTGCTCTCTGGCAGGTTCAAGCGGACCTGGGAACTCTCCTACCACACTATTCCCAACCAGAAATTCGTTAGGCTTTTTTCCAAACTGGTGGTCGCAGAAATGGAATCTGCCTCCCAGTAACAGGAAGTTTACCGGGCCGGAGTCCAGGGTGTGGTGGAGTGACAGTCGGCCCGCCCGTACTTCCTAGCCCTCCCAACACTGGTCAGGACGCCCCACACCCCCAGCCCCGCCAGAGAACCGCGGAGGGAGTGGGAGAGGAGGCCGGCCCGCAGGGTCTGGAAAGCCCCGCGCCAGGCCAAGCAAATGGGCTCAGTGATGGCTGAGCAGGGCGGAGCTGCCCGCACCTGGGAAAATGGAGGCAGCACCGGGGCAGTGAGTAGCCTGGTGGTGCAGGCGGGAGCCACGTGGGCATCCACCCCCCGAACAGAGCTGTGCCAGGGATCACTCACAGTGCTGTGCCAGGTCGGGCGCTCGCTCTGTCTCTGGTTTGTTGCCTTCCGTGTTCTCGGCGCTGCCGCCTCGGGCTGTTCAGTCGCGGCACCGCTCGGGCGCTCCCAGGAATCTTCTTTAATGCCGGCCTGAAACCTCGAATCCTGAATAGGGCAGCTGGCCGCCTTCAGTGCGGCCCCAGCCTCCGGGATCCTGGCTGCATCCACAGCAGCCCTGGCGCCGTGTTCCCTGTTTCAAGACTCGCTTTTGCAGCTAAGAATCAGTTCTTTTCCTGCTCCACACTTCAAAGCTCTTGCCTGTAAATGAGGCAGCCTCTCCTGCCGGGGGCAAAGTGGCGTTGAGCCCCCACGACCGGCCAGCAGCAGCAGACCTCCCTTAAGAGATGGCCAGGGGAAGGTCCACAAGTTTCCCGGCTGCCTGAGGCCCAGTGGCCGCCTTTTCCACCTCAGCTACTCCGCGCCAGCCGCCGCAGCCGCCGCCATCTTGAAACTCCTCCTATTTTTAAACTTTAAATAAATGGGGAATCATACCATTGTATTCTTTCTGCATCTGGATTTTTTTGTTTGTTTGTTTTGTCTCAAGATTTTGCTTGTGATATTCACCCATGTGATTCTGAGAGGGAAGAGGGGTCAAGATGACAAATAGCAGCATGTTAAAGGGCTAATAGGAAAGATGTAGTACAGAGGGGGAGTGGTGATGGCAGTGTTCATGTGCCCAGAATCCACATGACAACTCAGGGCAGAAAGAGGAAGTGCAAGCTCATCCAGGACCTCAGCCTTAGGATCCCAAGAGACATTTTCCCCCATACTCAGCTCCTCTCCTGAGAAATCGGGATTCTGAGATGGTTGAGACCATAGTTATAGTTATTTATTCCTTGATTCACTCAAACATTTCCACAGATCCTACTATGTGTCAGGCACAGTGATGAGTGCTGTGATGTAAGGGTAATTAAGGCATCTACAATTAGACAAACGAGTAAACAGAGGACCACAAAACAGAGTGATGAGTGCTGAGAATTTGGCAATGGATGCTAAGAAATGATCTTCTTAAGAATTGTGACCATTTGGCCTTTTATGCTCAAATACTGATGGCTCTGAGACAGGCTCACAAGAAAATGGTCATTATGTGTTACTTTAAAATTGCATTTATTGTTTTAATATTTATCAGTTTTATCTCCTCAACTACTAGACAATCATCTTTTGAGAGCAGAAAAGATATCTTCTGGTTATCATGAAAACAGCACAATGTAACTGGAGTCAGAAGATCTGGGTTTGAATCCCAACTCTACTATTCTTTAGCTGTGTAGCCCTGGGGAAATTAGTTAACCTCTCTGTGTCTCAGTTCCTTTACCTAAAAGTGGATATAATAATATCAACCCTATCTGCCTCAAAGAATTGTTGTCAGCATCAAATGAAATAATGTATAAGAAGAACTGCGTATGCTGTAAATCCCTGTTATCAATCCTCTAAATCGCACAAGCCTACTATCATGGATACACAGTAGGTAATGATAAACATTGGTTTTTAATTATATTTCATCAGCCAAGACTTGCAGTTTTTGGAATCTATGCAAGGGAGTTGATGTAGTTTCCTGTTCTTTTCCACCTAATGGCCAAAGAGCTCAGAGGCTGGGGCCACGAAGTGTGGTCATGACCCAGGAGATATCATCCAGTGTGGGAAGGGGCATTGGGGTAAGATCATCTGGGCCAACTGCCTATTAACCAAGACTGCCAGACATTTTGTTGGAGATGGAGCTGCTGGGCATGTGATTGTCCTTTTTAACACTTCTCCTAACCCTTATCCTCTCCTTCATATTTCTGGGCTTCTGAAGCCAGAGAGGTCTAACAGACTGGCAGAGTTAAGGGGAAAGGGTGCAGGAGTCAGGGGGCTGTTGTCAGGGACAATTTTATAGCCTTTTTCTTCTTTGTGTTTACAGGGAATGCAGTTTCACAAAGCAGCTCAACCCCACTGATAGTGAATGGGGTTCTGGGGGAGTCAGTAACTCTTCATCCGAAGTTTCCTGCAAAAGAGACAGTTGAGGCCATTACTTGGCTTTACAATGGAAAGTCTATCACCTTCATAAAGGCAAGTGGAACAGGAAGTCCACTAATCCAGGTGACTGATCCAAAGAGGAGAGAACGAATGAACTTCACCCAGTCTTACTCCTTGCAGCTCAGCAACCTGACAATGGCAGACACAGGATCCTATGGTGCCCAGATAACCACAGAGACCTCTACATTCCTCTCCACTTACATTCTGAAGATCTTCAGTGAGTGAGGTTTAATTATGTGTGGACTTTTCAAAAAAATATGTATTTCAATCCTATGTGACTGCAAAAGCACACTACAGCCTAGTGGTAAACAGTATGGTATTTGGAGTCCGAAAGAGGTCCAGCATTAAAGCAATTTAATGACATTGACAACAAGTTAGTGACACAGCTGAGAACAGAACCTAAGTCTGTGACTCCCAACCCAGAATCACCTCATTCTACCCAATAAAATGGTCCCTTTCAACCAGAAATGTAGCAGAAGTAATGGAAGTGAAATATTTATGATACTGTTACCATGTGCATTACATGTATCTGTCATGTAATCTTCACAAAGTCTCCATGAGGTAGGTACAATCCTTACCCCAGAAGCATAGCCTCAGAGAGATAGTAAGTGGCAGCGCTTCCCACATAACCACCCTGCCACGATACCTCACTGCACAAGGGATAGTCTGACCTGATGGAGCAGTCCTTGTACAAAACAGTGGTCTAGCTAGAGTGGACTCTGTAAAGATGAGCAGATAAAGAGAAATGAATTTTCCATCAAGGTTATTTAATTTCTGACAATATTTTCCCTAGACAGCTCATGTTGACCACTAGTCAAAAGTCTGCCTCCCCAAGATGAAAGAATAAAAATGTTCTCAACATAAAATTGTGGAAACTATAATGAGATACCTTATGAATCAATATTTAAAAATCTTTCTAGCAATCAATGATGTTTAGAGATGCCATCAATAGCTTTAGGATAATCATTTAGCAGGGATGTTGTACAGGAGATTCAGGAGTCCTCTGGGTTAAGACATGGTATCCACAAAAATACTGTTGCAGTAAAATGCCTCCACAAATAGATTACACGATAAGTGAAATAAGCCAGACACAGAAAGAGAAATACTGCACGTCCTCACTCATAAGAGGGAGCTAAAACAATAAACAAATAAATAAAAAGAGAAAGATACAATGATCACAATAATTTGTTGAACTTTCAAAAGGAGAGAACAGAACTGAGGCCACCAGAGGTGGGAAAGGGAGAGAGGGGCGGTAAGCAAGAAATTGGTAAAGGGACATAAAAAAATGATTAGATTGTGTAATGTTGAATATACTAATTATCCTGATTTGAGCATCACATATTGCACATGGGTATTGATATTCAACTCTGTAACTCACAGATAGGTACAATCAATTTATGTTTCAATTAAAAAAGAAATAAATTTCATGTTAACCTTTAGTATCCCTGAATTTTTGACAGGTTTACTAGTTAGTTTAGTCAAAGTCATATCCTTGAAAGAAGAGGACACAGAACAGGTAAATCTGATGGGAAAGAGTGGATGTCTGGAGAAGTTCTGAACAGGAGATTCCAAAACAAGGGGTAAAATTGCCCTAGGTCAGCGCATTACATTCCTGAGCCTCCCGAAACAAAATACCACAAACTAGGTGGCTTAGAACAACAGAAATTTATTCTTTCACAGTCCTGAAGGCCAGAAGCTCAAAATCAAGGTGTGGACAGGGCAATACTCTCTCTGGAGGTCCCAGGAGACAGTCTGTTCTTTGCCTCTCCGACTTCTGGTTGCTGTCTACATTCCTTGGTGTTCTTTGGCTTGAGCCTGCATCATTCCAATCTGTCCTCTGTGATCACACTGCCTTCTCCTCTTCTCTGTGTTTTCTCTTCTTCTGTCTGTCTCAAATATCCCTTTGCTTTCTTATTATAAGAATACTTGTCATTGGATTTAGGGCCTACCCAGATAATCCTAAATGATCTCCTCACCTAACTCAATTCCATCTGCAAATACCCTTTTTCCAAATAAGGTACTATTCAGAGTCTGGGGGGTCATCATTCAACAGTCTACAAGCAGGATCACCCTGGGTGACCAGAGATCATCAAGGCAGTGCTAGGACCCTGGGGAGGAGAGAGACACATGTACTGGAAAGCCTGAGAACAGATCCCGTACCAGGCTCCATCACATTTATGGAGACAATGTTCTTCTGATACTATTGAGAAGACCAAGCATGACTTCTTCTGCATCAACAACCACACTCCTGAGACCCAATGCCAATCCCTTTTAAGGACTTTTCAGGAAAGCTCCTCTCCTTCAAAGGTACACACACAAAGAGATGTGTAAGCTATACCAACTTGTTTTTATAATAGGGCAAAAGAATTATAAGGTATGAACTCTATAGGTTTTGTTTGTTTGTTTGTTTAACATTGGCCAATTACTCAGCATGTGCCAGAATAGGGATGGCAAAGGCTAGATTTTATGGACCAATACTAATTAGTAGTGACTGCCTAGAGTTTGGTGTTAAGAAAAAAACTGAAGCCCTCTTAAGTTTATTCATCGAGTCAACAATATTTGTTGGCCATGGACAATGTATGAGACACTGTTCTAGGCACTTGGAATATATCAGTGAACAGAACAAAGATTCCTGCCCTCACGGAGCTGACATTGTGGATGGGAAGTAGGGGTAGGTAATAAACAATACACATAATATTTAAGTATGTAATAAAGCCATGAGTGCTACAGAAAAAAAAAAAAGAGAGAGATTAGAACAGCATAAGGAGCACCAGGAGTGCCAAGGAGCAGGGTCACCTTTAAAGGGAGTGGTCTCATTGAAAAGATGAGAACATTTGAGCCAAGACCTCTTGGATGTGAGGGTGAGAGTCTTGCAGTTCTCTGGAGGAAGAGCCATTCAGCATAGGTAGCAAGACCCTCCTGTTCCTGGAATGCTCAAGGAAAAACAAGGAGACTAAACATACAGAGGCAGAGTGAGGGGAAGAGAAATAGGAAATGATGTCAGAAAGAGAATAGGGACCACATCATGTAAGGTACTGAGAGCCATCACAGAGACTTTGGCTTCTACTCTCAGTGAGATTGAGAGCCATTGGAGGGGTTTGTAAAGAAGTAACATGATTTGGAGTCAGGAAAACCTGGATTAGGATCATGGCTTTGTCATTTACTGGCTACATGACCATGAACAGACTATTAATATCTCCGAGTCTCAGTTTCTTTATCTGTAAAAGCAGGCAATAATACCTATTTCTGGGATAATTATGAGGATTAAATGAGACAGTGCCTAGCACAGGGGTGGCCAATATTCGTTATCAGTGTCACATCTCCCTCATCTCATGTCCATGGCTTATCTCAAAGATGTATCTTTGTACTTTTTTCCACTTAACGAATATATAACTGCCTACCTGAAAACTGTCCCGGGATATAAGTGCATATATTGTACAACTCCTATTTAGTTAACTAAGCTTAAAGCATCATTTAGTGTCTTCTAATCAGAGTTGAAGTCATTCTGTTCTTTGTTGGATCACCTTTACTTCAACCCTTGGGTCAAGGCTAGGTCAGTGGCCTTTTCTGTCTTGCTCTCATGTCCGCATTGGTTCGCAGATACTGCCTTCCTCCTAGGCAATATTTTCTGTTCTCTGCTCTCAGAAATTTCTGCACTGCAGGCCATCTTGGATGCATGAATATATTGTACTTCTTCGCTCCCTGGAACAGCCTCCTTGCTCTCCCAGTTTCTTCACTCTTCCTTCCCTAATTCATTGTTTCCCAATATTTCCCTTTCTGTCTTGCTGACTTTCTGCATCTGGGTCTCTTTCTCGTTGTTGCAGCCAGGGTCAGATACAGTGAGGACCAAGTTCCTCACAGATTTGTGAGAAATATGATTCTCTAAGGAAGTTAAGCTTCCATCTTCCACCCAGGTTAGAGAATTCTGAAGACAAAGGAAACAGGGTTCTTTGTGCCTGCCGTCCTGGTTTCTGACCTGGCTGAGGTAGCCCTCAGGGCCCTCATTTTGGTCTCCAAATTGTCTTTACATAGCGGCAGTGTAAAAGGGTTAGAATGGACCCCAGGGATAAACTGGAGCCCAGAAAAGTCAAGTGACCAGACCAAAATTACCCAACTAGTTGGAGGCCACAACGGGAACAGTCTCTCTGCTCCCACTTCTCCCATGGGCTACTCTGTCCCATATTGATGTCCTTCAGTATTCAGTTACCCTATACCTTGCTACCATCAATTAGGCAATACAAGCAGAATCATTTAGAGAGTATACAGACCACAACATACAGCAGAGGTGAAATACAGAAACATTGAGGCAAAGGATGTCTTTCACAGTGGGCTGAGACAAGCCATTTGTCCCAAATCTGTGTCTCTTTTCTGCACACAGGACAACTGAGGAACATGCAAGTTACCAATGACACTCAACTGTCTGAGAATAGGACCTGTAAGATCCACCTTACCTGCTCGGTGGAGAATCCAAATGACATTGTCTCATTAAGGTGGCAGGTCTCAGAAAACACATCTGTATGTGAACCAAATCTCACCATCTTCTGGACCCCAGAGAATTCCAGCGAACAGAGCTACACCTGCATAGCAGAGAACCCTGTCAGCAATTTGTCCTTCTCTGTCTCTGCTCAGAGGCTCTGTGAAGGTAACAGTCAGCCTCAGGTCTCTCTGAGAGCCTTGAGCAGCTGTGGGATATAGCATGTGCTCACATCCTACCTGATTCCCAAAACAGTGGCCCAGTGGAAAGCAGCCAAATGCTGCTGGAGGGGTTGGGGTGGGGGAGGAAACAGAAGCCCTCTGGAGCTCTGTGCCTCTCACTATGCCCAGAGGTCTCTCCTTTCTCCTTCCTCCACTCTCAACCCCTCCTCCAACCCAGAGCCCAAGAGCAAAGGCCATGGGAAGGCAGGATTGGTTTCTCCCCATGACTATACCTGGTCACTCCCTGCCCCACTTGCCACATGGGACTCCCAATCCCCAAAAGCCTGCCCAGAGCCATGGAGCCTCTAGGTATAGATAAACCTACCAGCTCCCAAACACAGCCTAGAAGAAGCTCTCTGGAGGCTCTGAGAACAATGCTGTGGGCCCCACTCTGTGTGGCTCAAGTGCCACTTTTTTTCTCATTTCAGGCGTTAAGATAAATAAACTCCCGGATACCAGATGGATTATGATTGTGGTTCCTGTGATATGCATAGTCATCATTGTGTCATTTCTTATTTGGAGGAAAAGAAGAGGCAGGTTTTCTTTCTTCCTACTTGTCTCTTCCCAAGGATTCCAGGGATATACAGTCGGGGGCCTCTGATTCCCAAGGATCTCTCGTGGAGGACAGGTGAAGGGAGGGGGTGGTGCAAAACCTAGCTTTGCTATCCACTGGGATGGCCCATTGGGTGTGACTACACACCTGCTAATGTCCTGAGGGAGGTGTCCACTGAGAAAGGCAGGACCCAGCCTAAGGGCCCTCCCACCACATTCGCTGGAGAGACACCCATCGCGGTGAGGGTGAAAGTCCTCTCTCACTGCAGTCACACATTTCAATTTTCTGATTTTGTTTTTCAGGCTCTCTTCATTTGTCCACTCAGCAAACCCAGGGTCCTGGTGAGCATCCAGACTCTTAACTTCTGTAAAAGCAGATGGGAAGTGCTGAACAAGAGGAAGGGGACTGGCCAGAGGGCTGGATGAGAGAGGAGTCAGTTAGAATGTCATTACTTGAACAGATCACGTGGTGCAAGGAGAGATAATTTACAACTGTGTGACCTACAGGGTCCCTCAGAAGCATGTGGATCAGTCACTCACACAGCTTCTCATAGAGAGATCAGGGTCACTCCTCACCCTGCTGATGGAGAAACTAAATGCCAGTGAACCGGCTCACAGCCTGTTTATTATCACCCAGCAAGTCCAGGGCAGGAAAAGAATTTGAGCATCAAGGGCCCAAAACCAAACTGCCTGACTGCATCACTTCCAGGATTTAGGCAGTGGAGACACAGTCTAAAAAGAATGTGTGACATAGAGATGTGAAGAACAAAGGCTGTGGACTCATATTGTCACTGAGTCTCATTTCTCAGATGAGAGATACATGACATCACGTGTAGAGGAAAGGTCATGAGGTTTGGAGCCAGAAGATATGCATTCGAGTTCCTGTTCCATCACTTCCTGTGTGACTTTGCAAAGTCAACTGAGTTTTCTGAGCCTCCAGTTCCTCATCTCTAAAATAATCAAATCCACCTTAAGGGCCTCTGAAAAGTTTAACAATATCACATATGTAAAATAATTGCCTCCAGTATTCTTGCCAGTGAGGTGTTGCCAGCTCTTCTATAGGCAGTGCTGTTTGGTCCCAGGAGCTTTCTGGCCTGCATGTGAAGCCTGAGGGAGACTCCAGAGCTTTAGGGTATACCTCAAGACCACCCACCACCCCAAGAGATGAGGTCAGAAACAGACCGCATGACTAAGAAGGTTCTGGCTCAACCCAGAACTCCAAATACTGTCAAAAATGAATGAACCCTAAGGAAGGGACAATGCCTCAAACAACTGCCTATTTAGGGACAGAAAGTGCTGTGGGGAAGGCCAGGTGCTGGGGGAGCAGTCCCAGAGTAGTTCTACCACTGACTATGCCTTCCTGTGTTAACAACAGAGTTCACAAGGAATGTGGAGTACTCTTCAGTGTCTCCAGAGAACACTGTGTATGCTTGGGTCACTCATCCAAATAAGGTGAGTCCATCCAGCTTTATACTTCCTCGTTGTCATTATTTTTACAGTCACTATTCACAATTCTGTCACTACAGTCATCTGATCCAAATCACATACACCACTGAGGGGAGAAGGTTGTGACAGGGGGGCCAAGTTATGGGCAAGACTATTCTAGTGTTTGCCACCCTTGCCCCTAGGGAATGTTTACTCATACCCAGCTTTACACTGTTCTCTAACTGTTTAATGCATCAGTAAGTCTTGTCTCTTCAGCTTAATTACAAACTGCCTGAAAGTGCAAGTTATATCTTCCTTTCTCTTCCCTTATATCCCAGCACAGTACTCAGTAAGTACTTTCTGAATGGCTCAGAGTTCTATTAAGTATGAGGGTTTCCAAAGGATACAGTTCCATAGCAGGGTGGTGGTAGGGCCCAGGGGATTCTCACCCTGGATGTAGGGGTACCAGGGGAGCTCTCTCAAGAGTGGAAGAGGGGCAAGAATTTTCAGCCCCTCCACGATAGGGAACACTAAAGCCATGAGCAGCCCTCACGCCTCCCCTTCACTCTAGCAACATAACAGGATGGCTTTGCTCAATCATCAGGAATTCCTCTCTCATGCATCAGCAACTCCCACCACCCTAAATAAAGCACCTGCAGGTGACACGTTTCTAAATAAAACTATATGTCCTGGGAAGCCAGTTACCATATCTGCTGAAAAACAAGCCAAGAAAACTCAGTAGTCTCCAAATGATGGATCCAATTAGAAATCTTGGATTCCCCAAGCAAATCTCCCTTCACACAGCCCCTCACAGGTATTTGAGAAGTAGGCTCCTTGAAGAGGGAGTAAAAAGGCATGCTCTCACTTGCACAGGTATTTCTATCACCTTTCCCCTTGAAATTCCCCTTGAAGACAAGCTGAATCACTCCAACAAACCAAGAAACTAATCTGCAGCAAACTTGTTGCTTTTTTTTCAGTAGAAAAAATGTACTTCGGAGAGTTTTTGAGGTCTTGATAATTCTCTAAATATTCCTTAATTAAGTTAAAGTGTAAAAATATAGGAGTGGGTTCTTTGAGGGACATACAGGCTTCTGCTGCTCTTACTGTACCACATATTCCAGGCAGAGCCATTCTTAAGGCCAGGTGCTCCTATTCTACCAGTTCCCCATGCCTGAGGTGATTCCCATGACATGGTGACCTGGCAGTTAGAATTAAAGGGACAAATGGAGCAGGTAAAATTGGCAGCTCCAATTACATCTCAGAAAAAAAGACATAATAAAATAACCATCTAGTATATAAGTTAGTTCTTTAAAGTGGAGGAAGGAGAGTAGAGTTGGATGCAGGGCAAGAATGCTTCCTTTCCTTCACACAGCAAGGCCACTTTTCTGCCTTTCTCTGGTTCTTGAGCCACTGATTTGCTGGAGCATTGCTCTTCTGTTTGGGGCTCAGGATATGGCACTTAACCTTCACAGGTCTGAGAGCTGGTGGCATTCGTTCTCCAGCTCCTTCTTGCTAAACACTCCCTGGCCTTCCTCCCAAAGACCTTTGACATATTCCCTTTTGTCACATTGCCTTGTCTCTGTGTGAGCCAAATGGGTATGATTCTTTTCACAGGACATGGAGATCCCAAGGCGTATGAAAAATGATGATTCTGTCACAATTTACTCCACAGTTAATCATTCCAAAGAGGTAAGCCCATGATTGCCCCATGTTTTTACATTCTTATCTTTCTCCCCAGACCCATAGTTTTGCAAATAAAGCAAAAGTAAAAGGGCCATTTTACAAAGGCACACATAGCAAAGGATATAGAAAGTCTCAGAACATCACCAAAATGTATCTAAATTATCTTGTGTTAGGGTCACCATGCATAACTGAGTTTTCAACCTACTTGTTTTTAAATTTAATCCTGCCTTAGGCTATCAATATTCCCACATCTGCCTGTCAGTGCTCTCCTCTCCTCCCTCTGTAGCTGTGAGGAGTGGGCTGAGGTTCTGGTTCCTATTAACCTACTTCATTTTCTTCTTTTTCTTGTAGAGTAAACCCATTTATCCCAGGGCAACTGCCCTTGACAACGTCATGTAAGTTGCTGGAAGGCCTCAAAGAAATTCAGGAATGACACATCTTCTCCTGGTCCCACGGGAGAGAATGAAGAGCTGGAAGCTCGGTTTTTTGCCAGGCAACAGAATATGAATATCCAGGATTGTTGTTTCCAATGCTTCAGACTTGAACTTGCTTACCTAGGTCGAACACTTAAGGAGTATCATCGTTTCCATCATGTGATCCAAGTAATAGATTCCAAACCACTCCAGGCCAAAGTATGCTTCAGACAACACCCCTGCATATTGACTTTCTCTTTGGTAACTAAGCAAATGAAGTTATGGTTGAAAGATTATCATTCAGAATTCAGCCACTTCTCTCCTTTTAGAAAGCAGTAGGACTGTGACTAGTTGAAGAGAGTACAGTGTGTTGGTTATGTGTGCAGTATCTGGAATTGCATGGGCACAAACTCATACCTTTACACATCATTTACTAGACATACCCCTTGGGACACATTATCTTGCCTCTTGGAGCTTTAGTATCCTAGACTGGAAAAGGAGGGGGGTGGTAATACATCAGCTCCATTGCTGAGGCCAAGAATCTAAGTCATCTTTGACTCCATGTTTTCTCTCACCAGGCCCTTTGGACTATATTTCCAAAGTATATTTTGGACTTATCCACTTCTCTCCATTCAACCATCACCTCCTCTAACCTGTAATACTGCAATAACTTTTGGAAAGCTCTCCCCACTTTTGCTTTTGTCCCTCTCCAATCAATTCTCCACAATACAGCCAGAGTAATTTTAATATAAATCAGATCCCTCACTTGCCTGCTTAAAACCCTGCAGGCTTCCCATTGCACTCAGAATAAAATCCAGTCTCCATGGCCCTGGATAGTTTTGCCCATCTCCAGCCTCAACTAGCTTCTTCCTCCCTGCCCTCTGTTCAGCCTTCTTGACCTACTTTTAGCTCCTCTATTAGAGGGAAAAGTTCTCTATGTTAGAGTTATTTACATCTGCCTTCTGTTTCCTCCTCTGCCTTCTGGGTTCCTCCTTATTTTTTAGGTCTCAGCTTAAACACATCACCTTCTAAGAGAGACCTTCCCAGACCACTGTGTCTAAAGTGGATCCCTTTATTTTTCTGTTACACCTTCTATGTCATTTATCACATCATTAAATATTTATTTTTGTTGTTTAATGTCTATTTCTCCTACTATACCATAAGCTCTCCGTGAGCAGAGACAACGACTATTTTGTTATTGTTGTAATCCTAGCATCTAGCACAAGGTATAGCACATTGCAAATGTTCAATAAATATATTTTTATAAGCAAATGAATATGTAATGAGTTTTTGTGAAAATTAAATAAGACAATACACCTGAAGCCCTTAGCATAGTGCCCACCACATAAAAAAGATCAATAAATGTCAGTCATAATTGTTGGTGTTATTACTGATGCCATTATTACTATTAAATTACATTCTCCTGAACTTACAGAATCATTTCACAAACTTTCAGCACAATAAGAAAGGAGAAAGGACGCTTCCAGCCCTGCCTCCATGTCATTTATTGCCTTTTCTCTGCTCAAGTTTTCTAATTCCATTTTTTTACACCATATGAAAAGTAATGCTTCTCTTCTCCTGGGAAGAATTCTCTGATTTTTGTGGATCTGATGTATTTTTAAATTTTTTTTTTAGTGTGTTTTTCTCTAATCACAAAAATAATAAGTAATGCTAATTGTAAATAATTCAAATAGCCACAAACAAAAATCCCCTAAAATTCCCAAGGTAACTACCATTAATAGTTCCATATTAAAATAATAACTTCTTCACCTGAAGATCATAAATTATTTTTCTGATTTCACTAAGTTATTTATCTGTATTCTCTTGCATCTCACTGAGTTTCCTTACAATTATTATTTGGAATTCCTTTTTAGGCATTTTATAGATTTCCTTTTCTTTGGGGTCTGGTACTGGAGAATTATTGCATTCCTTTGGGGGTGTCATGTTTCCTTGTGTTTTTTGTTTCTCATATCCTTATGTTGATGTCTGGGCATGTGGTGGAATAGTTGCTTCTTCTACTTTTCTGGAGTAGCTTTTGAAGAGAGAGACTCTTCTGTGGATGTATTCTATAGTGTCAGTCAGGCAGGGTGGGTTTTTTTTAAAGATGACTGGTAAGGGGATCTTAACCCTTGACTTGGTTCTGTCAGCACCATGCTCTCCCAAGTGAGCAAACCGGCCATCCCTATATAGGGATCTGAAACCATGGCCTTGGTGTTACCAGCACCACACTCTCCCAAGTGAGCCACAGGCCAGCCCTAGGCAAGGTGTTTTAGTTTTGGTTCTGGGTGAGTGTGTAAGTATTGTCTCCACATGATTTCTTCCACTGTATTCAATGTCACAGTTGTTTATGAGTGCTTTTGTGGCTGAGGTGCTGGGGTTCTTGGCAGCTCCTTACTGGAGCAGGTGACACTGGGAGGGGTTACTGGGCTGAAGGCAAGACCTTGTGATCCTGGAAGATGTGCTGTGTGCTCAGTGCTTCCTTGGCTGAAATGGGCAACCCTGGACAGGGTTGCTGAGGTCACCACCATGACTTCAGGGTTCCAGGAGAGTTGCTGTAGAAATCAGCTGTTCCTCCACTAAAGTGGACAGGATCACCAGGGTAATGGGGAGGCCTGTGGACCCCTGGGAGAAGCACTGGGGCACTCTGAAGCGCCTCAGTTGGAATGGTCAACCTGGGAGGAGGGTGCTGGGGCTGGGGCTGTGGCCTTGGGTTCCCTGTAGAGGTGCTGGGCATTCTGTAGCTCCTCAGCAGAAATAGGTGACACTGGGTGAGGTCACTGGGGTCATATTAGGGTGCTCTGAAGCTCCTCAGCTGGAATGGACTACCCTGGATGGGCTCACTAGTGCCATGGCCAGGATCCTGTGCCCCTCAGAGAAGCACTGGGGTATTCTGTAGCTCCTCAGCTTAAATAGGCAACCCTAGGCAGGACTGCTGGGGCCACAACCAGGAGTCTGGACTTCAAAAGAGACACCGAGGTGCTCAGCAGCTCCTCATTTGAAGTGGGTGACACTGAGTGGGGTCATTGGGGCCATGGGCAGGACCCTGCACCCCCAGGAGGGATGCTGGGGTGCTCTGTAGCTCCTCAACTGAAGTGGGCCACTGGTTAAGTCTGTCAAATAACTTCTCAGCTTTATTTTCTTCTAAAGATATCCCTACTAGAGCATCTGACCTCTTATTCCATCCTGAGCTGGTTACTTTCTATGCCTGATGAACAGCAATTGTCTTGGGACTTCCCTTTGCCATTGCCTTAGACAACCCTTTATCTATCTCCTCTGTGACATACCCTAACTTTTGTATCACATGATTTCTTCTACATATCTCTGAATTATTTAAATAGTTACAGTAATAGTGTATTGTTTCATGATTTTTAAAACAATCAAATTCTCCTAAAATTTTAAATCAATTTTTTAAGTTAAGCACAAAATTTTAAACATCCCAGGGCAGTCAGAGGTAGCCCATATACTGAAGACTATGTGACAGAGATCAGCTCTCAAGATCTCAAAATTCAAAGGGAAGGGTTGGGGGAGTTGGGGTTGGGAAAAACTGAAATAATGGCTGCAAACAATAGAAGAGGAAAACAAAATTCATCAAAGTTGGATTAATCTCAAATATTGGCTATTAACTATATTACCTGAAAGTGGAATAGGACAAAACAGAGAAAACTTTATCAGGAAGAAGAAAGGGCTTCAAGAAATAGAGTCATGAAGCCTCAAAGAGAAGAAACATAGAGGGTTACTGCCATGTCCATGGGAGATGGCCTAAAGCTCAGAGGAAATCTCACTGGGCAAGTAAGAGAGTGCCTTCTTTATCAAGGGGATTAAAAAAAAAAAAAGAAAGAAAGTAAGACTTCCAAAGTCCTTCAGAGGGGGATAAGGAATAATCTTTGAGGCCAGGGCAGATAGAGAAATACTTTCAACATCTGGGGTGCCCAAAACTAGCCAGAAAATTTGGGAATATGTCATGGAAAGGACTGCTAATCCATCTAGAGCAAGAAATCTACCAGAATCTACTCTGAGGCTGGACTGCACTGGGGAAGATCACAGTTAAAACAAAAACTAGGAGCATGTCTATGGATATCTAAGAGGCAAGTAAGAAAATGGCTTATGAGGAAAAACTATGCTTATATTTCACTATATATCAGGTAATAAGATGTAGACTTCCTGATACTTGTATCTCTAATCTTTTAAGCCTTCTCCATATTTATAATCAGTACCACATTCTCTTCTCCTGGATTTTCTGACACTACATCCCCCTAGTTTTCCTCCTTCCTTCCTAGCTGCTTCTCATTCTCCTTTGCTAAACCTCTTCCTCCTCTGCAGAAACAGTAAAGACTGAAGCTAAGGCTCAGACGTGGGTCCCTTTCACTTCTCCATCTATGTGTTCTTATCTGATATCAACCATTCCTATTGCTTTAATAATGTTTATATGCTAATGGTTTTCAAACTTAAATCTTTAGCCCTGGCCTCCTGGCTTCCATCACCAACTGCCTACTTGGCATCTCCACTTGTATATCTAGTAGACTTATCAAAAATTTTTTTTAAAAAAGTCAAAACTCTTGATTTCTCTCGCCAAGTCTTGTCTTCTACTACTCTTTCTTATATCAGTATATGGCACCATTGTTATGCGACACTCTTCATCAGATCTCCTTTATAGGCCTGAAGACCACACAATACTCACCATATAAATAACTCATTTTTCCTTTCTTGTAGGAAACAAATGGATTTAAACAACTGTAGCTAATCCATTGTTCTGAAGGTAAATACATTTAAGACCTGGATGTTCTATTCACAAAAGGTAAATTATGTATTTTGCAAGCAGGGAAGAAAACATGCAATGCTTACAAAATTCCTACCAAAAACCAAAAAACTTCTTTATCCAGAAAGTAAACTTGTTCTAAATTATATTTTATTATAGAATGAAAGAAATTGCACCCTCATTAAACTGCTTCAGTTGAGGTAAGAAGACTGTGATTTGCTGTCCTGGGAAGGTAATGAAAGGTAATAAAAATCCCCTCCCCTTTTAAGCAGCCCCTACTCATACCCACTGGGCAGTCACAAACCTCTGGCATGACCTACAAGACCTCTACTCACATCTTTACTCCTTTTACAGCATTCCAGGCATGCTGATTTTTATTGAGCTTCTAGAATAATCCAAACTATCTTTCTTGTATACCCTCCAATTCAATTCAGGCACTGTCTACCTAGAGATAGTGTCAGATCCCACAAGTTGAGGGCTCAGTCTCCAAGACTGCCCCCTACTTCAGATGCCAGATGCAAGCTACAGGTTGTTTTCCTTTGTTTCTGGCCAACTGACTAAAAATTGGGGCTTCCAGAACCCCTTCCTCGGGTTCAATTAATTTGCTTGAGTGGCTCACAGAACTCAGGGAAACACTTGTATTACGGGTTTATTATAAAGGCTATTTCAAAGGATACAGATGAAGAGATGCATAGGGCATGGTACAGGGAAAGGGGCACAGAGCTTCCATGCCCTCTCCAAGTGCAACACCCTCCAGGAACCTCCACGTGTTCAGCTATCCAGAAGCTCTCTGAACTCAGTTCTCTTGGGTTTTTTATGGAGGCTTCACTACGTAGGCATGATTAATTAAATCACTGTACATTAGTGATCAACTTAACCTTCAGCCCTCCCACCCTTCCCCCTCCCCAGAGATTGGAGGTAGAACTGAAAGTCCCAACTCTCTAATTCTGCCTTGGTTTTTGTGGTGACCAGCATCCATCCTGAAGCTACCTAGTGGCTGCCAGCCATCAATCCATTCATTAGCATACAAAAAGACAGCATTTTGGAGATTCTAAGGATTTTAAAAGTTGTATGCCAGGAGACAGGGACAAAGACTAAATATATATTTTCACAACATCACAATATCCAACTGCCAGCCTAAGCCATGAAGTTTTGCCCCACCTCATGTTGGTCAAAGGAGCACATTAGCTAATCCCAACATAACAATGCCTGATTTCCCTTGTCCACTCCCCATCTAGCTCCCAAACAAACACCTGGACCCTGTGCGGCTTTAGAACACTTACCTGAAGCTTTTAGTAAAGAACCACTCACCCGTGCTCAGGTTCCAGCATATAAATTGATATGAGGAAGATCACCACATCTGCATGCAGGACAGACAGAAGGTAACCCTGCTCCAGGGTCACTAGACAGACATCTTACCCTGGATTTCAAAGTGATAAAAGGACAGAGAAGCAAATTCTTAAGTGGAGAAGGAACAAGTCTGACCCCAGACTTTTATCTCCCCAGAGACTAGCTAAAGACTCTCCCTGTGGGAAGGAAGGAGGGGACATCATCACTGACCTTTTACCACTAGACCTCTAGAATGAATGGGTATGTCTGAAGCTTTCTTTTCCTCATACCTAGCCTCTCCACTCTTCTGAAGCTGCACTCTTTTTTTTTTTTTTTTTAATTTTATTTTGTCGATATACATTGTGGCTGATTATTGCTCCCCATCACCATGAAGCTGCACTCTTAAAAGGTACCAGCCTATAGATGCAGGTGTGTTTTCTCTGCATTCTGGTTCTCTCTGTAGCATTTGACATTACAGAATCCTCACCACCCTTAACGTTTCCCTCCTTTTAGCCTTCATTGTCACATCATCCTAGTTTTTCATTCTAGTCACACCATCCTCTGTCTTTCTGTCTCCTCTTGCATCTCCACAGGATGGCTTCTTTTACAATTCCTGTCCCATAAATAGATTTGTTTCCCTAGATACTGCTGATTGGTCACCTCCTGGATGTCTCATAATCACCTTAAATTCTTTTCTCTCTTCTTTTGTTCATTTCCATATACTGAATATGATTAAGACTCCTAATGACCCAAGGGAAGGAGAACATCTATTTCAAAGCCCCCTCAGGACCTGATAACAAGCCAAAACATGGGGTGAATTCATGGAAATTTAAAACAAAGGAGGAAATAACTTGAACATTTATTTTCAAGGGAGGAAGGCTGTAGGAAAGGAGCCTACCTATGAAAGAGGGTAGAATGTGTAGTTTGAAAAGGCATAGACAGTATTATCATTTTATGCTTAGAAAATAAAAAGTACCTGCTAAACAACTAATCCAACAAGTAATTTTATTTAGTTATTTATTCATTTAGTAAACATTAAACGGCCCACTGTGTGCCAGGTACTGAACTACATACTGGGTGGGGACTTTGAACAAGACAGACATAGCCTCAGCCCTCAGGGATCACGGGGATAACAGAAAGTAAACAAATATTTAAAAATTAAATAGTTAAACACAAATAAATATATGATTACATCCTATGATTAGTGCTATGAATAAGGCCTTCAGAAATATTGACTGTGTCTTTGAACATGCCAAGCTTGCACCACCGCAGAGACTTAAAGCTTGCTGATCTCTCTGTGCAGTTCTGTCCTCATTCATATCTACACTAAAATCTCATCTCCTCGAAGAGGCTGATTTTCCTATCTAAAATTACTTTCTGCCTCCCCACCCCCATTCACTCTGTCCTGTTACCCTTTATTTTCTCCTAGCACTGATCACTATCAGAAACTATGAGGGTACTTCAAAAAGTTCAGGGAAGGATTCATAACATCTTTTAATTCTATTTTCCATGAACTTTTTGAAGTACCCTCGTACATTATTTCTAGACAAGTTTCCTGCCTGGCTCCCCCACTAGACTTTAAGTTCAATGAAAGCATTGACTTTGTCCATTTTCTTCCCTGCTGTTTTGCTAGCTCTCATAATAGTGACTGATAAAAAAAAAATAGATACTCTAAATATTTGGTAAATGAATGAAGGAACAACATAACCAGGAGAAGCCACCCAGATAGGATGACCAGGGAAACCTTCTCTGTGTAGTGACCTTTTTGTTTTGTTTTCATATTTTAAGGTTTACAAATAATAAATTGCAATAAAAACTTCTTATCTGGTTGGGTAAACAAAAATAGAGCGATCCTCAACCTAGAACATGCCCTCTTTTAGGGAGCCACCTAACTGAATCTCAGCATGGTATATCAATCAGAGGGGCTGATATTCAACACCCACTCCATCTTCTATGTGCCTTCCTGTGTTGTAGAAACAGAACATCTAATGAACATCTATATTTCCCAGCCTTCCATGAAGCTAGGGCAATGCTTCTGTGATTTTCTTCACCAACTTTTTGTTGTGCAGATATGTAGGTTTGAAGGAAGCAAAAAGTTTAATTTAATCGGTGTTGGCATGTTAGAAATAGAATTCACATTTCAGAAATAGAAATCACAGGAATTGGAGACTTGGCTGCATCTGGGAGATGAGGAAGAGGGATTGCCTGTGACGAATCAAATGTGTCAGTGATGGTCTGGAATTTAAAAATAAAGAGAAGGAAGTTTGGAGAAGAAGATAAACTAATTCAGTCTTGAACCAATTAAGCTCCCTGAAGACCATCCAAAGGTTATTCAGTGGGCAGTCAGAAATACAGGACTGGAGCAAAGGAGCACAGCTGGGGCTGGAGATACAGATTTGGGAGCCACATGTGTAACAACACTAAGCAGAAAAATCCAAGAGATGACAAATAAATAAATAAATATAAATAAGTGAATTGACAGAGAGGCAGAAGAACCAACAGATCCCAGGGGCATAAAATTTCTAGAAAAAAATAAGTTCAAGAAAGTGGAAGTGATGACAAATTCTGCAGAAAACGTAAGATTAATTTTGGTAAACAGGAGGTCATGCATGACCATAAGATGAGCAACTTTAGCTTTGAATCTCATGTTTTAAGAATGTACCACCACTACTCTTCCTGTTGCAGTCACCTGCCATCCTCAGTTCACTACCTTTCTACCTTGAAGAATTAGCTACTTGCTGACTCTTTCAACATCACTCCTTTATAATTCTATCCACATAAATGATCATTCCATTTCCTCGGTTTATCAGATCCTTGATCTCCTCTCCTCAATGATCTTATCCCCCAACTCTTTCATTCCTATAGCCTTTCAGTCTTTCACTTCTGTCATCATACCCTATACCAAAAGCTACAGTCCTTCTATAATCTTAATTTCAAGCAACCCACTGTCCCAAATCTCCATCTCTGATCTTTCCATTCCACTCCCTCTTGCACCCCAATTCCAATAATCCTTTAACCCCAATCTCCCGACCTACAATCTATAGATCCAACCACTTTTTACTGTGCCTCATACCCCTTGTATCATAACTTTCCTCCTTACCCAGATTAAATTCCATAGTAAGTCATTCTCACCACACCCTCCCATTCACCCTCAACCCCTTTGTTCCTATTTGGGTTGTCCCTGCCAGGCCAATAATAATAATAATAATAATAAAGTCAATACTGTTTAAATACAACCCCTTGGCTCTTTCATGCCTCAATTTGCACAACTAAAGGTAGCTGAGAAAAGCATACAACCACACTGACTAGTCTCACTTAAATTTGTGACCCCTAACCTCAGTGCTTCCAGGCAGTTATTTCCCTAGTTCATTCTCTCACTCTCCTAGACAGCTAGATGAGGGCAGAGAAGTAACAGGGAGCACCAATCTTTCTTTTTCTTTCTTTTTTTTTTCTCTTTGATCAGGTCTTTATTCAAAATAAGCTGTCCAAAATGATTTGACTTTTATGAAATAAATTTAAGCAGCAGGCTTCTTTTCTTCTGTGGCAGGTTTCTTTTCTGTTGGCTTCTTTTCAGCCGCTGGTTTCTTGGTAGCTGCAGCCTTTTTCCCCAAAGGCTTCTTCTGCTTTTTAACACCAACAGCCTTCTTTCCTTTCTTCCCCACTACAGGCTTCTTGCCTGCAACCCCCTTCTCATCTGATTTGGCCTCTAGTGCTGCTGCTGCTGCTGCCGCCTTATCCATCCGGAGTTTGTGATTCCTGGCCTGACGAAGAATGGTGTTCCGGTGCATGGTCTTTGCATATGGGTTTAGCTTCAACATGATTCTCAGGTTTTTCAGTGGATTCTTCTTCAGCACCCTGTGGTGAATCTTCTTGCGTGGTGCTCGGAGGGCTCTTTGGATCTCTGGGCTTTTCAAAATCCTGCTAAGGTCTGTATTCATCATCTTGTGCATGGGAAGGTTATAGTTACTCTTCAGGGAAGCAGCTTTACGCCAGGTGCCATACAATTCATCTAACTTCCGGAAAGCACTTTCAGTCCAAAAGCAGAAACGTCCCACATGCCCACCAGGTGCAAGTTTCAAAATGTTCAGTTTGCTTACATTAAGCAGAGTAATTCCAGGGATGTTTCTGAAGGCCTTGATGATACCATTGTCCTCATTATAGATGATGCAGGGCCCCCTGCGCTGAATACGACGACGGTTTCTCATTTTGCCCTTGCCAGCTCTGATTCGCTGAGAAGCATAGACCTTTTTGATATCATTCCATGCCTTAAGTTTCTTAAGAAGCAAAACAGCCTCCTTAGTTTTCTTGTAGCCTTCAACTTTATCTTCGATCACCAAAGGAAGTTCAGGAACTTCCTCAATACGATGACCTTTAGACATCACCAGCGCCGGTAAAGCCCAAGCAGCCAGGGCAGAGCAGATGGCACACCGCTTTTGCGTTGTGTTCACTCTACGGTGCCAGTGGCGCCAGGTTTTGGTTGGAGCAAACATGCGGCCTCCACGGCACATCTATTTTCTGTTAAGAATCACAATTCTCATATTTTAGGAATAAAAAAGGTGATGTCTTGCTCAGTAACAATTTTCGTCAACCTTCTGTACCAGCTTACTGACAGCAGGCAACTGTCGCTGCTAATTCACTGACAGCACAGGGCTGTCTGTTGTTTTTGCGCAAGTTGGTGTGAACAAAGTTGACAATATCTGGTCGAATGGGAGCCTTGAACACAGCTGGCAAAGTGACATTTTTGCCAGATGACTCCCCCTTTTCGGAGTACACTGATATCAGTGGACGAGCACACGCCATGGCGGGGAGAGGAGAAAGCCACACTCCTCTCCACCCGTCGGCTTCCACAGGAAAAAAAAGCGAGCACCAGTCTTTCAACGATTCTTCACCCATCCTCACTGTCAGCTTTCTTATTGATAAAATAGAAGCCATCTGAAGAGTATTTCCATATACTTCCACCATAACATCTACCCACCTGCCTGCATCTGTACCCTACTCTATCTTCTCTCCTGTTACTATGGATGAATGAACTGTGCTTCTAGCAAGGGACAATTCCTCTGCTTATGCACAAGAATCCACCTCTTCTCACCTACTCAAAGACATTGCTCTAGCAATTCTCCCCTTTCCCTCCCCGCTTTAACAAATTCCCTCTCCACTAGATGTTTCCCATTAAATTACAAACATGTTTTTATTTCTCCTATCTAGAAAACAAAACGAAACTCTCTTGAGCCTGCTTCTCTCTCTAGCTAATGTCCCATTTCTCTCTTTCCTTTCAGAAAAAACTCCTATTTCTCTCCTCCTACTCTCTCGACTCATTGAAACACTCAGTTCTCAGCTTACTTCGCCTATCAGCAACATTTGATGTGGTCAATCCCTCCCTCCTTGAAACTTTTCTTCAGTTATCTTCCAGGACACCATACTCTCCTGATTTTCTTCCCACCTACTGGTCATTCCTTAGTCTCCTTTGCTGGTCTATTCTCACCTTCCCTGCCTTTTTACATTAGCTTGTTCCAGGGCTCAGTTCTTAAAACGTTTCTCTTTTCTATTTATTCTCATTCCAATGATGAACCCATCTAGCCTCAAGAGTTTAAATACCATGCATAGGCTGACAACTGCCAAACTTATATTTCTAGTCCCACTGAACCACTAAACTTCATTCTTTATCCAACTGCCTCAAGACTTATACATTTGGATATCTATTAGGTGTCTAATATTTAATTGGTTCAAACCTAACCTCCTAATCTTCCCCCAACCTGTTTTTTCCACAGTGTTCCCCAGCTCAGGAAATTGCAACTCCATCCTTCCAGTTACTCAGGCCAAAAATCTTTGAGTCCTACTTTTTCTCAAACTCCCACACCTAATCCATCATCATGTGCTATTGGTTCTCCCTTTAAAACACATCCATAAGCAGCCACTTTACTGCTGCTGCCCTGGTCCAGATCACCATCACCTCTCATTGCAAGTGCTGCAGTGGCCTCCCAATGGGGTTGCCCTGCTTCCTACCCTGCTCTTTTCAATCTATTCTCAACACAGTGGTCCTTTTACAGCTTCAGTGAGAACATATCACTCCTCTGCTCAAACCCTCCATTTGCTTTTCGTCTCACTTCCAGTATAAGTTAGGATTATTAAAATGGCATATAAAGCCTTACATGATTGGATCTTCACCCTTTGTTTGTGGTGTCAAATCATGTGAGACCTTATACGCCATTCTTAATGGTTCTAACTGATCTCGTTTTCTACTAATTTTCCTCACACTCTCTCAGGTCCAGACACACTAGCTTCCTCACCATTTTGTAAACCTGCCAAACACGCTATCTTACCTCAGGGTCTTTGCACTTTCTATTTCCACTCCCTAAAATGCTGTTCTTCCAGATATTCACATGATTCATTCTCTCACCTCTCATAGGTCTGAACAAAAGAATGCGGTTGGAACTGGAGATACAGACTTGGGAACCATTTTCATTTGGGTGGCAGCTGAAGCCGAGGTATTGGTAAGATCATGTAAGGGTTTGTGTTTTGTGAAAAAAGAAGATGATGACATACAGAGACCTGGGTAATAGCAATAAGGAAGAGAATCCCTACAGAAGGGAGAAAACATTTATAGAGAGTTAGAGGAACCAGAAAATCCTAGTGTCACAATTCAAGGAAGGGGAGAGTTCCAAGAAATAGGAAGAGTGTAAGTAAATTCTGCAGAAAACTTATGTAATATATGAGTTTGGTGAGTAAAGTCATTGGGGACCTTCCATTGACATGATGGGATTGGAGCTGGTAAGCAATGAATTGAGAAATGACTAGGAGAAATGGAAGTAGAAACTGAAATTGGATATTATTTTTTAAAGAAACTTAGTTCAGTAGAGAAAGAGAAAAATTAGGTGTTCACTAGGCAGTAAATTCAGGTACATGAGAAGAAAGGTTTTTGTTCTTTAGGAATTTCTGCCTTTTTGTGTTTTAGGGTAAAAAAAAGTTTGAGTGTGTTTATAGACTGAAATAGGAAGTAGAAGAGGGAGAAGTGAAAGATTCAGGAGATGAAAAGGATAATTGATGTAGCAAAGTTCTGCAAAGAGGATTCAATAAACATTCAACAAATATTTATGGTGCACCTACTCCCACATGGTGCCAAGTGTTTGAATACAACGAGTGAAATAAACACCAGACAGCTCGTAGCATAATGAATGTGGGTGAGGTTAAGACCACAGCTATAGATTCTGGTCTTAAAACTGAAGGGAAACAAAAAAAGGAGAAAAGGTTGGTTATAGGAAACTAAGGAATTTTGTATGTGATGGCATCAATTTTCCTGGCAAAGCAAAGGACTGTAACCTGTCGAGAGTGAGGGGCATATGAGAAGGGGGCTTACCGAAGGTAGTACAGGTTAATTATTTACAATAATTAAAGGAAATAGAAGAGTAAGCTAATAAAACCCAAATAAAAGGAACTAACAAACAGTTCCAAATGCTTAACTGATATTAATTTGTAGAAGCTCCATTGTCTACAATTCTCTGGTTCTTATCCAATAACACACAGCATTCAACCATAGAAGGATTTATAGATCTAACAGATGGTTGGTGGTTTTAGGGCAAGTGAAGAGATAAGACATAGTGATAGAATCCAGAGAAAAATCCAAGTTTTCAAGTTGGGATTTCCAACTCTTCTTTCCTTTGCCTACCTCTGATACAGAGACAGTAAAAACTAAACACATAATTGCCCAGCTCCCCTGAAGCTAGAGAAAACCATATAACACATTTCTGGCCAATGAGACATAAGCAGAAGTCTGCAAATGCTGCCTCTTCTACTTCCTCCCTCCTTCTGCCTAGAGCACAGTCACGAGGCAGAGAGAACCAGCAGCCACTTGCAACCTTGAGGCAAGAAGTAGGACAAAGTCAACATAGTAAGGATTGCAGAGCAGAAATGTAGAAAGAACTTGGGTTCCTGATGTTATTGTAGAGCTACTGCATCAGCTCTGGACCGCCCTACTTCAGACTTCATTATGTGAGGCAAGTAAACCCTTACTTATGTAAGACATGGTTTTTGTGTTTTCTGGTCATTTGTGACCATATGCATTCATAACTGAAACACAGTTCCAGACTGGGTAAGGGTATTAGTCATAATGTTTTTGGTTGTAAGAAAACAAAAATATTACAAAGTAGCGTAAAAAATATAAAAGGTGGGACAGGATTTATTGGCTTATATAGCTGGAAAATCTAAGTAATAGAACTGGCCACAGATCCAACAGGATCTATGATTCATATAACGTCACAAAAATGTTGTCTGCTCGCCTCTGCTTGACTTTATTCTTTCCAAAATCTCTCCAAGTATGGCAAGACAACCTCCACCAGTTCTATTCTTATATATTCCTTAGAGCTCATGACCCCATAGGCAGACTCTGTTCCTTTCTCTCAGTGTACATATTAATCCTCAATGGGGATTGTGTGGTCAGCCTGGGTCAGGAGCCCACACCTATGGTGGGGGTGGTTAGGTCACATGACTAATAGCCCCACCAACACCATGTGGAGTGGAAGAGGGCAGTTCCCAAGAGACAGATGTTTCACACACAGAAAATCAATTAAATTGACTATGGTAGGAAAACAAAGTGAGGCCAGAAAGAAGACAAATAAATGGAAAAAATATGTGGGTCATTAAGGGGCTTATAATTTGTGTGGAAAAATGACACAAGAGATAGAAGGATAATGTTGTTGTCAAAGGTAGGATATAGATATTCAATATTTCAGAAGAGTGGAGCAGCTTTAGATGATAGTTGGCAAAGTCTAGTTTGTGGATATAGAGAAGGATGGTTAAAAAAAAAAAAAAAGATGAGTTAAGAAGATTGAAGTACTAAATCAAGATTATCAAGGCTAGATTTATGTTTTTAAGGCCCTGAGCTAGTAAAATGATTGTGGTACCTGTGTTAGTTATCCATTGATATGTAACAAAGTACCCCAAAGTTTAACAGCTTGAAATAAGAGACAAGCTTTATGACCTTACACAATTTCCAATCTTAAGGAATTCAGGAATGGCTTAGCTGGATGGTTCTGGTTCAGGGTTTCTCATGAGGTTGCAGTCAAGATGCAGCCATCTGAAGGCTGGAGGATCTACTTCTAAGCTCACTCACATGGTTGTTAGCAGGCCTCAGATGCTCACTGGCTATTGACCAGAGACATCAGTTCCTGGCCACATGGGCCTCTTCATAAGCTCCCTGAGTCCTCATGACATGGCAGCTGGCTTCTCACAGAGTAATTGATCAGAGGGACAGAGCAATCAAAGCCCTGGTGCTTTAAAACTGAATCTTAGAAGTGATAAGCCATCCCTTCTGCCATATTCTATTGGTCATATAGAACAACTGTGGTACCACGTACAAGGGGACTACACAAGGGTGTGAATACTAGGAGACAGGGAATATTGCAGGCTATCTGGGGGACTAGCTATCTCAGTACTTCTTTCATATATAATTCAAAATAATAACAATGCTAAAGCTCACCCAGGCTCTTGAATCTCAACGCCCACGCAAGAACAAGAAATGAGGCCTTGAGACCTTTCAAGATGGAGAGATAAGACAAAAAACCAAATGGCAGAATACATGGTCCCCAGCATCACTCTCTCCCACAAATCAACCAATTTACAACTATAAAAAAGCAATGACAGACAAGCTGGGGCTGCTAGAGCTCAGAGGAAGAGGAGGAGAGACCTACAGAGTGCATGAAGGCAGGAGAAGACATGATGAGAGAAAGAAAGAACCACTCTGACCACTTTGAGTCCCAGCCACTTCCAGGCTGGAGCTGCTGAGTGCATGGAACCGGAGCTGACAAAAGCCACAGCTGTGCCTTTCAGATGAAATTGCTTGGAGGCAGCAGGGCAGAGGAGGGCCTTGGTGGCCCTCAGGCCAGCAAGACCACTGACAGGGTTCCCATGACCCACATAGGAGCGAGGAGCCACAACAACTGAAAAAAAGGAGCCACTCAGAGCTGGTGAGTCATTGCAAGGGACTGGAGCATGGCCTGTCCCATGGGAGTGTTTGCAGCACAGGCTGTAGGGGATATGGGCCCACCAGGGGAACACTGGGGCACAGCAAGGACAGCCGATCTACCCTCCCAATCAGCATAGGACCACTCAGAGGAGACTGGTCAGGAATATAGAACTGCAGGGGGTGCTGTTTGATGAAAAGACTCAGACCCAGACCAGAGTTTCTACACAACCCAGGTGCACTGGATCTCACTAGACCTGGAAGTTCTCATAACCATTAAAACCTGAGCTGCACAAATAGCCTTCTCTAGGGAATCAGCAGCAAAGCAACAATTTAGCTCAACCACAGAGCTCAAGTGCTGGTCCCCACAGGAAGTTCCCCCATTTTAGAAGTAAGCAAAGGACAACAAATTAGTTCTAGTGCAGAGTTTAAGTGGTGGGAACAGCAAATAATCAAACACAGAACTAGAAGAAAAAACAAAGTACCCACAACCAGACACAAAATTTGATATTAACTAGTAAAAGTCTCATTTCACCAAAGAACACCTAAAAGGCCTGGAAGTCCCTTGGGCTACCAAGCCAGAAAGGGGGGAGGGCCAGGGGCTTCAGCCATGCCCCCCGACACCGGCAACCAGTCTCAAGGGTGGGGACTGAGGGCCTCGGCCACACACCCCCTACATGCACAACCACCCCAACGATGACCACCAAGCAACCCCCTAATACCTGTAAGCAGCCCAGCAACAACCACCGAGCTACAGCAAGAAGGGCCCTGGGTCCCTGAGCTGGGGTGGTGGGGGCGGTGAGGGCTTTTGCCACAGCCCCCTGACATCTTCATCCACCCCTGTAATTACCAAGCCACTGCTGGAAGCCCCCTGGTCTCCCCTGCAGGAATGAGGGGGGTTCCACAGGCCTAATCCCCCCCTCTCCTTCCTCCTTCCATATAATTTCCTTCCCCTTTCCCCTCTTCTCCTCCCTTTCAACTGCTCTACAGCAACATCATAAAATGTAAAAAAGTAATAATATTAATTAAAAAAAGAAACAAACAGAAAACCCCACAGAAAGTTAGAACATTCAGTGGCTGCACTATCTGATGGATCAGGGGGAAAATCCATTCACCTGAATTAGGAGATGACGAAGAAGCTTGCCTGTCTGCCCAGGTTCTGAGTGGAAGATACAAAAGCCTATTCTGAGGACCTAAGAATTCAAAACCATGGGTCTCCATCTCCTATTGGGCTTAGGTTTCAAATGTATACTACCCATACAGCCTTGGAATCCTCAAATCAAGAAATTGACACCAAAATTGGTCTTGATTTGCGATATCCCTATAGAGCTTACTTATACATGCCCAGAAAGGGTAGTCCCTAGACCACTTACAGGGATTCTTACAGGAAAACAAAAAGAAAAACAAGCTGTGAAATAGGAGGACATATTTTAAAAATTCAAAGCACAAAAGAAAACAATTCATTATGAGTAAAAGCATATTTAAAAAAGGAAAATTAAAGCCCTCAAGCACTTAATAGTGACAACGTGAACTAGGATATAAAATGCTTGTGTTTAAAATTATTAAAAACATAAAGTAAAGCTATAAATCTTATAAAATTTAATTTCCAGAGATTATGCATATAACCACTAAAATTAGAAACAATAGCTATTCAGCCCTAATAAAGGAAATTCTGCCACATGCTACAACATGAATGAACCTCAAGGACATCATGCTGAGTGAAATAAACCAGTCACAAAAGGCCAAGTACCATATGATTCTACTTATATGGGATATTTAAAGTAGTAAAAATCACAGAAACAGAAAACAGCATGGTAATTGCCAGGGGCTGGGGGAGAGGGGAAAATAAGTTTTTCATTGGATATAGAGTTTCAGCTTTGCAAGAAGATAAAGTTCTAGAGATCTGTTACACAACAATATTAATGTAGTGAACACTACCAAACTGTACACTTGAAAATGGTTGAGGGTAAATTTATATTAAGTGGTTTTTATCTCAATTAAAAATTTTTTTTTAATTAAAAAGAAACCTCAGTAGATACTTACACCAAGGTAGAATTTGTATGCTTTGTCTAGTACTTCCAACTAAGTATGACCAACAAAAAGCCCTAGATATTGCACATATAACAAACAAAAGGAGAATCTGAAAGGTAGGCAGAAAAAGGCAGACAGGCTAGGAACCTCAGGACCCAAGGAGAGTTTCCTGGGTTTACTTCTTGCTTCATATATCCAACTTAGAGCTAAAGAAATCAGAAACCCAGAAACACCAATGGGAATAGATAAATTGTATCTGAGAATCATCAACATATAGATGATACTTAAAGGCATGAGATTAAACGAGATCACCTAGACAGTAGGTATAGACTGAAAAGAAGAAAAAAGGCAGATCGCCTCTGGATGAAGAAGATATAACAGAGGAATCAGACAAGGAGTGGCTGGTGAGCCAGGAGGGAAGCATGCTGATATTGTGTATAAACTACCTCATCTAATCCTCATAACAACTCTATTGTTTAGGCACCATTATTATTTCTATTTTACAGTTGAAGAAATAAAGGCTTAGAAGCTAAATTACTTGCCCAAGTTCCCACAAGAGAAAGAGGTAGAGCGAAGACTAAAATCCAGTTCTAAAAGGAAATTCCATGCTTACAATCAGTATGCCACAGAAAGAGTAGGTTTCCAAAGCCTAATGTAATGACAGTCAGTTTGTAGGACAGTCTGAAGAAAGAGCCCAGGGAACCAGAGACCATTATAACAAGAGAGCTACAGAATAATTTAGGCATAAGGTGGTAAGGGGTTAACCAGAAGAATAAAAATGGAGGGACAAAAGCAACCAAGGAAACACTGACAGTACTTTAAAACCAATTGCACATGGTAAATAGGAAAGTTATTCAAAGATGAATCCAAGGCCTCATGCTTGGTGATTGTGATAGAAAAAGAAACTTAGCAGTATGGGTAGAAAGTCATTTTGGGAGAATTTATGAATTTGGTTGTAAATAAGTTGAGAATGAGATGAAAGTAGAACATTAAGTAGAAAACTGTAGCCAGAGGTATAATTTAGACTTCTTGTTAATATTCCTACAACTCTAACAAATTAGAAAAGTAGTTACAGATGGTTTTTTAAAACTCAAGTGTAAGAATTAGATAGTAAATCTGCATTTATCTAGAATCCTTAAGCAACAAAGTGATTTGCATGAATGCATTTTTTTCATATAACTGAAGTTTATCTCTTCAAATAACTACTCTTTGTTGTAAATATTTTTATGAAAATCTGTCTAGAATGTTTAATTAGCACCTTCCTTCTTTAATAGATGATAGTAACTATTATTTTACCACTTCTTGATGAGCTATAGCTATTAATTACTGTGCCTTAGGTTTTCCTCTAATCTCCTACTCTATCAGGAGAACAATAGTCATAGAGCCTGCCTCTTATCATCCCAGTACCCTCAAACCTGCTGTTTCATCTTTGCTATGCTCTGAGAAATACAATCACCATGGATTCTATATGAATTAAGAGTTAGTAGCCTCTCAAAGATGACCCAAGGACCTCTCCTACAGGGCTTTATGACAAAGGCATGGTGGTGGACATTTCAGCAGCTTAACTCTTCTTTACTCATTGTTTCTCCTGGTCAATCTAATGTCTAAAGGTTCTGGAAGTCTGGGGCAATCTCTGTAATAATTATAC
This sequence comes from Cynocephalus volans, assembly GCF_027409185.1. NCBI lineage: Eukaryota > Metazoa > Chordata > Mammalia > Dermoptera > Cynocephalidae > Cynocephalus > Cynocephalus volans. Next base: position 118,260,397 of record NC_084467.1, on the reverse strand, counting down.
TGGCATAACTTTTGAGACTTGCTTTTTGTACATATTGCCATGCTGTCCCTGTTGCCAAGAGAAGAATAGGGGTGGAAAATGATCCCCAGCCCCAGTTAGAACAGCTCTTCATTTGTCCAATATCTAAAGGAAATAATCAAGTCTTATCTCTTTGTGTCATTCTTATTCATTTAAACCATTTTTAATATAAAATATTTTGTAAATATTTAAACCAAATGTTTCTAGGTTTTCTAGCCTTCAGGGGTCACACTTTCCTTAACATCAAAATAAAACACCTCAAGCCCCTTCCCACACTCAGTCAGAAATATCCATTTCTGAGAGTTGCTGGATGGGTAGGAAGTAGGCGGTGCTTGTATTCAACGTGTCCCTCCACATTGCTGCTCCTACAGAATGTCCAATCCCTGTTGTCGTCTCACGTGCGATAGCTGTGTTCTCTCCACACTACTCATCACCAGCATGAGCCCTGCCCCTCAAAGGACTGCCAACACAAGTCTGTGTGTCTATCCCATCCTCACTTGAAGATTTGAGAATAAGGGCAGAAGTCTAAAGCACAGCACAGTATAGGAAAGATTAAAGTTGAGTTCTTTAAATCACTGTCCTCAAAGTCCCTTGGTCGTCCCTGCACAGGGACTTCTCACTGGCTGTCATTATTTTTAGGTCCTGCCATGTACTTTTCCTGGGAGCCATGTTCACTCTCCTTCTCTCCACATTCCAAGCCCCACAAAGCTGGTGGTATGTGGGAAGCTGCTCACACAGCCTCACGTGAGTCGATTGCTAAAATTACAGGATTTCTGCAAGCCAGTTGTTAAACATATCATTCTTAAAAACTAAACTAGGTAAGTTTATATTTAAATAAATTACATATTTTAGAAGGTAGTAAGTACTCGAATGCATCACTTCTTAATTATTTTCCTACGTTTGACCATTCTACACTCGTAAGGTTATTTACATCTATTGTACCTGTACAGTAGAGATACTATATACTGAGGCACATCTTTTCCTAACTCAGTGACTTGATGCAGATGCTACCACAGAAGTGGGCAAGTGCTACATACAGATCAGAGTTTCATGGGTTCTTGTTTGCTTGTTGCTATTTTTATGGGAGAGGTGGTTGTTAAACATTTACCAGCACACCACTCCCCCACCCCCCAAGGGAAACTGAAACACATCTGTTACTGTATTATACAGACCAATTTGAACTCTTCTTAGTCACAGTAGTTCTCTTTTCAGGCCTGCGGCCTAGACCTGAACAAAAGAAGCCATTGAGGAGCTTGTCGGAACCTGAGGAACTTCTACTTCTCAGATCAATTTTACCAACATCCCTAAAATTTGCAACAGCTGCCATGGGTTTCTAAGTAATACAATATTCAGTTTTAAGATGTCTCACGAGAAGTCAAAGTGAAAGAAAGGGGCAGGGAAGTTTGTTGTGAACTTCGGAAAAACTGAGTCTCCCCCACAGAAGGGAGTTATGAGGATTTAAGTTGTTGTTGAAAGAAAACTCCGAAAAACAAAACTAATGGAAACTCTCCTCTCTGTGAGGGCGATAATAAAAGTGAGGGGAGCACCTCTTCCATTGTTGATGAGCCATTTCCTGTTTTAATTCTTCCTGTTTGTCTTTGGTTTTTCCACAAGTAACTGTTGAGTCTCTACCTTTCACCCTGACCTCCCCTCTCGTGTCATGATCATCACAGCCCCAGTAAGGGGCAAATATATTGGGGCTGTAAAGCACTTTGATGCTGAGAGCTGTTAGGGAGCCAGACATGGCTTCTACATTTGTAGATTTTCCAGTCACTGTGCACCTACCTGATTGAACATGTAGATAGAATCTCCAGACCCAGCCCTGGTCCAATGGCTTCCTCCCTTCCCTTTCCTTTTCCTCCTTCCTTTCTTTCTTTCCTTCCTCCCTTCCTTCCTCATGATCTTCTCCCCTCCCCCCATTCTCCTTCCTTCTTTCTTTTTCTCGAGTGTTGCTTTCAGATCTTTAAATGCCTCTTTATGGGGGAGGACTACCGCAAGGACAGGAAGTAAGGTTTTGAGCGTAAGATTTTGAAGCTCATAACTGAACTACTGTTAGTCCACCAGAGACGTGGGAAAGAGACACACAGATAAGAGCAAGGAGGAAAACAGCGCTGTTGTTGTTTTTTGGGGTTTTTTTTGTTTGTTTGTTTTTTAAGGAAACCCATAAAAATGAAACTTTTTAGCCTATTTACTTGTTTAAATAATATCAGAGTACCTGCCTCTTCGAATAATAATGGCTAGCCCTCGTGTGGCTACTTTCTTCTGCAGTGCTCAAATAGCTGAGAAGAGCATGAACTTTGTGGTGGGACAGCCCTCAGGGTCCAGCCCGCTCCTCCTGGCTGGCTGGCTGACCTCCTGTGTGTTGTCCCCCTCTTCAGCAGTCCTCACTGGCACTACTTGACCACTGATGGCCAGCACCATCCTGAATGTTCAGTAACTGTGCCGTGCCAGTTGCTAAATATTTGTTAATCCACTGTAACTAAATTAAAGAGTATATGTAAAAAATCTATCACAGAGCCTCCCTAGCACATAATAGAAGATGTTCCATAAATTTTAGTTCAACACGTTTTTTTCCTACTCACCGACCTCTAGACTTCATCATCAGCACAGTTCTGTTGGGAAGCAATTTTTTAAAAAAGAATATGATTATTATGTTCCACAGCTTACAAAAAGGAAAAGTTAGGCACAAAGGTGAATGGACTGAGAATACGATAGTGAGTCAGAGGCAACAGCACTTGAATAAAACTCCTGATGTTAACTCAGAACATCAACCACAAGACTCCAGCCTCCCTGGTGATCAAGTAATAGTTTTAAAATGTAAAGAACCCACACTTTGGAGTCAGAAAAATCTGAGTTTAGATTCTGTTTCTGCCACTTACTATCTGTGTGACCTTTAACAAGTCATTTAATCTTTCTCAGCCTCAGAGTACCCATGTGTAAAATGGGACTAATATACCTGCATGATTAAGTGAGATAATGCATGTGTAAAAGGAGATTCAAATGGGATTATTTCTTGTTAACTTTGGGCTGAGCCTCCAAAAACCAATAACCAAACAATAGACACTAAACTCTCTCCACATGACAAAGCTTGCCCACTTTTTCAGGGATTTGTAAAGGAGACAATAAAAAACTGGCTTTGTGACCCTTAGCACATCACCTATATCAGGAGTTGAAGGTGAAGAGAAGGAAGAGGATTTCTTTGGAAAGAGTTGTTGGAATGCTTCCCATGGGAAAGGGAGACTTCCCCTCACCTCAAGCCAGTTGGATAGGCTTCAACAGGGCCATAAGTGGAATACCACTCAGAGTGACATCTGTACTTTGGAGTTTGGGTTATTCAAGAAGTATGAAGAGAGGCTGTGGATAGATGTGCCTGAGGCAACAGAGCAGAGAAAGAAAGAGGACTGACCATCACATGGTGGAATAAGAATTCAGGAGTGTTTCTCCAGACCAGACATAGGCTTTCCAAGATGGAGGTGGCCAGGAGCCAGTTTGAAAGCTTATCACTCCATAGAGATCCCGTATGACCAACTGTGGGGAAGCTCAGTCCTGAGAGTTGAAGTAAAACCAGCCAGTGAGATAAGAAGTACCCACATCAGGAATTACAGTTAAAGGTTCCCAGCAGAGAAATCCTTGAAGAATCTAAAGTACACCCCATGGGAAAAATAACCAGCTCCTTTCCAAGTCACAGTGGTACATAAGATGTGCTCAGACCTCTTTTCTATATCTTATGGGAATCTAATGCCCTCTTCTGTGGCGTTGCTCTCATGGTCTTCTCCGGCTCCAAATTCCTGCTTCTGCTCAATTAGTTCAGTTTAAGAATCATTTGACCACTTGTGTGTACTTCCCTATTCCTTACTACCTTAAACCTAGGCAAGGGCTGGGATCCTTTCCATAATTTCCTCCTAAAATGCCCCATTTACACAAAGCCACTATATGGATTCAACGTTCTGAGTATACTGAAGGTTTTTAGAAGAGGAGTTGATTTACACTGAAGCAACTCAAAGTGGCAACTATTATTTTTCTCTTCCCAGCAAACATTTCTACCTCCATTTTTCTCATAACAGACTCTTCTCCCCTAGGCAAAAATGGAGGCACATGACCTGTGTAGGACAAACATTGTGCCCTATTTCTCCGGCATTAACAATTGGCCCAAGGGATGGACATGTAATTCAAGCAGGGCCAATTAGAACAGGTCCCTGGAATTGTTGTATGAATACTGGAACCAAAAAAAAAAAAAAAAGCTCCCTTTCTATGTTTGCTGATCTGGGTCTGGCAGCAACCATGTTTCTTTCCACATGGCAAAGTTCTGTCTGCAGTAGGAAAAAGTGAGGTCAACATGGAAAGAGAAACAGAGTCAAGCAGAGATGAGAAAGATAGGAAAAGAAAGGAGAAAGGGAGGAAGGGAGAGAAAGACAGATTTGGCAATGTTAATTCAAGTTTCTCTTTCCAGTTTCTGCAGCGCCAATTTCTATGATTCTTACTTAGATGCTGCAAACTCTCCTAAAATCTTTCCAAACTTTGTGAGCCACTAAGATCCCTTTTTTATTTAAGCTTCTTTGAGCTGGGACTGTGTTACTTTCAAACATAAGCAGCCTAATTAAAAAGCTTCCAATTAACTGTTGGGTAAGTATCTCTAACCTTAAAAGCCCTTTCCCCATTCAACCCCTGGGAATTTTCACTCCATGTAGCTCTCTAGTTTTATACCCTCTTGACAGCTTTGCTTCTTTACCTTTCTCTTCTGCTTTGCCCTTCTCTTTCTTGTTCCCTCCAAAGACCAAAACCAAATTCCTCCCCTGTCTTTTGCAGGACAGTTCAGCTACTTTTATTATTATTATTATTATTTTACTCTACTGATTCCTGAAATCTATATCCTAAGATTACATCTTCTACCACAGGTGGTTTATCAGGGTATTTTCCTAAAGATGGTACATTAGTTTGTTTTCTGTTCCTTATAACATAATACGTGAAACTGGGTGATTTATAAAGAAATGAACTTTATTTCTTACAGTTTCCAGCAATGGGAAGTCCAAAGTCCAGGGAACACATCTGGTGAGGGCATTCTTCTGGGTGGAAACTCTACAGAGTCCTGTGGTGACCATGGTATTATATGGTGGGAATGGGCTAAGCAAGAAAGAGCTAAGCTTCTCACTCGCTCTCTTTATAACACCATCATAACTACACCTGTGACCACTCATTAAAACACCAATGGATTAATCCATTCAAGAGTGTACAGTCCTCACAATCTAATCACCTCTTAAAGGCCGCACCTTTCAGTTATCATAATAGGATTCCCCACCCTCTCAGTACTGTTACAATGTAGATTGTTTCCAATATGTGAACTTTTGGGGGACACATTTGGCCCATAGCAGACAGTTTAATACAAGAAAAAGTCTTGAGTGATTTGTTGGCTGTTAGAGGAAAAAAAAATACAGTCCAGATATTTCTTCTCTAACAAATTTTTGGATAATTGGTCAGACTAATTACTTTTCTTACCCATAAAATCACATTTTAGAGTTAAAAGGTCGATATAGATGAACTAACCCAACCCCTTTAATAAGCTTGGAGAAGTTAAATGGCTTGTCCAGTACTAAAAAGGAGTTAGTAGTAGTGTCATGACTGGGATACTAGGGTCCTGAATTTTGGTTCAGAGCCTCAGGTCCCCAGAAAAAACAGCATGCCTTTGTAAGTTGACTGTTGCCATTATTTAGGTATGTTAGGGTTTGTAAACTCAATATTCAAAGGGAACCTCTGAACTTCAGCTCCCCAACTACAAAACAATGAAAAATACATGACCCTTTCTCAAACACTTTGAGATCTGGAACATTTTATTTAAATGAAATCCTATATTGACTGGAAATAAAAATAAAATAATGATAATGATAAATGTGTTCATTCAGGTCCTACAAGAAGCAGATGCCAAAGATTTATTAGGAGAGCTGCTTATCAGGGAAAAAGAGAAGGAACTGGAGAAGATAGGGAAATTACGGTATAGAACTGATCCCTAGGAAAAAGAAAGGAAAGGAAGAGGGTTGGATAGGTAGAGTCTGAAACTGCCGTGCTATTGTAAGAAAGTATCAGCCTGGTTTATGGGAAATTCTCAAGCCAAAGTCACCAATAAGAGGATTCCTTTACTTGCAGGAAAAAGCCTGCATTAGTAATTGTACCACATTTAATCATTGGCTAGGAGCAGCTCATTAAAAATGTGGCTTCAGGGCAAACACAATGGTAGATTCAGAAAAGAGCTGCTGTTGTCATCAATCTTTCATCAGGCTTTCTGCAACAAAATATCTGAGTGGTGTAGTTTTGTGGCTGCCTCAATTTAAAAAAATGTTTTTTAAAGTTTTTTAGAGTAGACATTGCATTTAGTTCTTTTTTTAATATCTTCTATTTCTCTCCTCATTATGTTCACATGAAAAGAAATGGAAGATACGGAAAAGAACAAAATGGAAGAGTTGAAAAATATATCTGTTATGACAATTCACTGGCTGGGCTTAACAGGTGCAAAAAAGGTGATCAATGAACTCGATGACGTTCAATAGAAACCATTCAAAATGAAGAATATAAAAAAATTTATTTTTAAGGCAGGGAGCAGGAGGGTGCAGTGCTTCAGGTAGTGTGGCACTGTTAAGGAGTATAATGTATTCACAGACCCAAGGAGGGGTAGCAGAAAAATATTTGAAGAAATAATGGCTTAAAATATTCCAAATTTGTTAAAATTATAGACACACAGAACCAAGAAGCTCAATAAACCCCAAGCATGATAAACATAAGGAAAACAACACCAAGTAATATCATAACCAAATTGCTGAAAACTAGTGATAAAAAGAGAATCTTAAAAGCAGCCAGAGGAAAAAGGAGCACTATATATAGGGGAAAAAAGATAAGAATTGTTGCAGAATTCTAGTTAAAAATTTGCAAGCTAGAGAACAAACAGTTGAAGAAAAAAAGAGAAAAATACTGAATGTAGAATTCTATACAGAGAAAATACATTTAAGAAAGGAGGGCAAAACAAAGACTTTTTCAGAAAAATAAAAGAATTCATGACCAAAAAAACTACAGTACATGCAATGTTAAAAGAAGTTAAGTCTTAAAAGATTCCAAATGGAATTCAAATATATACAAAGGAATAAAGAGTTTTGGCTCTATCATTACCTAACAAAGCTTAAAAGCTAGCCCTAAAATACAAAGCGATTTCCGAGTAAATTAACTGCATACAAAACTCGAAATTACTTAAGGAAATGTAAAAAATAACAATAATTTAAATTTCACAATATCTGCCATCCAATAAAAAATTATCAGACATTCAAAGAAGCAGGAAGATATGATACAGAATGAATACAAAAACAAATCAATACAAACAGAACCAAAAATGATGCAAGTAATACAATTAGTAAAAAAGGACATTAAAACAGCAACTAAAAATATATCCCATATGTGCAGGAAGGTAGAATAAAATATGAGCTTATTAAGGAGAGAGTTGAAAGATATAAAACAAGCCCAAATTTAACTCTAGAGATGAAAAATACAATGATACAAAAAATGTGCTGGATGGAATTAAGAGCTGATTAGCCACTGCCTAAGAAAAGATTAGTGAACTTGAAGACAGCAATAGAAACTATTCAAAATGAAACACACAGAAAAGACTGAAAACAAAATAAGCAAACATCATTGACCTCTAGGGAAACTTCACGTAGACTAATATACATGTAATTGGAGTCTAGGGAAGGGAGAGGGGCAAAAAAATAAAATAATGGCCAAATTTTCCAAATTTACTAAAACTATAAACCTATAGTTCTAAGAAGCTCAATAAATCTCGGTCACAAGAAACTTAAGAAAACTATGCCAATGTACATCTTAACCAAATTGCTTAACAACAGTGATGAAAAGATGACTTAAAAGCATACAGAGAAAAAAGGCACAGTATTTACAGAGGAAGAAAAATAAGAATTTCAGCAAACTTCTCATTGGAAATATTGCAAGCCAGAAGACAATGGAGCAACATCTTGAAAGCAAAGGGGGGAAAACTGTCAACCCAGAAGTCTATACCCAGTGAAAATAGCCTTCAGAATCAAAGGTGGGATAAGTACTCTTTCAGACATACAAAAGCTGAAAGAATTTATCACCAGCATATTAGCACTACAAGAAATGTTAGAGGAAACTCTTCAGGAAGAATGAAAATGAAAGCAGATGTTTTAATGAGAGGAAGTGGCACAGCTACCACTTAGCCTCTTTTTTTACCCCTCTACTGAGGTGCTCCAGGTATGGACTCTGGGGATGCCTAAGAGTGTCTCAGGACCACCTCAAATGATTTCTAAGGGTCTTTCCAGTTACTGTCTTTTAAAATGACTTGATTCTGAATTGTGGATTTTCTCTTGGACACTTTGCCTATACGCAGAATGAACACTCATCTAATAAATAGTAGTGAATGAGTTATGGTTTCGTGATGCAAAGAGTCAGGAATAATAACTTAATGAGATGATAATCCCAAAACCATTCTTTTTCCAGTGCTAATGATATATACCAAGTATTGTTTTGACTATCAGCAATTAGAGATGTGGCAAAAGAAGTACAAAGAAGCAGAATTTGTGCTAGAACTCAGTCAGAAAAAACTGATAGTAAGATCATAGTATACAGTAGTTGAATGCATGTTGAAATTGACTCAGGAAACTGAGGGCTAGGCCATTTCCGCAAGTATTTATGCAAGCTTGAGATTCACTCATTTCTTCTGGATCTCAGTTTCTTCATAATTATAAGTAGGATGTTGCCTAAATGACTCTGAAAGCCCTTCTACTTCTAACTGCCTGTGATTAAGTGTGACTGAATTCAGACTAATCTCAACCCATCTCTGACTACTTTGGCCCTCTCAGTGTGACTAGTTATGAGCAGGGAAATCCCCAGAACCTCAAAATAACCATTACTTTTATAATTCAAAAATTAAAATTGGTAAATTTTAAGTTTGAAATTTTTTTCAAAATTTATAATGTCCTTGAAAAGGCAAAACTATAGGACAGAGAACTGATCGGTGGTTGCTAGAGTCTGTAGGTGGGGAAAGGGGTTGATTACAAATTGGCAGCGCAAGGGAATTTTTGAGGGTGACAGAACTATTCTGTATCTTGATTATGAGGGTGGTTACATGACTATGCATTTGTGAAAATCCATAAAACTATATACCACAAAGAATAAATTTTACTGTATGTAAATTTTAAACTAAATTAAGTAATTTTTTAAAATAGGGCAACAGCTTCAGTGGTGATTTGCATCCATTTTTAAAAGCTTACATTATTTTAATGCATTCTAGATAATTTTTAGGTATTTAGGTATTAAATTTAACTTCTTCTTTGAACATCTGGTCTCTAAAAGTATCTCAGTTCTTAGCATATACTTTAAACATATATAATATATACAGTAAAATACATTGTTTTAAAAATATGACAGTTATGGTCTCAAGAGATTTGATTTATTGAGGTATAATTTACATACCATAATAAATCCATCTATTTTAAGTATACAGTTCAATGATTTTTAGCAAATTTACAGAGTTGTGCAACCATCACTACAACCAAAGTTTAGAACATTGTTACCTCAAAAAGATCCCTCATCCCCATTTTAAGTTTATATTCTAATGCCTCTATAACATGTCTGATGGGTAATTACCCATCCCAGTTAGACAACTTCAGTGATAAGTAAGTGACCATATTACTTAACAACTCATTTCATCCTTGGCCAGGCCTATTTCTTACATATCCATTTCTCACTTTGAAGCACTGAAGCTTTGTGTAGGTAATCCCCCATATGCCCGAACACGCAGCTCAATAACTTCAGTAAGTCCCAACTCCAGCAACCTTAAGACGTGTAAAAATCAAAAGTAGCCCTGTTCTAGGTAAAAGGTGGCAATCTCTGGGACTGAGAATTACATTAGTATCCGAGGAAAGTAGCAGGAAAGGTTTAAGAGGAAGCTCAAGAAGAAGCACTTGAAGTTCAAACAGAAAGCTGAAGTAAGTAAAAGAAGCCTGCAAGCTTTAAAGTAGAAGAGAAGACTAAGGGAATTGAACACTGCATCTGAAGATGGGTTTGAGCTGAAGGACGGCTATAGAGCATGTTTGGGTAGAGGGCAGGCAGCAACAGAGTAAGAAGTCAGGAGTCACTAATAGAAAAGTCCAAGGGACTGATTAAAATCCTTTCAGACAGAGCCGCAGGCTGCTCAGATGAGTATGGATTTCTGCCTCACCAAGGCTTATAGATAGCTTGGTTTTTCTACTCTGAAGCTCTTCTTTTAATTCAAAGATGTACAAACTATTTTTATACAGAACATTAAAAAATAAACAGGAAGTGGGATGTATCTTCTGTAGAAACAGGATGGACTGTGCCAACGGTCCCCACCCCCACCCTCATAAGCCACTCTACCCCCATCCCATTAGCAAGAGGCACCAAAGGCTGGAAGCTCCATTTAAGTCTGGGACCAGAAGAAAGTTTGAAATCCCTGGCTGATCTTATATTCAGTCTCAATAAACTTAGTTAAAAAAGAAAGAAAGAAAGAAAGAAAGAAAGGCCCAGACACGTGGAAAAAAGGAAAGTTATGTAAATGTAATATAGCATAGCTCTCTCAATTTGTATTTCAGGTGAGAACCTCAAATTTTATATTATAGTTTGCTTGGCACTTTTGGGTGAATTAAGAGAATCCAACAGACTTTCCAAAATTCAAAGCAAAGTGCCCAGCTGCATCCATCCAAAAAACTCCCCAAGATTCCCTCAGCCCATGATGTCACAGATATCTGGGTCTAGTCTCTCTTGGCCACTATTTCACTGGGTTAATCCTTTACTGGTGTAAAAACTAACACTGACAACTCCCGATATGACCCAGTACTATTAACCAAACACTAATGAAAAAAATCAAAATGAAATAAATACAATACTAAAACTGAGTGTACACATTTCTCTTCCCTTACTTAACTTACATTATCTTTTACTCAGGGATGCTCTTTTAAAATCAGTGTTTGCACAGGTGTATGTGATTTTATTTATAGTGGCTAGACTAATCACGAATGGTTACTTCCTTCATGCGGTGATGCTGGTGAATTCCAGAATGTATGGCCCAGAAGTAAAAAAACTGTCAGTGGTTTTGCTACTGTAGAGTTACCTCATGAGGACACCTGCAAAGGTGACCAATATGGAAATACCATATGGATTCTTCTCTATCCTAGTCCTTGTATGAAAAAAGCCCTAGTTGCTCAGTTGCACTGGCCAAAACACACTTTGGTTAAGTTCTGTTGTTACTCATAAAGACCAACTCCAGTATTTAAAACTGAGTAAAGATTATGTTTCAGCTTCAGACATAGCAACATATAAATAAGATTCTTGTTTGTCTGTTAAATGCTTATTCTAGCCTGGGATAGTGATAGTGAAACTGAAATTGAGGTATCACCCCATTGGTCATTTGACAGATCAATTGCTAAGCTTGGAGTGACATGTTGCAAGTGTAGGGAAACCTGGCAAATCTTCATGACCACTCTCCTCCGTAAGTCTACTTCAGGGACACACAGCCATCTGCACTGTTATTTTGGCCTGGATATTAGCTCGCAGTGGTTGAGGAGCCAAAATGATAAAGTTCTCATCCATTTATTTGTTAAATAAAACACCAACCCCTCCAGAACCTCTGTCTGTGATATGTCGCCTCTATGTGGAGCTTATGATTTTGAATTCTTACGTGGTGGACCTGTTGAGATTCAGAAGAAAAAAACCTCACCCCTTCGGGCAAGAGTGAGCTTTTCCTGAAGGGAAGGTTGTAACCATGTAATGAAGAAGTTAAGTGGAAAGTTAAGAGTCCACCCCTACACTAGAAAGATGTCCACAGATAAGGCAAATGGGAAATCAGGATTCAAGTGGCAGAGTTGCTGCCAGCATTCAGGCTGCATAGCTCATGTAGAGAGTCTCCCTATGTTGGCAAACTTGTTATTTGCTTAAGTGAGTCAGCATATTTCTTTACAATCAATGATTGAAAGTTACGTGTGCTGTGGATTAAACAAAATAACAATAAAATTCTTTGGAAATTTAAGAGCTATTTAAATATTCAATTAGCTTGAATATTTTAATAACATAACATTTGGATCTTCTAGCAAAGTTAACAGCACTACACAGAATCACATGGTTTATTTTTAAATATTTCAGATTAATAATAGCAGAAAGGATAATGTTAAACACCTCTATAGTCAACACCCAGTTTAATAAATAGAAAGTGCCATATAAATTTCCTTTCTTTAAAAATTTGAATTTGCCGCATGGAGCCAGGGACCAGCCCCTCCTCCCACAACCAGGCAAGGAGCACGCCAAAAGCACCACTTCCATGTAGGTGGCCCGCTACAGCCACCACAATAGCCACTACTGCCGCAAAAGCAGCTAGACACCACAACCACCGTGCAGATGGCCTCACAGCCACTTGAGTGCATTGACACAAGGAGAGTTACCAGCAAAGACCAAAGAAAAGAAGGGGATGTCTCTCTCCACAAAGCCCATTCCAGAGTGATAGAAGAAGCATCTGCTCTACGGTAATAGTGGGGGACCTGATCACACCTCTCAGCATTGGACAGATCAGCTGGGAAACAAATCAACAGAGTAACCCTTACTCTTTCAGAAGGAGGGAAGAAATCCAGGGTTATCAGTGGTGGGAGGGGGGAGGAAGAAGGGGATGGGGAGAGATTGGACAAGGGGCATAAAGAATAAGTATGGTCTGTAATAATATAAATGCTAATAATATTGATTTGATCAACCTATGTCGATGTTGAACCCCCCAAATATGCATAATCAATTATCCAATAAAAAAAGATTATATAGTGAAAAAAGAAAAAAATCAAACTTGCCAAGTTCAACAAAATGTAACTGAAGCCCCTGTGACCACTCTTCGAGAATTTTCCCTTCACTCATGTGGAACCACTACCCTGAATTTTGTGCTATCATTCCCAAGCATTTTTTATGTTTGACTACACATATATCCTTAGATAATAAAATGTATTGTGGTACATGTTTTTAAGTTTTAAAATGGCATGCTATATGTATTCTATAACTTTATTCTTCCTCAATATTATGGTCAAAAAATTCATTCAGGTTGATTCATGATTCTGTACTTTGTTTTCACTACTGTACAGTGTTCCATTGTATGAATAAATTACAACGATGGATATTTAATTTGAATTTTTTTGTTTACTTTGCCCTCTTTATTTAAAAGAAGACTGAAATACACGTTTTTTTGTATATGTATTTAAAGAGTTTTTTAGGGCCTCTGCCTAAGAGTAAAATTACATGGTTATCAGGTGGAGGTCTCGTCAACTTTACCAGATATTATCACATCATTTTCCAATGACTGAAGCAATTCTCACTCCCATTGCCTCATCTCCTCACAAGTACCTGATATTGTCAGACTTCCATTTTTGCCAATATGATGAATGTGAAATCAACTCTCATTGTGGTTTTCATGTATATTTCTTTCATCTTTAGTAGTTTACTGAGCATTTAGGTTTCTTCTCTGTGAACGACCTGTCATCTCTTTGGCACAATTTTTAACTGAGTTTTTTGTCTTGTTTATGAGATCGACAGATATACTTGTATGTCTTTTATAGTAATACCAGTCTATGCATTGCAAATACCTTCTTCCAGCCTATGACTTATTATTTTTACTTTTTGGGGGGAATTTTTAGACAAAAGGGTTTTTATTTTAATATAGTTAAATTTATAAGTATTATCTTTTATATTTTGTTCTTTTTTGTGTCTTGGCGCAAGGTGCAGGGCAATGTAAGTACAATATGCTACCATTTATGTAGAAGAAGTATTTTGTATACATAGAAAGAAAGTTTGGAAGGATACTCAGGAAACTATTGACTGTGGACATTTGGGATGGAAGGCAGTAACGCAGAGGTTGTGCAGGGTGGAATTGGGTAGATGGAAGAGAGATCATAATCTAGTTAGGAATAAATAAATGAAGTCAGAAGCAAGACCTTCTTTTCAACAAATGGGCAGGGTGAGTGCTGTCCTAATGGAAATGTCTTTTATAAATTGTTGTATAGTGGAGCTTACTAGGAACAGGTCTGGAAAGTTTTGGGATTTTACAGTTGGCATTAGAGCAGAAGGCCTGCCAGCTGTCTGTGGTCTCAGGATACCATTAGGAGCTTCCTGTAAATTCCCCATAGATCTGAAACTCAAGGAAAATGTGGACTGGTTGTTAGTTCCAGTGTTTAAGGAAAAACTAATAGCAAGTAGTTGTTTAGATGGGTGGGGATGATATTTCCTTATTCTTAGAGGTGTGGATGTAAAACAGAGGCCTTATGAATATTATTAATAGCTTGACTTGATTAGATCCCTCTCAGTAAAGTTCAAGCAATGTCTTCTGGGAATGGAACTTGATTTGGATCCATTGAGTCAGAGTTTCTCGAACCTGTGAATGAATTACCCTGATGCTTTATAATAATTTAACACAACATTATCCATTACATGTTGTTTCACCAGTGCGTGGCCTTTAGTAACCGTGTGCCTACTCATTCATATTCCATTTGGGAAGAGTGCTAGCTTTCTATTTGCTCTAAATCTCGTTGCTCATTAGACTTATGGACAGAATGTACAGCCACTACACTTTGGACAAATAAACTGCCATAACTCTTGGTCAGGTTTTTTTTTTTTTTTTTAAGTTCTATTCAATGTTTTATTGCCTTCTTTTAATTTTGGAAGAAATTAAAGGAAGTGAAAGCATCAACGAATCTTGAGGTTTTCAGATTTTATAATCTGTTCCATATAGTGTATGCCCCGATTACTTTTAATAGACAAGCATATTGCAAACTAAGATATCATATGTTTTAGAAATCATTTTCTGGCCATCACTGGTCATAAACCCTTACTTAAGAACATATTATATGAACATCCTATAAAGGTATATACATCCTATAAAGGTATATACAGTCACTAAAGCATAGGCAGGTGAGCAACACTTAACTTGTATAAAATCAACCCAAGTATATACCAAAGACTCTGCAGAGAGGATGAGCTGCCCTCTTTCCCTTGAGGCCTGATGGCAGGATAACTTGTACAATGCCGAACAATGTCGGACATATGGATCAAACCAGCCATGCCTAATAATTCCTGGAACCCTTCCTTTGCTGATGTTAGCCATATGATAGAATACACAAGCTTAGTGCTACCAAACATCTACCTAAGAAGCCCCAACAATAATCTGGGTGCAAACTGCCTCTCCACCCCCTCCCTCCCAAAATAAGAAAACATCCTATTAGTCTCCAAATATTCCAAATGTGGGATCTGAGTTTGGAGAAGTGAAACATTTGATAGAATTGCCAGGGGTATACGGTCAATTGATAAAAATCAGAACAAAAATAACTGTGAACAGAAAATGTCCACAGCCTTGGCTGTTATTAAACAAACCAACCATTTTATAGCAACTACAACAGAGGGTAAAAAAAGAACCTTGAAAAATGATCATTATCCCAGAAGTGAGAAACCATTGCTCTTACAATCAGTGAAGTACCCAAGAGCATAACAAATATCATTCTAAATGCTAATTTTGAGAAGAGTACCCACTCTGGCATGTTTTGCCACCTGGGTAGAATACACAAAAATTGAAAAACAATAACACTTTAAAACTTTACACAGATAGTACAGACGGATTAGCTCTGTAGGTATACATAATGTGCAATATTGCCTGAGGTTTATAAAAAGAATCAATTTATACAGATATACCACATACTTAAATTATAACTCAATGTAGTTGCATATATCTGTTTAGATTTACATACTTTTAAATAACAGAATAGGTAATAATTACTTATTTAACCTATAGGACAAGTGTAAGAAATTTAGATAGTTCCACATAATGTAGTTTTTTGTTAAAATAAAAATATAAAGTTTTGAATTAATTAATATATCATGGTTGCATTTTTATTTCTCTCCACTAGGCAGAACTTCAAGTAGCATATACAGTTATCTACTTTGTTTGGAAGGAGAGATTGCCTGAGGTACATACCTACATTGACTCATGGGCAGCATCTAACAGGTTGGCTACCTGGTCAGGGACTTAAAAGAAAAACATAATTTGAAAATTAATGAAAAGGAAGTCTGGAAAAGAACTATGTGAAATGGGCAGAGTGTGAAGACATTTGTGTCACATATAAATGCCCTTTAAAATATTCGGGTTTCCTAAGCTCAGGGTTCCTCAGCTATGACACAAACCTACTATATGCAGAGCATCCACCTGGGCTGCTCTGTATCACCCAGTGGAACTTGTAGGCAAGGAGGACTGATGTAGACATGAAGCTCATGCTGCCTGCTGGACCACAGGTAATAAAGCCCTTTGTCTCTGACCCAGGAATCTTCTGTCTTCGGTCAGCATCCATGAAATGGTAATAGGCAAACTTATCAGCTTGCAAGAGGCATAAAATCTCAGACTTTTCATATTTGTTGACAGATTTGGCAATGAAAAGGAGATGCTGACAGAGATATGGCTTTCTGGAAGAGGAAAGTACAAGGACCCCTTCGCAGTCCTGCTTGGGAGATATGAGAGACTCATACCTGGGATCCTGTAGTTAATGTTCTCATCCAAGAGGTGAGTGAGAGATGGGGAATAAGTATTCCCACTGTTCTGTTAATAAGACAGTGGGGTGAGAGTTAGGATTGAAGCAAGCTGACCAAATAGTACTTGGTGGTTGTTCATTCTCCTGTGAGTGGGAGGAGGAAGAGATGTTATCATGATGGAACAGCAATCCCCACAGCACCAGCGACAGGCAACCAGGCAACAGCCACTTAGTCAAGGGGTCCCCAAAGCTAAAACAAATGGTGTTGGTAGTGAGAATATAAAGCTTTGGGTAAACCAAAAACAGAAGTTTGTTTACTTGAGCCTGGATGACCACCAGTCACTTGACTGAAACCGAGAGTAAGAGCAAAGCCTTGTTTACTGATACAGAGCAACTACTCAAGAGCCTGGTGAAGTCACTGCTCTCCAGAGAGAAACACTATCTTTATCTTCCAAGGCTATTGCAGGCTGAACTACTTTATATTGGTTGTTTATAAAAAGGCTGTCTATGAGGAGGTGACAGTAAGCTGACATTTGAATGACAAGAGCCTTGTATGTGAACATGGAGTGGTAAGCATTCCAGACAAAGAGAACACCTAATTCAAAGACCCTGCATTGAAAGTGAGTGTGGCCTTTTCCAGGAACAGATGGAATGACTGAATGTAGGAAATGAGGGAAAGAGGCATCAAGGACAACGCCTTCGTGTTTTAGCATGAGCAAGTAGGTGGATGGTGGCTCTTTAATGAAACATGATCACCAGGGAGGAAGCAGATTTGGGCAGGAAACAGTTCTGTTTGGCCATAGTAAGTTTGAAATATCTTAGATGTCTTTGTGAAGACGTCAAATAGGCACTTGGATTTTTGTGCCTAAAGTTCTGGGATTAAGTCAGGGCAAGAAATAACGATTTGGGAGTACTTGGCATATAACTAACATTTATTGGGTGCTTACTACATGCCAAGCATTATCTAAGCAGTTATGAATATTTTCTCGGTTTCATTCCCAACATCCCTGTGGGATTGGTACTATATTATTATCTTCATTTTAAAGATGAAGAGACAGAAAATTTTCCCAAGGTCACACAGCTGCTAGGGGTAACAAGAAGAAAAACCCAGGTGCCTATACCCATTATCACTATGGTGTGCTACCTGGTATATCGATAGTATTTAAAGCCGTGGGGCTGGCCTGTGGCGCACCGAGTGCGGTGCTGATAACACCAAGGCCACGGGTTCGGATCCCTATATAGGGATGGCCGGTTAGCTCACTTGGGAGAGCGTGGTGCTGACAACACCAAGTCAAGGGTTAAGATCCCCTTACCGGTCATCTTTAAAAAAAAAAAAAAAGTAAATAGTATTTAAAGCCGTGAAACCAGATGAGGACATTCAGGGACAGTGTGTAGATAAAGAGAACAGGAAACAAGCACTGCAGCATTTATTTATAGTCCTTCATTCCAATTCCTCCTGTGTGGTTCTGAACTTAATAGACAAAATACTGATTTATCAGTCTGAACCATCATCCCATCAGGAATACACCTGTTCAGATAACCAACTCCAGTTCCCAAATTAGATCTACCACTTGTTGTAAATTAATAAATTAGCATTCTTATTTATAACTGCTGTCTTATATATATATGGCTGGTCTTATTACATCCCCAGAACATTATTTCTCTTTGATTACTTGATGAAAACAGAATGTCTGGACCAGTAATGACATTCTAAGATGCTAGCACTCTCTGGTGTACTACCAGAAGCACCCACCAGACCTTCCTGGGCATCTCTTTAGCCACAATATATGGCATACCAGGAATCCTAGAAAGTAAGGTTTCCATGTGGCTTGTTGAAAATTCAAGGGAAAATAAAATTCTGAACTGAAAATGCTTAACTCAAAATTCTCCTCAAATAGTAAATACTATTTTGCCAACTGTTGATGAGCTTTGGCAAGGAAAAGACCCTGCCCTCAGGAAGAACCATGGCAGCTGAGGAATAGCAAGTACCAGGTATGAGCTCTGTGGTGTAAACATGAGGGCCTTCTACAAAGTTCCTCCTCTCTCTAGCATCAAAAGATTTGTGTATATATGCAGGGCACATTAGATGCTTCAATTCTTCTCCTTCTCTCTTTTTATTTTATTCTTAGAACAAAAGACTTACTTGTAACTTTTATTTCAACTGCCATCACTGGGTCTTAATAAAATAATACTCTCTTAGTTCTCCAGGAAATCTTTTGACAACTTCCTAAGGTCCAGTGATTTTGACACTCACTTCTTAGAAAGCAATTACCTGGACACAGTTTACTCACTGAAGAGAAAGAGGAAGCTCTTCCTGGTCAAAAAGTTTTTGTGCTCTACCCTTTCAAGCAGAAGTTTTTCCATGGAGCTGAAAAGACATTTTTTTTTCAAGGAAATCTCTAACCGTCCCCTCTTGGTTAGGTTTCCACTGTAAAGTCCCATAGCCCCCTATCTACATTCCTTCATTACATTCATCACATTTGAAATTATGTGATCAATATCTGTTTGAGGACAAAGACTACATCTGTGTTATTCATTGCCAAATCACCAGTATCTAGCTTAGCTCCTGGCATATAGAAAGTGCTCAACAAATACTTGTCGAATGACCGAGTGAGTAAAAACATTGAACACAGATAAGGCAGTTTCTAGTAATATCAACTGCATGATCATTATGATTTTGAAGTTTGTATAGTGATCACAACTTGGGCAAAGAAACTTGAGAAGACATTTCTAAATTATTGATATATGATGCTACGTATAATTACTGATATGATGTTACTTTCATTCTATACCCATAGCAATTAATGTAAATATTGAAGTACATTAAGTCATCTTATCTGAAACTCTCTAAACATGGTAAAACTCCTGTATTTCCCCTCTTCTATTGGTCATGTTGGCAAGATATTTCTGGCCAAAGATAACTTAAATTGTAAACTGGTCCTTTAATTTCTCTAAGGCCTTTAGAGATAAGGTCTCACCAGCTTGGCACTTTTTTGTGCCACCATAAATGTATAATGTCATTGTTATATCAGCTAACAGGTCCACTGAACTGCTTTAGTGTAAACTCCACACATAAAGCCACCTCACACATATCATGTGAGAGTCTCATAAAATCACAATTTGATACAGATGATGCAATTCTATAACATAAGCAACAATGGCTTTACCACACTATTTATTATATTCATGAAATTTAGATCTCTCAATTTTAATCTCTTGCATCAAGTCTTTTAGTCAAGTAAAGCATGTGGGCCCCTCATACTGTCATGGGTATACAAAGCTTATTTTAGGGACTTGCTACTCAAAATAAGTTCTGCAGAACAGCAGCAGCAGCAGTACCTTGTGCTATGGGTTGAATTGTGCCCCCCTCCCAAAAGTAATATATTGAAGCCTAATCTCCAATTTGGAGATGGGGCATTTGGGAAGTAATTAGGTTTAGATGAGGTCATGAGAGTAGGGCCCTCATGATGGGATTAGTACCAATATGAGAAACATGAGACCTGGTGCTTGCGCACACGCTCTCGCTCTCGCTCTCTCTCTCTCTCTCTCTTTCCATTTCTCCTTCTCTCTCTGCCATGTGAGGACACAGAAAGAAGGCAGCCATTTATTAGCCAAGAAGGGAGCCTTCAGCAGATCCCAACCATGCTGGCACCCTGATCTTAGATTTTCAACCTCTAGAACTGTGAGAAATAAGTTTCTGTGTTTTAAGCCACCCCAGTCTATGGTATTTTGTTAGGGCAGCCAGAGCTGAATAAGATATCTGGGTACTTGTTCAAAATGAAGAATCTCAGGTCCTACCCGAGACCTGTTGCATCAGAATCTGCCTTTTTACAAGATCCTCAAGTGATTTGCACACTTGGTATAAACACAATTAAAGTTTAAGAAGCTCTATTTTGGGGACCTACTTCAAGTTAAAATAAAAGCCACTTGAAGATTTCAGTCCCAGGAAGCAAGTTCTCTGGTGTCAAATTGTTCAATAAGCTCCAAAGCAGAAGTACTGGATTTTATATACATCATTGAAAGTGAAATCTGCAAGGTCAGCTTTCTCTGCTTTCTTTTTAACTGAATTTCATCTTTGAGGCCAAAGGTACTATGGTAGGATATAGGTAAACTGGCAGAAGACAAGCAGTTCTTCAACAAGCATTCTTTATTACAGCAAAAACTATCCCAGTCGACCCCATCTTTAAATCACACATTCATATATCAAAGAGAACTAACATTAACAGGAACTTGAAAGAAGCAAAACCACCACTAAGTTAAGCCACATATCTCCTGACACATTTAAGTCCACTCATGCAAATTTTCAGCTCTCACAGTTTTAGACCACCAGACCTTCCTCTTCCTTTTTCAGTTGTCCTTATCAGACTTCCAAGCTCCACAGTGACACAATTTAAAGGATCTAGGGAAAATAGCACACACTTTCACTTTTTGTCACAAGTACCTATACTGTTACTTTTATTACTACATCCACATCTAGAATTAGGTAAGGTTGTGCTTGCTGGGTTTTCTGTTTGTTTGTTTCTTAACAGACTTTATTCTTTAGAGTAGTTTTTAGGTCCACAGGAAAATTAAGCGGAAGGTTCAGAGATTTTCTTTATACCCCCTACCCCTCACGTAGCCTCTCCCATTCTCAACATCCCCTACCAGAGTGTTACATTTATTACAACTGATGGACCTACATTGACACATCTTAACCCGAAGTCCAAAATTTGCATCAGAGTTCCCTATTGGTGTTGTACACTGCATGGGTTTGGACAAATTTATGACATATATTCACCAAATAGTCCCATACACAGTAGTTTCATTTCCCTAAAAAGGCTAAAAATTCAGATACCTTTAACCACATATTTGCCCTGGGTAGAGCACCAGCATGGGCTAATTGTACCCAAAAGCAAGAAGAGACAAGACACAACCAAAGATCTAATGCTCCTAATTTTATTCAACAAAAGTGATTCCCCTTACAGGATATCAGAGAGTACAGATGGCTCTTTTTGAACAGTGACATCAAAATAGCTTCTATGTCAAGTTCAATGCATTCCAGGGTGTTAGCTTCAGTCTACCTCTTGCTGACAGTACTTACCACCTCTAGGGAATAGTGTACTTCCTTGGGTTGGCCTACAACAGGTGACAAAATAATAAAAATTTCCAATTTTACTAGCAAAAGTCCCACGAGCTCCTAGGGGAGGGGGGCAATGTTTTATTTATCTTGATATCCCAATGCCTAGCACACCGTAAGTGCCCTACCAAAACATGAGATGAAATAAGAGTAACCAATACCTCATCCAGGTTTCCCAATTATAAACCAGTGCCTTCTCCCATTACTACACACATACTTAAGTGTGGCATTTGCTGTTATAAGCTCCTAGGATATCATGTCTGCCCTAACCTTTGGAACAAAGAAATAGACCTCATTCCCCACCTAAAGAGAAATTGGGGAGCTGGACAAGGATAACTGTTCTCCAAGTTCTTTCTCCTATGTGGACAGTCCTTTACTTAATCTCTGTAGCACTTTCCGTGACCTTGTATGCACTAATGCTGTAATGGTTTTACAAAGGCTGACTCTCCCCCCAGCCCCCATGCCAGCCCTTCCCAGCAACGAAAAGAGAATTTCTATCAGGTGCTTAAACTAACAAAAAGCCACGTGCTATTTTAAGCAGCTGTGTTTTAGTTTCAGTTCTAAAGAAGCCATTAAACTGCCCCAAATAGAAAAACTAATAGCGAATCGCTAAGACCTGGGTCTAAATATCCTTATGTCACATCATCTAGAGCCCCAGTTCCCAGTCCCCTCTTGGCTGCATTTCAAAGGCAAAGGCTGGAAAATCACATCTGGGCAGCAATGTCAGGAGGTCGTGGGCATGATCCTGACAGTCCACCAAGCTGAGTCCCTACCTTCAGTGATATGTGAAGTACTTCCTTGGAAAGCTCATCTTTTCAGCTACAGTTATAAACACCCTTTGTTACATGACAAAAGGTTGAGATTATCACTTTTGCTTTCAGCAAGCCCCTAGAGAAAATATCATCTTATTGACCAAATATTGAGATCTGCCCTTAAATCTATTAATTCCCAGGGCCAGCATTAGGGAAAGAGGTCCATGAGGTTGAGTACAGACTACTCAAGGGGCCACAAAGTTTAGCTCAGTGAGGGTAGGACCATATCCAGTGTTTTTACCAGCCAAACCACTTTAGTACCAGGCTGGGAACACCATAGATATTGAATAAAGACTTACTAAACTAAAAAGTGTTTATTACATTTGGCACTAAGAGCAAGAATAATTTCAGAGGCATGCTAGGGGAGAATTTTGTTGACAATAACTCAGAAGTGGACTCTGAGGTGAACTGAAAATAGCAAGTACAACTATTCTTCCACAAGCCTAGTTACAAAAAGGACAGACCTATGAAACAGGGGATGCAGTTTCAAGGGAAGCGTTTTTGTTGGTTTTCACATGAGAAAGACTTGAGTGTACTTTTAGAGGGAGAAGAAGAAAGTATATGATCCCTTTTATATGCCCCTATTGTATTATTCATTTTTAAAAATTCATTATTCATTCAATAATTTTTTATTGAGCACCAACTATATGTGAGGAACTGGTATAGAAGCTAGGAATATTTAGGTGAACAAAACCTAATCTCAAGGAGATTGTGTTACCCCCTCTTGAGTCTTAAATGAGCTCCCTAAATTTCTTGAAGAAGGAAAGCTCCTGAGCTCGATGGAATCCAGGCCGGCCTTGTGTGCGCCCTGCTTGTGAGCATGCCAGACAGCCTGGCACTAGGTTATCTGGCCTGTCACCCCCTGTAGACTTGGTCTTCCTCCAGGACAAGGACCAAGGTTGTCTTGTCTTTGCATCCCCAGAGCTGGGCAAAGTATGGGGCAGGGGAAAGGAAGCCTAAATCTAATAAATGAGTCAATTCCACCCAGGAAAGTTTGCTTTTAACCTTAGAAAGCTGTCTATGTACTAAGCATTTTGCCCAGAGTCACAGAGAGGTCAGGTCTGAGTGAAGCTGGGAGAAGGGCCCTGATGTCTTTATGATTCTATTGCTTGGTGACAAGCACCACCGTGACAACTGAACAGTGGTCTGCAGATGTATTCAGAACTAAGAGATATACTTCAGGGATTCTTCTCAATGAAGTGTTATGAGCTGTCACTATTGACTGAAATCATCAGCTATTCCCTGAAATTCCTATGGTACCTTCTGTTTTAGAAAGATGTTTCAGAATTCCACTCCTCTCCCTCATTTACAGGACACACAGACACAAGCTTGCTCCAGAGGATGTACCCATCAAATAACTTTTCCTTCCTCCTTATCCTAACAACCACTCCAGGGAGAGGCTGAGTCCTCACATTCTTTTATTTCTCTCTCCTCAGAATCAGGGTTCAGAATAAGCAATTTCTTTTTTCTTTTTTCTTTTTTTCTCTTTAACAAGAAAACAAAACTTTTTGCTTACAGTTTCAGAGGCTTGGGAAGTCCAAAGTCCAGAGAACACATCTGGTGAGGGTTTTCTTTGATGGCTTTACAACAATGTGGGGGGTCTCACGTGGCAGAAAATGTCAGAGCAGAGAGACAGTCTCACTGCTCTCCTTTTAAAGCCCTCAGAACCACACCCATGACTACCATCATTAATCCATTCACAGAGTCTAATCACCTCTTCAAGGCCCCACTTCTCAATTACTATAATAAGATATCCCACCCTCTTAACAGTCACAGTGGAGATCAAGCTACTAATACATAAAACTTGGGGGACACAATCCATATCATTCCACCCCTGGCCCCCAAAGTTTATGTCCTTCTCACAGGTAAATACATTCATTTCATCCCCAAAGTCTTAACTTGTTTCAGCTCAAAAGTCCAAAGTTCAAAGTCCCATTTGTGAAATCAAAACAAGTTATCTACTGAAAAGATACAATGGTGGGACAAACATAGGGTACACATTCCTGTCCAAAAAAGGAGAAATAGGCCAAAAGTATGGGGTAACAGGCCCTAAACAAGTATGAAACCAAGCAGGGCAGGCATTAAACCCAAAGCTGGCAAATCATGTACCTTGACTCCATGTTCGATGTCCTCTGCACGCTGGTGTGAGGGCTGGGTCCCTAAGTCTTTGGGCAGCTCTGCTCCTATGGCTTTCCTGGTCTCAGGCCACAATTCATCTCTCTCAGGCTGGCGTTCCTCTCTGGTAGCTCCACAGGTCTGGGGTCTCTATCATGGTCCCACTCTCATGGGTCCACTAGGTGTGGCACTGTTGCGGTTTTCCTGTTGCAACTCTGACCCCACATTCCACTCGACACTGTTCTAGCAAAAGCTGTCTGCAACAGATCTCTTCCAGGCTTTTCCATACATCCTTTGAAATCGGGGTCGAGGTTCCCAAGCCTTCAGAGCTCTGGCATTCTGGGAGCCTGCAGACCTAACACCACACGGATTTTGCCAAGGCTACCAGCTTGTATTTTCCAAAGCTGCAGGTCCAGCCATACCCAGGGCTAATTTAGCCACAGCTGGAGCAGCCAAAGCAGCTGGAGTGCTGGTGCTGGAAGTGGCTGCCCCAGGTGGCCCTGGGTGGCGAGCCTGTGGAGGGTGCCTCAGTTCTGTTCCCCAAGATCATTCTGTCTCCCTAGGCCTCTGGGCCTGTAATGGAAGGGTTGGCCCCAGAGGCTTCTGCAATGCATTTAGGGCCTTTTTCCTCTTCTCTTGTTAATCCCTTTCTTTGTACTAATCTCCTTAGCACCACTGCATTTTCCTCCTCATAATTTTCTTTTTCCTTCTCCCATTTCTTGCCTACATATCCCGAGGAATTGTGGAGCCATAACGAGCTCACACTGCCCCCTCCTGGCCTATCCACTCCCTCACAAGGAACATATATTCATTCCTCCCTGGCCCTCTTTTGTTCCCATTTCGGAAAAAAAAAAGAAAAGAAAAGAAAAGAAAAGTAACAGAATGCCCCCACAAAAGTCAAATGTCTTTATTTTATGTAAAAAAAATTTGTACAGTTTTAGTTGCTATGTTTAAGAAAAAATCCCTAAAATTGCCATAATGTTTAGATCCACCGCAAACTGTAAAAACAAGCTTTTTATATATTAAAAAAAAAAATTTACATTATACAATTTTCTACATGCATGCACAAGGTCTCAGCTCTGTAACCCAAAAAAAGAAAAAAAAAAATCTAGATCCAACAGTGGAAGATTCTACATTTACAATCTCACTTGGAAGGGACTCAAAAAGCCCCCTTCCTTTTGCACACAGAAGAACAAATCACAACAATCACACACCAGGACTGAATCCATCAGCAGATACTGCCCCCTGGGGAGGGCAGAGGAAAGAGAAGACAGACAGACTGATGGACACCATGGAGGGGCAAGGGAGCTCATCTGGGCCCAGCAGAGAAGGAGAGATGCACAAACCCTGGGAAATGGATGTCCCAGATGGGAAGGTTCCAGGGATCCCAAAGTCTCATCACAAGTGTTGTATCAGGGTTTGCACTGGGAATACTGAGTGGGGATGGGGAAGTGAAAAATTAAGGGCTGAAATGGAGGAGGGTGGGAAGAAGAAATGAGAGACCAGAGGGAAATAAACAAGAATGAACAGAGAGAGCATAGACTAGTTTAGGAGAAAGAGGCCAGTGGGGACAGTGCAGACTGCGAGGTAGGCGAAGGACCGAGGCACCATGTGCTGGTGTGGAGGGAAGAAGGGAAAGCGTTCTAAAGTTATGAAAAGGAAGGCCGAGTGGGTTCATAGGGATGAGCTAGGACGCCCCGAAGTCTTCGAAACAAGACAGCTGGAGAGACCCAGCACGACATCCCTTATGGTGACATGGGGTGGGGGGACGAGTGCAAGAGACAGGCACACCCTTGCAGCAGAAGAATGAGAAAATCCACCGAATGGTGGGACAGGCATAGTGGGGGAAACTGCTCGGAGAAACTGAGTCAGCTGCACCCCCCACAGCAGTTCACAGCATGAAGACAACTTCCCATACAGGAGAAACAAAAGACAAACGCACAGCCACACATTTGACGATTTATCCTGAAGTTTTAAAAAATAATAATAATAATAATAATAATAATCAAAGAAGACAAAGATACCACAGTTCTGACGCAAAGGACCAAAAAACGCTACCATTCTCAGTCACAGCCCTTAGTGCTTAGAGAGAGAGTTTGGGGAAAAAAATTCTTTTTGTTTAAGAAAAAGGAATGAAAAAAATCACAGTGATTAAAAACATGGCAGGTTTTTAAAATAAACACTCCTCCACCCCTAACCTAGGGCAGCAACTAAGATTCCAAACACTTTCCCTCTCCCCACCTCAGCCCACTCCTCAAACCACACCACACCCCCTCCTGCCCACAAAGGCCATGACCCCAATCACCATCCAGGCCCTGTTTTCCAGGATAGTGAGGTATTTATGTGACAGGAAGGGACTCCTCTGAAATCAGGTTTTTGAAGAGAAGAAAAGAAACCTTCTCAGGACCTCCAGTGCAGAATGGATTTCACACAGGCCTGTCCAAAAACTTTCAGCCCTAGCCCGAGGCCCTGCCCAAGTCAGCCCTGCACCTCATCCCAGTAGGGACAATGGCTATGAGCCCCTCTCTAGCCAGTGGTGGGTGGACAGTCGTGCCTTTGCAGAAAGGACAGCGGGAGAACCCCCTATCACTAGGCTCCATCACCCCAGGGCTGCCACTAGGCAGAGAGGAAGCCTCCCAGGTAAGAGATCAATAGAGATCTTACCCCAGGGCGTGCTCTGCAAGGCAGGGACCAACAATGTCTTTGGGGAAAGAAGGGCCTCTGAAGGGGCACTGTGAGTTATTCAGAGGACTGGCCCAGGGTCATGCTCCATTCCAGCCATCAGAATGGTCCTCCACGTGGATCCTGGCTGGATGTATATGGGTGCTTCCTATTTCCATTCCCCTTTGTGAAAACTACGTAATTTAAAAGTATCTGATTTAAAGGCTCAGATTTACATAAAAAATATGTATTACAGGGCCATCAAATTTTGCTCAAAATGAGACCTAAACTATTGAAAATTTGGATTTGGTACAAAGACTTTGGAAGCTAAAACAAGGTGAGGGGCTAAGTACCCACAAAAGGCAATAATCCTGGTCCCTAACCCCAATACAGAGGGAGCCCAGAACCCAGAGAATTCGGCAGGGAGTGAAGAGCAAGGGACCCTGGAAGGGCCAGGAAAAGAGACCCCTGAGGCAAAGAACTGGACTTAAGGCAGGGGATGAGGGGAGCTGCTGGCTCTTCCCCCCAGAAGAGGTGACGCGACAGGTCTCTGGAGTCGAGAGAAGACAGCAGGTCTCAGGGTGGCTGGTGAAGGAAAGAAAAATGTTTGTCTTAGACCACAGGGGTTGGGTCAGGGTCTGCACGCCACTCAGTCTGTGCAGGAGTCTACTACACGTCATCCCTCACTGGGAAGGGCAGAAACAAAGGTGAGGGCAGGTTCTGAGGGCAAGGGTCAGTGACAAGGGTCTCTCCCAGACCTCAGGGGTCTATCCTGCCCTTCCCCTCAGAGGCTGCCTAGGAAAGACACATTGGAAGAAAGGTTCCTTCCCATAAGGTCCAGGAAAAGTGGTCCCAGAGAGTTTCCACCTTGGTTTGCCTGTGGTCACAGGTGACCATGCAAATCAGAAATGGAAGGTAGAGATTTCTGGATAAAGGAGGAGACCTTCCCTTGCTCTAAATATGCGTGGATGGGGACGGGAGGCTCTAAGCTGGAGGCAGATAACCCTGGTGGGGAGATTCCTAACTCTGGGGCTATGTGGCAGGAACTCAGGGTTTGTTACTGGTACGGTGAGCAGACAGGATGGGGAGCTGCTGCCCTGGAGGAGTTTGGCACCATGGCTCTCTGGAGTCATATCCATGCCCCCCAGAGAAGCCCCATCAGAAGCCCCTGGAAAGAACTGGGTTTGTAAGTGGAGGAACAGGAGATGAGGGTACAATCAGGAGGGCCCTGTGCCCTTTCAGAAGAGATCGTCAGCAGGGAAAGGTTAGGGAAGGAGAGGGAGAGAGGCACTGGTTCCTGCAGGGCCTGGAGTGATACGAAAGGGGTGGAGGGACTCCCCAGGTGCTGTTCACAGCAGGACGGCCTCCCAGGATCACACAGGGTCAATAAGAAGGAGGGGAGGAAACGGGGGGGGGGGGGGGGGGGGGGGGAGGGTAAGTTAATTCAAGTAAAAAAAACAAGAGCAGGAGGATGAAGGGTGGCAGGGATGTGGCCAGGCCTGAAAGCCAAGCCCCCTCCCACCCCCTCAGGAGCCCCCCAGAGTCTCCCACTCTCCCTGCTGTTGCACAGTCACACTGAGGTCTCAGACTGCAGCCTCATGACAAACTTGTGCGACTTGGGATCCACAAATTCCTCGGAGAGTTTGAAGAATGGGACCTTCTTGGTGCTCACCACCAGGCTGAAGTCCTGGCGTTTTAAGAGGAAAACAATGCCATCCTTGAGCCCGTTGGTCACCGGCTCCTCGCTCACCAGTGTCCACTGTTTGGCCAGCCAGCGTTCCTTGTGGTACTGGATGGTGGGTCCAGCTGCCAGGTATCGCTCCAGGAAGGCCTGAGGAGGGGAGAAGGGGCTGTGTAGGAATCTCTCTCATCCACCCACTGTCCTTCAATCCCTGGGGCATGGATGTCCCTGAGCTCTATGCATATGAACTAGGATCTTGGAATATTAGAGCAGGAAGTGGTGTGAGATCACCTGCTTCAGACCTTTGTTTTATAAATAAGGAAGCTGGGCCCACAGAGGTGATGAAGCTCATGAGAGTCAGGACTGGAGCTCTGCTCCCTGAGCCCCCAACCTCTGCTCCTCTCCTTACCCCAGACCATGACCCGGGCAAGCCCTTTCTCCTTCATCCTTCCTTCCCATACACCTTGTATGATCAGCACCAAGCATGTGTGCACCAGGAGGGAGTCAGAGGAGTTGAGGTTAAAGTACAACATCTCTAGTCACCTGTTCACCAAGGGCAGCTCAGAGAAAGCAATTCTAGGGAGCTGGCAATAGAGCTGAGGGGTGGGCAACAGCTCAAAATAGGCACAGAGCAAAGACCACCTGGTGGAGGTGGAGTGGGTGAGGTAAAAGTGGGACTTTGGATCTGGGAAACTCTAGAGCCCTTATAAAGATGAGAAAGGGGTCTCAGCCATTCTCCCAAATAGTTCTGAAGCCCCCCTTCTCCTCATTCACTTCACCCCATGCAGACAGGGAGGAAGAGGTAGGGATGAGGGATGAGATTATAAGAAGGAGATGAAGATGAGAGAGAGAGAGTGGTGGACATGAGGAAAGAAGTGAGAGAATAATGGAAAATGAAGGTGAAAAAGAAGAGGACCAGAAGCTGGGGAGAGAGGAAGCACAGTGGCCAACCTTGGGCGTCATGTCGTGTGTGATGCAGAATTCAAGGTGCTGGAGGATGCTCTCCATGGTGTGGTAAGGCTGCTGCTTGGTGGTCCGAAGGTACTTCTGCATGGCACGGGCCATGGATGCGAAGATGGCCTGGGCTGCCTCCCGGGGGTCCATCACCTCCCTGGGGTTCTTCTGCTCCTCTTCCTGCAGCCGCTTAATGTGAGTGAAGGCCTCCTCCACTGCCACCACAAGCCTGGGGGACAGGAGGGGTCAGCACCAGATGCCCACCTCTCATCTTCTCCTCATCTGGCTCCAACCTGCCAACAGCCCAAGCGAGGCCAGGCCTTTGTGCTCCCTCCAAAGCAATACAAACCCATCTGACACCAAGGGCTGGACATCTGGGGGCTGGTGGATGGTGGGAGTGGTACGGCCCTTCCCCAACTGGAGACAGGAAATAGCCACAGAGCTCAGTGAACCCAGCCCAGAGACTCAAAGAAGACAAGTTTAGTGTCAAACCCAGAGAGACAACTAGGAACTGTGCTATAGGAAAGACCAAGCAGTCCATAAAACCCTAGGAAAAGACTTCTTAAATAAGACCCCAAATCACACTTCATTAGGCCCTAAATTAATAGACATGATTTCATCAAAATGACAGATTTTTATTCAACCATGATAGCACAGGCAGCATTAACTGACATCTGACAGGGGTGGGGGGGGGAATATATGCAGCACCCAAAACCAATAAGGGATTAGTATGTAGAATATGGGAAGAATTCGCTACAATTTCTATCAAGAAAAAGGCAAGAACCTTAAAGAAAAATGGGCAAAGGAGGTGAAGAGAAAATTCACAAGAAGCCTGAAAGGCTAAAAAATATATGTAGTAGTTACTGGCTAGTAATTAGAGAGATGCAAATTAAAATGTTAATAATGTACTACTTATTCATCAAATTGGAAAATAGGAGGAGGATGACTATAATCCAGATATTAGAAAGGATTCTATTAATTACCATGCGCGATAAGATGCAACAAACCGGATGTACAGACAACATGAATGAATCTCAACAACAGTATGTGAAGGAGGAAGCAGGAAAAGAAGTCAATTTACTAAAAGCATATGCTTTTAGTAAAGCAGACCAACACTAAATTTGTGCAAGGATACACTCGCGTTTTGAAGAAATACATGCAGGCACCACTGAAGTGGGTGCCTACAATGTGGGGTGGAGTGAAGGCAGGGATTGGAAGAGAAGGGAAAGTTGAATAAAGAACTATGAAGAACCCTATGACAACAATGTGTTAAGAGCTGAGAAGGGCGATTAATGCAATTCTCTGTATTTGAATTCCAAAAAAACCAAAACACAAAATAAAACCCTCCTGGCCTAAGAGTAGGACCAGCTTGAGGCGGCAGGACAAGTAAAGGAAGAGAGGCCTGTAGCCCGGTGTCAGGAAACCCAGCAACCTGGGAACTTCACTTAGCTCAGGATGGGACTCTGGGCTAACTGTGTGTGCATCTGTGCATGTCTACGGTTTCTCTGTTTATTCTTTTGCTTCCCTCAAGTTTCTCAATAAAGTGCCTTTTGAAAAGATCCTTCTGTCTCAGGTTAACCAAGGGAAAAAGTTTTCTCCCAACTACAAGCAAGGAAGGTTATGGGGAAAGGAAAGGGTCCCCTATGTGCCAAGAGTGATGATGGGTGGCAGCACAATAGATCCAAAGACCCTAGTCGGGACAGAAGGTAAAGGGTAGGGGGCATAGCTGCTTTCCTTCCCACGAGGGCCGTTTCTGAGAGAACTGGAGACATGCTAGAATGTCACAGAAATGGAGTTAGAGATCTTTGTTCTGCTACAGAGGACACGAGCTTCGTGCAAGAACAGGTCAAGGGCTACCTCATGCCCTTGAGGCCTGGAGACTGGGGGTGGGGGGCGGAGAGCGGGGTGGATGGCCAAGTCCCAAAGCACTCTGCCCCTCCCCATGGAAATCCCAATGGACCAAACAGGGCCTGTGATGGACAAAGCAGTGGGCACCAAGAAATATTCTTCAGACATGACTTAATTTCACGTAATAGTGTGAACAGGGAAAAGGGAGGCGTGAGGACAGCATTTAAGAATTTAACAAAATGTGGGAACTAGAACCTCATTTTTTGTAGGCAAAAAAAAAAAGCACTGCAAGCTGAGCAAGCCTTCAAGATCTCCTGGTAGGAAGTCTAGTCAGGCCATAGTCCCTGCTGTTGCACGTGAGGCCCACAGCCCTTTTTGAGGTCCCTACCTCACTGTGGCAGGCACAATTCAAAGATGTCCTCCCGCCTCTACCAGATTCCCACCCTGCGTTATTCAGTAATCTCGGTACATTTTGCAGATGTAATTTAAGTGCCCAGTCAGTTGACTTTAAAATAAGATGATCCTGTTGGGCCTGATCCAATCACATGAGCTCTTTAAAAGCAGAGGTTTCTCTCTCTGGTGGCAAAAGAAGTCAGAGAGAGATCACTTCCTGCTGGAAAAAGTGAACTGCCATGTTGTGAACTACCTGTGGAGCACGCGACAAGGAACCGAATTCTGCCAACAACAGTGAGCCTGGAGAAGCAGCCCAGGCTCAGATGATGCTTATCTTGATTTCAGCCAGTGAGGCCAGGGCCCCTGACCCATGAAACTGGGAGATCATAAACGTGTGTTGTTTTATGGCCTCTGAGTTTACGGTAATCTGGACGGCAGCAATGAAAAACGAATACACACACACACACCCATATTACTGCTCTTGTTCTTCCAGCAGTTACAGGAATCCCCCTCTGTCTTCCTCTCCCCCAGAGACCCACCTGGCCCTCCGCTTGCGCACCCTCCGCTCGTGCTCAGCCTCCTCATAGTAGTACTCATTGTGGCTGTTGTCCCGCCTCCGGGCCGCCGCTGCAATCACAGCCCGGGACTGGCTGGTGGAGTTGTTGGTGCTGTTTTCTGCACAGGAACAGGATAGTGGGATGGTCACATCGGGAGCATGGCCCTTCTTTCCACTCCAAGAGCTCTGGAGACAGCAGCCCGACATGTCCAGAGGAAGCTGTTCCCACCTCCCAGCAATAACTCCCATTCCCAGCCCTCCTGGACACTTCTGGGCGAGGCCACAGGAAAGCAACAAGGAAGGAAATGGAAGGGCAGGAGTCCTGCACACGTTCCTCCCCAGGAGGTTCTGGAGCTCAGAGAGCCGAAGGGCCTAGACTAGGGCTGATGAGCAGACACAGGAGCCAGATCAGGGGACACACCATAGCATAAGGGGAAAGCAGGTAGAATCAGCAGTTAAGACCAGCCACCTGGAGTCAAGGGAAATGACAGAAGAGAAGGGGCGGGGACATGGGCTGGGGACAGGAGAAAGCAAGGGAAGAAGGGTGAGAGAGAGGAGTAACTTGGAGTCCTGCTTGGGAAAAGAGCGGGAGGGGCAGAGGAGCAGGGCTGCTCACCCTCTCCGAGGGAATACACCTTGAAGCCAGACACTTTCTTGGCCAGGACGGACTTGGGCAGGTTGAGGAGGGCAGGGTTGTAGACAGGGAAGTCATGGTAATACTTCTCCAGGATCCACACGGCCACGCGCTGGATGCTGTGGGGGAGACGGCAGGAGGGGGAGGGAGAAGGGACAGACAAGGGGCGCAGGGGAAGGGACACATCAGGGCAGGCTGGCAGGGCAGGACACAGGACAGGGACAAGCTGCTTCCAAGAAGCCTGGCTCAGGGCCTGAGGTCTACTTACCAGGCTCCCAAACCTTTCCCAGGGCTGGGCCTGCTAGTCCTTCCCTGCTCTGCTGAAGCCCAGGGGAGAAAGGGCATTGGGCCTGGATCCCCAGCCAAGGGTCACCTCATCCCCCTCCAGCATTCCCCCAAGGTTCTTGACAGTACCCAGGAAGTGCCACTGATGCTCTGTATGGCCTGGTGGGGGAAGGGCACCCCATCCACAAGTTTGGGGGAGCTGAAGAACTCTCCTCTTTCTCTTTTCCTCTGGGGGGGTCCCTCCTTTGACCAGCTCATCTCAGTGGCCATTCACTGATACCCACGAGAAGCTGTGCCTCCAAGAAAGGGCTAGAAAATGGATTCCAAAAGCCCCTGTTTGTGTCACATCTCTTTCCCCTTTGTTCCATCTTCCACTGAAATTTCCCATCTCTAATTGCTTGTTCACTCCCAATTCATAACTCACGCCCCATCTTGCCCCACGACCGTGCACGAGACCGTCCCATGAAGCAGTAAACGGTGAAAACCTACTATGCCGCAAAGTACTCAATTCGTTTCCGCACAGCCCTCCCAGCTCATCGCCCCCAGCCCACCGCCACGCCCTCCCACCGTGGCAGCCTCAGCCTCGGCCCATGCCCTTTCCCGCCCACCGCCTCCCACGCGCCCACACCTGAGATGGCCGACGTTGTAGAAGCGGCTGGCCCCGTCGGTGGAGCGCACGACCTTGAGCGTGAACTGAGGCTGCAGCTGGCGCAGCTCCAGCAGGACCACGGCCAGGTAGTGCACAAAGAGCAGGGCGTCCACCAGCGACACCGCGAACTGCACCACGCCCTGGTAGCTGCGCTCCCGGGCGTCCAGGATGCGCACACCGTAGAAGAGCCAGTAGGAGACGACGAGCAGGAAGACGAGCACCATGAGCAGCGCACGCAGTACAAAGACGCGCGGCAGCGAGGCCTTGGGCCGGCGGAAGAAGAGAGCCCAGCTGCCCAGGAGCAGGATGAGCAGCTTGAAGGCCACGGAGATGAAGAGGCCCTCGCAGGCTGTCCCGCACGGCTCCAGCTCCTCCCGCCACAACAGTGGGGGCAGCAGCAGGAAAGCCAGTGGCGTGAGGAAGGAGAGCAGCGCCAGAGTGGCCCCCGCCGCCACGCCCAGGTGACGAGAGCAGTCCAGCGGGACGCTGTCCTCCATGTCCTTGGCGATGCGCGTGAGGTCATCGTGGGAGATGCTGTGCTCCGAGGTGCCTGTTACTACCGTCGTCGTTTCCCCCCAGTTGTCATCCTACAGGCAGGAGGCGGCCACACATGCAGGGGAAAGGATAAGAAAAGGAGAAGGAGGAGAAGAAAAAAGAGAAAGGATGAGGGGAGGGAAGACAGAGAGGAACGCATGGGAAAGGAGAAGGCAGAAAGAAGAGAGGGTAATCAGCAAATATGCAACCATCAAAGTATTTACTGAGCTCCACTGTGTGTCCAAGTCTGACGTCTGCAGTATCCAGTCTGAGACCCAGGCCCTGGAGAGCTATACACTGGTCAGTGAGAGAGGAAAAAACTGCACATGCAGTAACGACCCTCAGAGCTGAGGACACAAGACATGCAGGGAGCTGCTCAGGCAGTGACGAATGAGGGCAGACTCGCCAGGCAATGCAGGCAGGACTCCAGGGAATGGTGGGGCCTGAGTAGACCCTTGGGGGCAGGTGACATGAAGAAGGTGGGCTGAATTAGTGATTTTCAACCCCAGCTGCACACATTCGAATCACCTAGGGAGCTTGGAAAATAATACCAATTATTGGAGAGTGGGATCTGCTTGTCAATCTTTTTTTAAAGGAGCTCCCAAGATGATTCTAATGTTCATCCAAGATCAAGTATCACTGAACTAAATGATCTCTAAGGGCTGGCTACTCAAAATGTGATCTGTGGACCAGCAGTATGGACATCACCTGGGAGCTTGTTAGAAATGCAGAACCTCAGGACTATTCCACATTTACTGAACCAGAATCTTCATTTTAACAAGATCCCCATTAATCGCTCAAACATTAAAATTCTAGAAGTACTGCCCTAAGTTCATTCCAGCTTTTGCAGCATTCCATGATTCTAGCAGAAGCTACAGGGGGAGCACTCAGGGCAGAAGTGGCATGAACTGAGGTACCCAGAGGATTGTGAGAGCAGGGGGTCCATGTGCAGGAGCACAGCAAGGCATGGCCAGGAAGGTGGGGCTTTTGTAGGCCCTGCTGCAATGCCAGGCTAAGCAATGAGCACCTATTCTCCAGCCGTGGAGAGCCACTGTAAGTTTCTGATTGAGGGAGTGACCTGACAAAAGCAGCGTGAAGAGAAGAGGACGCCGGATTGGGGGTGGGAGGATGAATGATCAGGGCAGGGTGTGAAGGACATAGTGCAGATTCAGGGCTACTCTGGGTCTCTGGTCAGCGAGGCTGGCTCTGCTGGGCCATATGAATGCCCACAGCACAGGGGCTGCCTGCTCCTGGAGGCAAGGGGATGGACAGGCTGAGGTCCCCAGGTACATTTCTGAATGTGGTCTGCTTGGGCTGTTTCTCTGCAGTGGCTGGAGGCCATCCTGCCAAATGGCCTTCAGTGCCCACATACTTCACTCTTGGGATGGCCTGGGTATATGGAGTCATAGCCTGTCACCCAGGGAATTCAGGCCATAGGACTGAGACACTGGGGATGGGGAGTGTTGTTGACAGCCTGGCAGGGACAGTGATTAGGGAGGTTGAGGAATCTCCTCTCCCAAGGATGGGAGAAGAGTCTGATCTAAAGATGGGAGGTGGATGAATTGACTGCTTTCAGCTCAAAGAACTAGGTCTGCTTCTCATCCTATGACCTGAAACATACTGCCTACCCTCTCCAAGGATCAAGGGTTTGGGAACTCCTCCCTCAAAACAGGTGAGCTGATTGTGTCTCAGGGTCACTTCAAGAAGTTAGGAGACCAGGTCCCAGGGAGAAGAGATTGGGAAAAAGGGAGAAAGAACATTTCCCTCAGGTATTGCTCTGCTGCCAAGACCCAGGAATTCCCAATGTCAGCCACAGAGATTTCTTCTGAGGAAAAAGAGCTGGGAGTCTCCCACCTGCTAAGATGCTCCCCAGAAGAAAGAACAGGAGGATTGAGACTTGGGCAACCTCAGTGTCATCTCAAATCCTGCCTCTGCCATATACCAGGTGAGCACAGTGGGCTACAGAGGTGAGTACAGAAGCAACCTGCTCACCCCTGTCCTGGTGAACTGTCTTCCAGGGTCTTCCTCCATCCCCTCAGTCTCACTTCTTCTCCCTGCCCCTTTCTCCATCTACTCTTCCGACACCTCCTTTCCCTAAGACCTAGGTGATGCTATTCTACCGTCTGACAGCAGAGGGCACAGGAGTGCCAGCTTCTCAAGACTCCCCCAACACCCCCAGGCTCTGCCCACCAGCACTGTCCTGCTGGGACTTCCAACCGCTTGACGGCTGGCACCAGCTCCAGAGGAACCAGGCAATTCCTATTACACAGCCCAGGTCACCCTCACCTCTCTGGAGATAAGGAAAGAAGAGGCTTCCAAAGGGATCCCTACTGCAATTCTTGGAATTCTACTGAAACAAGTCCTACCTTGGGACGCTAAGTCGAGGGAAGTATGACACAAGAAACCCTCCCTAATCTGGCTTCTGTCTAAAGAGACTCTTCCAGACCCTTCTCCTCACTGATGAAGCCTCCAGCTTCTCCAAGGAAACTCTGATAATGCCTGGGCTAGACCACCTCATCCCCCTGACACTCACCCGCTCATCCCCTCGCGTGGACTCGTTGTCCAGCAGGGGCTCCCCTGGAGCCTGGATTGTCACCGACTTGTCCCCACGGCTCCCATCTCGGCTCTTAGAGCGGTGCCGGTCCCGGCGGTCCCTGTGCAGAGAGCCAGAGGAACAGGCACAGAAAGTCAAGGGGGGAACCAAGGTCCTCTCAAGCAGCCACCCCCACCTCACCACCCCTGCAGCTGCCTACCTCTGAACTGTTCCCAACCCTCCCTCCACCTTCTATGTCAACCCCACACGCATGCCCACCTGTGCTTGCGGGAGCTGCGGGAGTGGCCCGACTTGTAGGAATAGCCCGAGTACTGGGACTCGGTGTCCATGGCGTCTGAACGCCGTGCCTTGTAGCGCTCCAGGGCCACAGACTGGGGCCTCTTGGGGGGCCCCACAGCCACCTCCTTCAGCACTGGCTTCTTCAGGCCAAGAGGCACCTTCAGGAAGTCAACCGTCACCCTGAGGGACTCTATTTTGCTGGACGGGTGGGCTTGTCTCAGAGAAAATCAAGCGACGCTCCTGACAAGAAGCAGCAGCAAGTTAGGGGTAGCTCAAGCTCCCTGTTGGGCCAGGGCGGAGAGGAAGATCATCCCCAAATGGCAGTCACAGGAAGCTCAGCTGCCTGACAATGTTTTCCCCCAGGTTCCTGCTCTGTCCAATGGGCTCAGTTCCTCTGCTCTGCCTCCTGCAAAGAGCCCCCCTGGACTGTGCCAAGGACTTAGGGATCGGGGGAGATGACTAGCAAAGGCTCCCAGGACAGGAAGGCCTGCCCAGGGCAGTGCTTTCCTATTCTCAGCCAGAAAAACCGAGGCTCAGAGAGGGCAGGTTCAGCCAACAGGCTGAACCCATGAAGACCTCAGAAAGTAGAAAGCAGTTGGCTTCTTTCCAGAGGCTACCCCAGGCCTCTCCCTCCCGCTCCAAACCTCCTCCCCTACTCATGGGGGCTGCCCATGGCTGCTTCTCTTGGCACCATCTCCCTAGCATCTACTTCAAACACACCCACGGTTACTGGACAGGTTGAGTTGGCTGATCTCCTTGAGTGTGTGTGTGTGAGCATGAACACACACACATGCACACAAGGGGGTGGGGTGAGGGGTGGAAACTACTGATAATATGGCACAGGGTGGGAGGAGAAGGCAAATAGAAACCATTCTCCAAAAGCCTGATGTCCCTGAAATAGCCAGTGTCATGAGTTCTGGCTCCTTACAGGCTGAGAGGCAGCATCTTTCATCTAAGTTCACCTCCTAATTCTGCAGAGGAGAATGGCCTCTCCTTCTGCCCTCTTCCCGAACTCCCACCCAAATCCTGCTCATTCTTCAGAGCACAGCCCCTGCCTCCTCACGGGAGTCCCCGCCTACTCTGTCTAGCACCCAGTATTATCTTCCCCTCTGTCCCCGAAGCCACTGATAATCATCATCATACACAGGGCACCTATTTCCTATCTTTATTCATTGACTCAACACATCTTTTTTAAGCTCCTTCTATGAACCGTGTATTTTGCTAGGTCCTAGGTATACAGTGGTGTACCAGACCCTGAGTTTACAGTCTAGGGGGAAGAGGGATGCACACTAAACAAGTGAGCAGATAAATATAAATGACCAATTGTAGATGTGTTGGAAGGAAAAGAACAATAAACTATGAGAGACAACTGCTTAGAGCAGTTTAAACTGAGTGGTTCTGGAAGGTATCTCTGAGAAAATGACACCTAAACAGGGGCCTGAAGGAGGAGCAGGAGTTAACCAGGTAAAGAGTGGAGGGAAAAGCCCATGGAGCAGAGGAACCTCACATGGGACAGACAAAGGCAGGAAAGAGCTTGGTATATTTAAAGAACCGAAAAAGACCAGTGGAACCAGGGCTGAGGAAGGGAGATGGTGGTGGAAGCTGGCGCTGCAGAGAGAGCCAGAGCCAGGTGAAGAGCTTGGGTTTTATTCTAAGGCAACAGGAAGCCTTGGAAGGGTTTGAGCCAGGCAGATATGATTGAAAAGAGGGAAAAGGAGATATGGGGAGATGAGTGAGGAAGCTACTGCAGGAGTGCAGGCTTAGCTAGGAGTGGAGCTGCATAAGAGATGAGAAGTTGTCGTGTTTGAGACCTATGCTGGTGGCTGAATCAATGAGACCTAATGAAGGACTGGCTGAGAGGGAGGGAAATGTCAAGAATCCCTGGCCTAAGCAGGAGAGGAGATGGTAGTGCCATCACTAGGTGGGGAAGGCTGGGGAAGAAGCACGTTTGGGGAGGAAGATGATTTCAGTTTCCAACATGCTACATTCATGGCTGTGGGATGGTAGGCAGCTGGATGCCAGAGAAGCTGGACTCAGAAGAGAGTCTGAGCTGGAGATATCCACTGTGTGCAAAGTCATGGGGATAAATGGGATGACGTATGGAGAGTTCTATATAAGAGACCCTGAGAACCCCAAGATGTACATGTGTCCAGAGGGAAAGGAGCAGGCAAAGGGGCTGAGAAGGCAAGTCCAGAGGAGTAGAAGGGCCAGAAGAGTAGGGTCTCAAGGCAGCCAAGAACTGAAGAGAGTTTTGAATAAAGTTAACTAGATCAAATGCTGCTGAGAGGTCGATTAGGTTAAGAACTAAAATGGATTTCTCTTGTATAGCTAACTTTTCTCCAACTATTCTAAACCATCAGCAACTTGAGATTAAGCAGTATGATAAATATATATATTTGTATCCCTGTCCCCTTCCCGTGGGCACAGAGCAAGTGACTGATACCAACCTAGTAAATGAATACACCTCTCTGACTCTCAAGGAAACTACGACACTGTAGAGAGAAGAAATCAATGTGAAATCCAATCATTTAATCTCCTAACAGAGTTATCTGGAGGCAATCCATGGGCTAAGGATGTTTGTCGGTATTCCCACGTGAAAGCAAGTGAGTGATAGGGACACACTTAGGGAAGAGAGCATAATACCTTAACCCAACCCTAAACCTTTCTAAAAACCCTTGCCACAAACAGTGCCCTCGTTCATGTCTTTGTCCGCAAATGCCACGTTGAGCTCCTCTACCCCCTCTTCTGAGAACCCATTCTACTGGTTTACTCCTCCATATAGTTTAGACACCTCTCCTGCATCTCTCTTGATATAGTTCCAGCCTATTCTTTCCAGTCCTCATCTTAAAAACTGAATTTTGCCAGGATGCTCAAAGACAGCAAGTGGGTTACAGAGTGAGGGGTGCAGAGAAGTAAAGGGGAAAAGGACTGCCGTGGATTAGCATCTAGACACAGACACTAGATCCCAAGCTCTCCATCTCCTCACCCTCACCCTGAACACCCACGTCAGCCAGAGCCAACAGCCAAAAGAGCCTGGGATTTGCACTCAAAGATCTGGGTTCAAAACTTACTTTCCCACTGACATTAGCTGTGTGACCATGGGCAAGTTACTTAACTTCTCTGTGTGTGTAGCCTGGTGGGCTCATTGGTAAAAAAGGGACAATAATGATACCTACTTTATGGGGTTGCTGTAAGGATGAGGGGAGGGGTAAAAGAAGTGCTTTTATAAACTGCTCAGCTAGTAATTAGTTACACAATTAATAAGCTCTAGTTCTAGGATCACTCATACTCCAATCTCCAGACACTTCCTCTGAGAATAGGAAAAGTGGTGGTATAAATAAATCCTGCTGTTTGATGACTAAATAAAGAAGTCACATACACACAGCCCCCAACCTGAACCACCACTTCAAACACACCCAGGAGGGAAGCTCATGCCATTGTGTTTCCCCCACAGATAAATTTCAAACCAGACAAGGGTGCCAGTCCCCTCCCAACCCTTTGTTCTGAGCTGTTCAGCCTGGATTCCTCTACCTTCCTCCCAGCTGCTTATTAAAGACCCAACATAAACCCTGCTCCCCTGGCTTGCCAGCCCAAATCAGGGTGCCCACAAAGCACCAAAACATGCTTCTGCCTCCCCTACCAAACACAGGGGCCAAAAATGAACCCAACTTCTGAGACTCTTGCCTGCTGTCCCTTCAAGTACCCCAGGGAACTAATCTAGGCATTGGAGAGGCTG
This sequence comes from Cynocephalus volans, assembly GCF_027409185.1. NCBI lineage: Eukaryota > Metazoa > Chordata > Mammalia > Dermoptera > Cynocephalidae > Cynocephalus > Cynocephalus volans. Next base: position 118,219,010 of record NC_084467.1, on the reverse strand, counting down.
GGGAGAGGGATGGGAGGTGAGCAAAGAGAAGGGCAGAAGTTCCCCTTATTTAATTAGCCTCAGGAATCAGGGGTTTGGAGGTCTCCAGGGTGTGCAGTGTTCCCAGGGAAGAGAGTGGGGGGAGGGGATAACTGGATGAGATGAACAAGTGGAAATGTCAGAGGGGTGAGGAGATGGGGAGGGAAGTCCAGACTTGGTGCAGGGCAGGGAGCTGCTGTGGAGGGGGCAGGGCGGGGTAGAGGCTCTGAAAAGGGAATGTGTCCCACTGCTTTTCAACTTGCCCCCCACTCCCCAAGACACAAACGCATGCACTCAGTCCCCTGCTCAAACCAACCATGGATTATCTGGGGTTAAAAGGAGGCCAGAGAGGAAAGAGGGAGGGAAGAGAGAGCCTGTCACAAAAAGGAGACCCTTCTCCCCTCCAAAGGCCTTTAAGAAATAAAATTAATGGAATGTGTCTCAGTATCGTCCCAAGGGGATTGGGGGAAGGACTGGGGGGGAATGTGGGGGCTTTTGTCCCAGCTGCCCAGCTTCTCCCACATTGATCACCATGGCAACTAAAGCCCCCTGTTGCCTAGGTGATGGCAGCCCAGTCCTGGAACCCATATCCAGCATCCAAAGCAAGGGAGGTTATAGAGGTGGGGGGGATAGGGACAGAGCAGGAGAGAATGGGGTTTCTCCTCTGGCGGCCCCAGCTTTTGTCTGAGCTCTGGGATCGGGTTTCTTTAGGAAACAATTGGAGGCCTCTGGAAAAAATACATTCAGAACCTGGCAACAGTCAGAGGGAGCAAGGCCCTGGGGTGTGTGTTGTTGGGGGGAAGTGGTGTTGGCCAAAATACAGACCAGGACAGACCAACCCTTCCCCATTCCCCCACTCAGAGGAGGCAGCTTGAGTGGACAAGGCATTGAACACAGACATGGGCACCCGCTTCAGTGCGTGGTGCGTAGTCACCACCCGCTTCTGCCACTGCTCTATCCCGGGCCCACGACGCAGCCCAGTCCCTGCTACTTGAGGCTGGGGTGGGAAGATGAGACAGAGCAGTGCTGACGACAGGGCTGGGAAAGCACTGTGGGAGCAGGCTGACTCCACCAGAGAAAAGGTGGGAGGGGACAGAACACAGACATGCACCTAAGAAAGGGAACCTATGTTCCTCGTCTCTAAGGAGGGCGGGGAGGAAATGCCAGGCCAGCAGCACAGCAGAAGCACTTGGGTTTGATTTTAGAAAGGACTTTGGCCAGAGAGAGAAAGAGGAGAGAAACGAGGACAAGAAGCCCAAAGTTCTCCTCTGACAGGGGCAGACCTCTGGTAGGACCATTTTCCTCTCCTCAGTCAGAGACGAGGGAAGGGTGGTCCTGCCTAGACGTGGAGAAATGGGCATGATTACCTCTTCAGACCCCTCCTGAAGAGGAGTCTGTGGGCCCCTGCCCACTGAAGGTCTCTGATTCCGCACAAGAGCCTGGGTCTCACTGCGTAGGCACCACACCCCTTCCCCATGACAGCTCATGGGTGGGTGTGTGCATGTGGCCACCCCCTGGCCCATGGCTCCCTAATCTTCACAACCATAGCCCCGATGTCCAAGGATATCAGTGTAAGTTCCACTCAAAGTGTTGGATGCCCACCTGTGTGGGGAAGGGAAAGAGTGGGGAGAACCAAGCCAGGGGTCCCACTTGAACGTCCTTGCTAGGTTTTTCCTCATTGCCGTGCCTCTCACTGAGTTTCATAGATGTGCTCAGTCCAGGCAGCCTTGTCAGGTGCTGGGGGCGCTGAAGGTCTTTGGTGTGGGGTGAAAATGCAGACCCTAAGGCTTCCACGGAGAAGAGGGAGGTGCCCACATCTCTGACTATGCCCACATCTTTCTCCCCAATTCTCTCCCCCTCCAGGAGGAGACAGTGGATTGAACTGCCTACTTCTCAGCAGATTCCAGCACTAAGCTGAAAGAGGCCTTAGAGGTACCCCAAGTTTTACAGATAAAAAGGTGGGGCCCAGAGAAAGAAGGTAGCCAGCCCATGGTCACTCCTGCAGCCACCCATTTTTGGCCTCCTCTTATTGTTGGGAAAACCTTACTAACACTGCCTTTGAGGTGTGCTCCTCTTGGAGTGAGACTAGGTTCCGCCTTGAGACTCCTTCTGAACTCTGGCTTTTTGAACAGCCAAGACTATAATGAGGCCAGGATAGGAGAGAACTGGCTCACTCCTGCCCTACCCCTTCTTTTCACCAGTGACAAAGAGGCAGAAACTAGACAGACCTAAGCCAAGGCAGTCAAGACCACAGCCCCTACCAACCAAAAGGGTGGTTTCTGCAGCCACCCATCCTCCACTCCTGACTAGGAACTTTGATGAACATTCATTTATTCATTCATTCATTCATTCATTTCCATCCAGCTTTGCCACAAACAAGCCACCCATCCCATGCTGGGTTTTCCCTACCACCAAGGCGCCCAGTGGGCAAAGACCAGCCCCAAGCCCTAGACCAAAAATGAGAGAATTTGTCCCCACCCTCATTCCTGGAAAAGGCCCCAGTGTCCTTGGATGACATTGTTGTCCAGAGGCCTGAGAGAACAGCTGGACCACAGTGTGCTGAGGGGTGGGGAAGAGCTGAACCAGGGAAACCAAGAGCTGGCACCAGTTGCCCCACCCCTGCCCTGTTAACTAGGCACTCTCCCAGGACAGCCCAGACATGAGCTCACCATCCTCATAGCTCCAGGGTGGTAGTAGGCTCCTTCTCCTCACTGGGCTTAGTAGCAGGGCGGGGGCTCTGCTTGGGTCACCCAGTCATCTATGCTTCCAGAGCAGCTTCTCATTACCAGACCCTGGTGCAGGGAGCACCGCCGGGGTGGGGCCCTGAGACAGTGCTCCTGGCTGGGATACACGAGCTTGCATTCTAATTGAACAGGAGCTGGGGAAGCCAGAGCCAAGCCCCTTTCCACCTACTTCCCTACATTCCCTCAGGCTAAGTAAGGCAAGAGATGAGGCTGGGTACCGTCCAGATCCACAGACACACAGAAACACTGACATACACACACATATGCCGACACTCGTATTCCCCCTCTGAAACCTGGAATGGCTGCTGCCTGCCCCACCCAGCTCCACTCATCCTGGCTAGGCAGGTTCTGTAGAGACCTGCTCTGCTGTCTCTCTGGCACCCCCACCCCCATCCCAGGTCTCAGAAAATCCCTGCCCCCCAACACAGAACACATAAGCACATGGGTGCATGCATGCATGTGTGCACACGTGCACACACACACACACACACACACCATAGCATCCCTTTCCCTAGCCTCCCCCAGCCCCATTCCCACTCAGTCTTAAAGGGAACACTGGAGCGGGGAGGGTGGGCTGCAAGAGGCAGAGTGAGTAATCCCTTTGGCTTCTGTCCCAGGTGGGGGCCAGAGTGGAGACAGGACGCTAAGCCAGTAGGAAGGTAACCAGGGCAGGTAACTTCTAGATGCCTAGATGCTCCACTGAATTTTCACCACTGAGCAGGCCCCACAAATCCCACCCACCGGGCTTTAAGCTGCTTTCTCTCTGGGCTAGAGCAGAGGACTGGTCCCTACCTGTGCACCAGGTGAGCTGTGGAAGACCCAAGAAGGAAAATCAGCACCTCAAGGTATCCTCAGGGACAGGGAGAAGGTGGCCAATGAAGGTGGGCGTGCTGTGTTGACCCATAGGCCAACTTCCTGTGCACTCCAAACAAAAATGCCTCCCTCTCTTCATAGCCTGCTGTCCTAGCTAGGCCCCAGCTGTCCCTGACACCAAGAGACCTTCAAAGCCTACTCACCCAGCCCCTGCCTCAAGGTACAAGGAGGTAGAAAGCAGCTCCTTGGGAAGGGGAAGTTAGCCAACCTCGGGCTTGCGTGTGGATGGGAGAGTTGAGACGCGGGAAGGAGTGTGGGGGAGGAACAGATGGGGATACTGTCAGAGAAGGCTGGATTGTATGGAAAAGCTGTAGAGTGGGCCTTAGGGTGTGAGACACAGTGTGACTGGGAGCGAGAGTGGCAGGCCTGGGCTTTCCCATCCTGAAAACCCTCTCATCCTTAAAACTCTCTCCTCCTGAAAACTCTCTGTACAGATCTGGCAAATCAGCCAGTTCTTATCCAGCAGCAATAAGCCAGCTAAAAGGCCCAAGTACCAACCAGCCTCTACCATCTTGACAACACTCCCTCTTAGGTTCTCACATCTTTCCGAAGATTCTCAACTCCCCCATCTCTTGTATCTGCCACCTCCATTCCTGGAGTAAAAGCAGGTGACAAAATACGTGTTTCTGTTCACACTCGGTTGTTTTTTTAAGTTACTGCACTCACGCCTCGGGCTCAGCACCTGTTCTCCTCCAACTCCCCACTTACCCTAAAAAGCCAGAGCCCCCCTCACCAGACACATACACAAACACACACTCTCTCTTCTGGCCAGGCTGGGGGAACCAGGAACACCCTAGTGAAAGCAGGGCCTGACAAACATTGTTAGGGGGCTTCGGGAAAACTCTATAGACAAAGAGGGTCAGGCCTCACCCAATCACAAACAAGACCCCATGGGCTATAGTGGTTGGGGCCTACAGTGACTCCCTCCCCACAGCCCCCATCCAAAACAGTGGCCCAGCAGAGAGGAAGAGACCAGCCCCAGGAGAGGTTTTTACCCAGATAGTGGCCCCGCCCAAGGCTCATGACAATGAGGTGCTCCTTCTGGAGGTGAGACCAGGTTCCTCCATTTGACCCTGTCTGACTCCCACCCTTAGGGGTAAATTTTTATTCCTCAAGCTGATATTTGGACTCAT